>NW_025999869.1:20218341-20296154 GCF_001458135.2 Marmota marmota marmota
ACAGAAAGAAAACTTAATGAGAATATACACACTAAATAATTCTCAACATGGAAAAGAAATGTAATTCCATAACATGGTTGCCTATCAAATTGACAACAATGAAATATTTTGATAACATTAGTTATTCCCAATGGCTAATGTAATATAAATGGGCAGATTCAAAATAAATGTCAGAGTCAATATTACATTGTAAAACATCCTCATAAACTTCTTACAATACAGGTGATTTACCAATCAGCAGGAGATGTTCCAGAAGCAATAAATTGAAAGAAGTTTGAAAATTAAAATTACACTAGGATCAAGAAGTACATTTTTGGAATATCATTAAAAACGCAAAAATGAGTAACTAGATACTGCTGCACCCCTTCATCCTCCTCTTTAGTTTTGGCAAATGTATCAGGTGAAATACACTGTCTCTGGCAATACATTGTATTTATTTTTATTCTCATTTTATTGTTATATTATGATCATGTATAACAGGGGGATTCATTGTTACATTTTCCTACATGCATATAATAGAGCATGCATTATATTTATTTTTAACATATTATCTTACTCCTATTTTTTCACCCTTTGGAAAAAGTAGTGTCCATTGCAGATTTTTAGATTTTTAGGGTAGATTTGCGAAGCCAAACATTTGTCTCTCCAACTAAATAATTAGGATTTCACATAATTATTTTTTTTTTCACATTTTGGGTAAGCCCAGATGTTTTTCTAATGACATACACCTACACATTTTTAAATTGCTTATTATTTTAAAATGCATGCTAAACAAAAATTTTAACATAAAAAAGAAGTATTTGACATGTCAGTCATTCTCCAAAGAGACAAAGATTTATATTACATTAGCCATTGGGAATAACTAATGTTATCAAAATATTTCATTGTTGTCAATTTGATAGGCAACCATGTTATGGAATTACATTTCTTTTCCATGTTGAGAATTATTTAGTGTGTATATTCTCATTAAGTTTTCTTTCTGTAATTTGCAGGTTAGCAAATTTTTTTTCTATTAGTTATTTGCCTTTTTTTTCTATTGGTTATTTGCCTTTTTTCATGAGTTTGCAGGACTTATTGATGTGTTCTAAATACAAATGTTTAATTTGTTAGAAAGGGAATAAACATTTTCTTCCACTTGATTGCACTCCTTTGAACTGTCTTCTTTGTTGTGTCTAAATTTTTAATTTGACATACTCTCTTATTGATGGGAACTTAAATTACCAGATGTCTATTAGCATTATTTCTGATTTCTAAAACATAACAAATTAAATTATTTTAGTTTTAATTCCAATAATTTTAACTGAATTATTTATATGGTGTCTGTTCTCTGTCAGGTAGAGTGTTAAGTACTTTATCTATTTTATTTCAATACAATTTAAAAGCAACCACATATTACATAATAATTCTTATTAGCAAAGGAGGAAATATAAGTTTCAAAACTTGGTTATGTAAATTCAAACCATATTAATGAATGAACTTAGAATTTTATCCAAAGCCCATTTTATTCCCTCATGACTTCTGTGCTATTATTCATGTCTTTAGGGTTATACCTCCCAGTCTAAGGCTGAACTTCTAAGGACCCAGGGAGTGGGTGGGTTGTGATATAAATCCCAGAATCAGAATGTTTTACCTTCTATCTGGCAATTCCTTAGCTTAATGAAAAATGACACATGAAAGTGACCACCACAAGGTCCTTTGCCCATTCAATCAGGTTAGATGTTGTTTTGTTATTGATTTGCATGAGATCTTTATATAGTTTGGATGTTGACCCCTTACCATAAACATGGTTTGTAAGCATTTCTTCCCATTCTGTAGGTTGTCTCTTTGTTTTGTTGGCCTTCTTTGCTGTGCAAAACCTTTTTAGTTTGATGGAGTAAAACATTGTATATTTGCTTTTGTTGCCTGTACCATTGGTGCCATATACAAACTATTGCCAAGAACCATGCCCTAGAGATTTCGCATTAAAATTTAGTCTATGGGGTTTTTGGTTATACATCTTAAATTTATTGCTTTATTTCAGGGTCCATTTCCATCCTTTTTCTGGCAAATAATCAACTTTTCTAAAAACATATATACTTAAGAGTCTATCTTATCTCATCATGTAATCTTTATACCTGCTGCCAAGCTTAGCTGACTGTGTTTCTGAGCTAGATAGCTGATCTACTGACTTTTACGTCTATGATATGTCTATGATAGTGGATATTCAGATCCACTGGTTTATATGTGTATTTTTATGCTAGTATCATTCTGTTTTGATTAGTGCATTGCTGTAATTACAATTTCAAATCAGGTCTTTAGCTTCGTCCTTATTGAAGTTTGCTTTGGCTATTTGGGGTCTTTGTGGTTTTATATGAATTTTAGGAATTTTCTCTTTCTATAAAAAATGCCATTGAAGAGGCTGGGGCTGTGGCTCAGTGGCAGACTGCTTACCTAGCATGTGTGAGGCACTGAGTTTGATCCTTAGCACCACATAAAATTAGACAAAATAAAGGGATCTACAACTGCAAAAAAAATGTTTTTTTAAATACCATTGAAATATCAATATTGTCCATATTGAGTATTGCATTGAATATATAGGTTATTTTGGATAGCATGAATATTTTAACAAGATTCTATTTCATGAAGATCCTGACTCAAAATACAATAATAAGGGCTGGGAATGTATAGCTCAGAGTTGAAGCACCCGAGGGTTAAATCTCTTACTGCCACCCTAAGTCCAACAATATTTCATAATAAATACAACAAATTAGGCACCTGAGGTATGAATCTCACTATAATGAAGGCCAGATATATCAAGCTCACAACTCATATCATACTCTTAAGAGTGGAAAGCTATAAAATCTCTGTTTAGTAATAAAACAAGTGTATCTAATATCACTGCTTGTATTATAATAAATACAGGATGTAAGTTGCCCAGGCTGACCTCAAACTTGCAATCCTCTTACCTCAGACTCCCTAGTAGCCAGGATTATAGTATAGGCATGCACCATCATTCCTGAATAGAACATTGAAAGTTGTTAAGTGCTTTTTATGCATCTAAAGAGATGATTGTCAATTTGAAAATTTATTGATTTGGTTAATTTGATATATTATTTGTATATACCAAACTCTCTTTCTTTTAGTACTAGAAGTAGAACCCAAAGCCTTGAGCATGCTAGACAAGTGCTTTATCTTTGAGCTACATATCCAGTGGATCTTTTCTCTTGAAAGATGTTGACTGTCTGTTTTGTCTAATATGAAAATAATTGTGTCTTCTCTCTTTTCACTTCCATTTTCATGGAGAACCTTTCCATCATTTCACTTGCAGCCTATGTTGGTCCGATAGGCTCACTTGAGTATCTTGTAAGCAGTATATTGTTAGAACTTTTGTTTTTTCCTTCCTATTTGTTGTTGTTGCTATTGTTTATTTATTCTATGTCTGTAGAATTTAATCTATTTACATTGAAAGTGATTTTTGATAAGCAATAACTCACTATTGCAATTATTTTATTTCACTAATAATTATTATTATTTAATTATTTTTGTAATTCCTTTCTTTCTTGTGGGTTTGTTGTTATGATTGGTTGATTATTTGTAGTTGTATCATTTGATTTCTTTCTCTTTGTGTGTATCTATTTTTTTAATTTGTGTTAAGCATGAGCAACTTACATAAAACTTCCTTTAGTTATAATAGTCTATCTCAAGCTGGTGAACTTAACTGCAATTGCATCCCAAAATTCTATACTTACACCTTCTTCTATATTTCCTGTACTTAATGTACTTTGCATCATTTTACTGTGTATATATCAAAAATTATTGTACCTACAGTTTTGTTCATTTTTTTAACTTTTATACTACAGTTGAAAGTGTTTTGTGTACCAACATTAGGACATGATAGTATTTTGAATTTGGAAGCATATTTACTTTATCAATGAGTTTTATACTTTCTTGTAGACTTTCTTGAAACCTAGGTCTTGTAGGTTTGTATTATTCCCTAGCTTTCATCTGTCTGGAAATAACTCTTTCTGTCCATTTATGAAGGATAGTTTTGCTAAGTATAGTATTCTTGGTTGACAGGTCTTTTCTTTCAGCACTTTCAAGATATCACCCAACTTTCTTCTGACTTGCAAGACTTTTGCAGAGAGAGAGTCTCTGATAGACCTTTTGATGTTTCCTAATATGCGGTGAGTCACTTTTCTCTGACACCTCTCAAAATTCTTTGTTCTAACTTTTGAAAATTCAATTATAAAATGTCAGGATATTCTTTGGATTGATCTTATACAGGAATATATGAATTCATTAGTCTAGAGAGCAATATCCGTCCCCAAATTTTGAAATTTTCCAGCCATTTTTTCTTCAAACGAGCTTTCTACCTTTTCTTTTATTCCCCTTTCTGAGACTCTCCTACTGTGTATATTCATTATTTAGGTGGTTCCCATAGGTTCTGTATGCTTTCTATATACTTTGTCATTTTCTTTTTATTTAGTTCCTCAACTGAATACTTTCTAATGACCTGTCTTTATGTTCACTATTTCTTTCTTCTTTATAATTCAGTGTGTTGTATAGGCTCCTTATTAAGATTTTCATTTCTGACAATGCATTCTTCAACTCTAGAATTTGGTAAATCTTTAGTTTTTATTAAACTTCTCATTTTTTGATGCATTATTTTTCTGATTTTGATTGCCTAGTTGGGTTTACCTGCATCTCATTCAACTTCTTTAAGATGATTATTTTGAATTATTTATCAAATAATTAATATTCAGATATTTGGGGTTGGTTAATGAAGCATTATTAGTTTCTTTTGGTGGTATCACAATTACCTGATTCTTTGTGAATGGCATAGCCTTGTATTGGTACTTTTACATTTGAAGGCACAAACATCTCCTTCATTTATTACAGATTGTCTTATGTTGGTAACAACCTTGTCCTGTCAGGCTAGTGGGCAGTTGAAATTGACTCTGGATTGATTTTTTTTTTGAGAGAGCGAGAGAGAGAGAGAGAGAGAGAGAGAGAGAGAGAATTTTAATATTTATTTTTTAATTTTCGGCAGACACAACATCTCTGTATGTGGTGCTGAGGATCAAACCTGGGCCACACACATGCCAGGCAAGCGTGCTACTGCTTGAGCCTCATCCCCAGCCCTGGGATTGAATTTTAATGAAGCTAGGTATTATGGTTTCTGCTGGGTCTGCAGTGGGATCTGTGATGGGTGGGTGTATTAACAATGGCTTGGGCATGTGCGGATTCTGCCTAGTCTCTGTAAGACTTTGGTCAGTAGGACTGGCATTGGGACAAGAATCTACTGCAGGGTCCACAGCTGGGTAAACTGAGAGTGTTATCTCTTCCTGGGTATGCAGATGAATGCGATCCTGCTGGGTCACTAGACAGACAGAACTGATGTTGAACCATGGCCAATAGGGTTTTATTTCTTTATGACATGATTTTAAACACAGATGTTTTCTCAATTGAGTCATTGAGTCCTTCTGGGTACACAGCTAGGACTAACACCTGCAGGTCTGCCTCTAGGTTTGTGGATGTGGATGCTTCATGCCAGATTCCTTGGCAGGAAATTATGACCTCATGCTGCAAAGAATATTGGAAGATCTGAGTCATAGACCTTTTTAGGGTCTACATAAGGATCTTGATCATCCTACTGTCCTTTGAGGGTATGGAAGAGTGTCTCTTGCCAGACTCTACAGCAAGAGGTACTATTTTCATGCCAAGTCACATGACTGTTTCTGGACCCACACTAAGAGTGAGATTGGCAGACTTGCCTCTGGAGCATGGATGGATGAATTTCTTTTCTGCTGGATCTTAGGAAGGCAGAACTGCACCAAGACCACAGCTAAAAGAGCCTGGACCTGGGCTGGATATATAAGGGTCTAAAACCAAGGCCAAGCATAATGGATCTGTTATCTAATCATGGTCAGCCGTGTCTCTTACCAGGTCCCTTGGTGGAAATTCCTGGTAGAATCTAGGCCAAATGGGATTGTGGCTGGGTTCACATGGGTAACAAGACTATTTCCAGGCCAGGCCTATAGCTGAGACTAAAGTAGATTAACCTGTTGCTTTGGAAGAGACTTACCCTCTCAAAGCAGTTATCCTTGGTCTTAGGCTGCTCCTTTCAGGTTTTGTAAGTTCCAACCTGGACTCCAAAGCTGCCACTGGGACACCCTTGTCTATGAACAGCTGTCAGATTATTGTTGTGAATGAATACAAGTGGGAGAACACCTGCTCTACCATCTTGCCAATGTTACTCTCTCAAAATTAGTTTTATACTATACACTAAAAATGAACAATTAAAAGTAAATTGAAATCTGTGTATGGGGTGAAGGTGGGAGTTCATAACCCACTTGAATCAAAGTGTCAAATATGATATGCCAAGAAATTTGTAACGTTTTGAACAACCCACAATAAAAAATTAAAAAAAAAAAAAAAAAAAAAGTAAATTGAGAAAACAACCATGTTCATATTCATATCATAAAAAATACACATTTTAAAAACAAGTGCAATATTTATGAACTAAAACTTATAAGATTCACTGAAAGAAATTGAGGCAGATTTAAGTAAATGGGTACTCCCTGTTCATGGATAAGAAGAATTATTGTTGTTGAAATAGCATTACACCCCAAACTGACATGCAGTTACAGATTCAATGCAACCCTGACCATATTTCTAACTAATTTCTTCAGAATTAAATAATATCATCATAGAATTAATATAGAAATACAAGTAGCCTTGAATAGTCAAAAATAAGATTTCTAAGGAACAAAAAGAACTCGTGTAACCTGATTTTAAAACTCCTGCAAGGCTGTGGTAATCAAGATAGTGTATTGCTGACATAAGGATAGATTTATAGATCAATGTAATAAAATGCACAATAGGAAATAAACCCAGTGATCCACGGTCAATGGAAGTTTGAGAAGGTTATCAAGATCATTCATTGGGGGAAATAATAGCCTTTCCCCACAAACGGTCCTAGAAAGCTTTGTATCCACACACTAAAAAATTTGGAGTCTTGCCTCATAGTACCTCAAAATATAGCTCAAAATGATTTAAAGACTTAAAATATGAAAAATATTCATATAAAATTCTTTATAGGAAACATAGATATAAGTCTGTATGATTCTGATTGTGGACTCGGCAACAGGTTATGTATTATAGTAAAAGCAAAAGAAATCTTAGACCTATTCAACTTCATCAAAATGTAAAACTTTTGAGCATCAAAGGATACTAGCAAGAAAATTTTTTTAACATATTGAATAGGAGAAACCATGGGCAAATCATGTATTTGATTAGGGACTTGTATTAGAATACATATAGAATTCTTCCAAATCAATAATGAAAAGCAGATAATCCAGTTTAAACATAGGCAAATGATGTGAGTTTTCTTCTGAGAAGGCATATTAACCACCAATGAGCAAATAGAACATATATTCAATTTAATTAATCATTAGGGTATTGCAAATAAGAAGTCACATCCACTAGGATTGTTTTAATCAGGAAGACAGGCAATAAAAATAGTTGATGAGAACATGGAGAAATTTTAATGCTCAGACATGGTTGGTGGGAATGTAAAAAGGTGCAACCATGGTGTAAATAATTTGGCAGTTCCTCAAAAAGGAAAATGTGGAATTACCAAATGATCCAGGATTTTAGTCCTTAGGCATATACCCAAGACAATGTAAGTATGCACATGCAAGCATTATATATGTCTATATAGCAGCCTTATATGCAATGATTCAACAGTGAGACAACCCAAATTTCTATCAACTTATGTATAGATAAACAAATGTGGATATGTATATAGTGGAACATTATCCAAGCTTAAAAAGGAGAAGTGAAAGATGGCAGGTTAGAGGGAGGCAGCATTCTGTGTCGCTCCATGACCTGGGTCTCAACTTGTAGGAATACTGCTCTGCTGAAAGTTATAGAGGACACCTCCTTGGCTGATCCCATGCAGGAATCATGGGGCCATGCCACAGGGGGCCCCAGGGCCTCAACGTTAGAAAAGGACTCCCAACTCCTGACTACTAGCCCATGCAGGTCTCATGGTGCCTTAGCAGAACCACAGCATCAATACCAGTACAGAATTGCCAGCCATGGCTCCCACAAAGGACACTCAACAGCTACCCATGCACAGGAACTCCAGCCACCACTCCCATGTGGACCTCCATCTACTCAGTTGGGGCTCTCCCAGGCACCTCCATCCCCTACTTGCAATAGCCTGCCTGCACCTGGGGATATTGCAGGCTCTGAAGAAAGCTGACAGCTGCAACACTGCACGCCACAGAGCTCATCTCTGAACCCATCGCACAATGGCATTGCCTGGGCTCCCCCACCCGACCTGATACTCCATCACTGAAAGCAGCAGCCTCCATCTTCAGTCACCTCCATCACCATCTTTAGTTGGAGCAACTACCAGTTTGGAACATCACATAGCCAGGTACCCATAGTTTTCTATTTCTCCCCAACCCCCAGCAGCTGCTAACTTGACAAGGTGACTTCCCAGTACAAAACAGCCTTCTGCAATGGGGCGCAGCCACCAGAGTGCAATACCCAAGACCCCCAGAGAGAAAGGTTTATGATTAGGAAGTAGAAGGGGAGAGGGTGAGGGAGATACACTTTAGAGACTAGTTTAGAGGTCAGGAACTGTGAGGTCTACAGGTGAGACTGAGGATATAAGACCTGGTGCCCACATCATTGGAGCAGATCGCAAAGGAGATCCTTGAGGTGCATTCTCCCAATGGGACTGGTGGGTGCCATACTCCACTTCCAGATGCCCTACACACAAAACCAACCCTCACATCCTGGTAACCCCCACCATCCTGAAGGCAGAGATACCAACTAAGAACAGATAACCCCACCTCTTGGGTAAGAAGAGAAGCAGGAAAGATACTGATCTCCAACAAAAACAATTCTTGTTTCTTCCTTGGATATTTTTTTCTTCCTCTACCTCTTTATTCTCTTTCCCTCACATCCCAACATATGTAAAACCAAGTATTTTGCATGATTTAGGATACTGAGGACTGAGATGACTGAGTAGTATATTACAGTTGTGTTATAGATTCTTTTGTTTATTTTCTTTTTTTTCTCTCCAATTTTTACTATTTGAACATTTTTAAAATTTTCTTATTATGTATGTGGGTTTGTTTTATGTATTCTACTGTCTTTCCTCTTACGTGTATACCCCAAATTACTAACTCTCTATTCTGCTACTAAGCTTCTTCTTTAGATTTCTCTTTCACACTCCCTAAGATACAATAACTCTACATCCTCGCCTCCTACCTCCTCAGCATATCTTTCTACACCTCACCCCTGGTTCTTTGTCCACCATCAGAAACTATAAAACCTTTTACAAACCTACTGATTATATTGTAGATGATAATTAAATTCACCATTTCTATACATTGGGACAAAACTGTAAACGTCTTAATAACAACTATTTATTTGACGTGGTATTTTGTTTATATTAAGATCTACTAACATTGTCTTTCCCCTCAAAGAAGAGATATTAGAATCCTACAGGGGCACTATGAGTCTATAGGGTAAAAACAGTAACACCTTGGATCCACAGAGCTAGAAAGAAAGACACACAAGCAACATGAAAAGACAAAGCAGAAACTGCCCTCCCAAAATAAAGATAGCACATTATTAGAATCCATGGCCAGCACAGCAGATGAAATATTGGGTAAGGAGTTCAGGTACATAATTGAAATGTTCTGTGAAATAAAGGATGATATAAGAGAACAAATACAGGGAACAAAAGATCATTTCAATAAAGAGCAACATAAGCAAATATAGGAAGCAAAAGATTACTTCAATACCAATATGGAGGTTCTAAAGAAAAACCAAACAGAAACTCTTAAAATGAAGAAAAAAAATTGATAAACTAAATTAAAATTTCAATTAAAAGTATCACCAACAGATTAGACCACTTTAAAGACAGGACCTCAAACAATGAAGTCAAAATATATAATCTTGAAAAGAATGTAGACCACACAATGGTAAGAATCCATCATCAGAATATTCAAGAAATATAGGATATAATAAGAAGACCAAATTTAAGAGTTATTGGGATAAAGGAAGGCATAGAGTTCCAAACCAAAGTAATGAACGAACTACTCAATGAAATAATATCAGATAATTTTCCAAATTCAAGAGGCTTAAAGGACATTGAATGTACAAAATCATGACAGATCCACACCAAGGCACATGATAATGAAAATGCCTAACATATAGAATAAGGAGAGAATATTAAAAGCCAGGAGAAAAAGTAACCAGATTTCACGAAGGGTAAAAACAATTAGGTTATGTGCAGTGTTTTCAACCAAAAAACTGAAAGCTAGAAGATCCTGGAACAACATATATCTAGCTCTGAAAGAAAATGGATGCAAACTAAGAATTTTGTATCCAGCAATAAAAACCTTCCATGATAAACAAAAGTTAAAAGAATTTACAGCTAGAAAACCTGCACTACAGAACATCCTTGGCAAAATAGTCCATGAAGAAGAAGTGAAAAACAGCAATAAAAATAAGGGGTGGTGGTATTACACTTAAGGAAAAGCTAATCACAGTTAGAAACCAAATCAAGTTAAATAACAATTTTTAAAAAAAAAATGGCTGGGAATACAAATCTTGCCTCAATAATATTCCTGATTGTTAAGGACCTAAACTCACTAATCAAATAACATAGGCTAACTGATTGGATAAAAAAAGACCCAACAATATGCTATCTCTAAGAGACTAATCTCATAGGAAAAGACATACACAGACTAAAGGTGAAACCTTGGGTAAAATCATACCATTCACATGGACTGCAGAAACAAGCAGGGGTTTCCATTATTGTATCAAATAAGGTAGATGTTAAGCTAAAGTTATTCAAAAGGAACAAAGAAGGACATTTCATACTTCTCAAGGAAACCACACACCAACAAGACATAACACTTATGAAAATATATGCCCCAAACAATGGAGCATCTATGTTCATCAAACAATTTTTCTCAATTCAAGAGTCAATTTGACCACAATAATTCTGAGTGACTTAAACACACATCTTTCACCACTGGATAAATCTCCCAAACAAAAGCTGAACAAAGAAACTATAGAACTCAATAATACAATCACTAACTTAGATTTAACTGACATATATAGAATATTTAATCCTTCAACAAGCGAATAAACTTTCTTCTCAACAGCACATGAATCCTTCTCTAAAATAGACCATATATTATGCCAAAAGCAACTCTTCACAAATACAAAAAAGTAGAGATACTAACCTTCATTCTATCAGATCATAATGGAATGAAATTAGAAATCAATGATAAGATAAAAAATAAAAACTACTCCAATTCCTGGAGATTAAATAATATACCACTGAATGAACAATGGGTTGCAAAAGACATCAGGGAGGAGATTAAAAAAAGTTTTAGAGATAATTGACAACACCTATACAACATATCAAAAATCTCTTGGACACTATGAAGGCAGTACTAAGAGGAAAGTACATTGCATGGAGTTCATTCCTTAAAAGAAGAAAATGTCAACAAATAAATGATCTAAAATTATATCTCAGAGGCCTAGAAAAAGAAGAACAAATAAACAACAAAAGCAGTAGAAGATAAGAAATAATTAAAATCAGAGCTGAAATCAGTGAAATTGAAACAAAAGAAATAATTGAAAAAAACTGACATAACAAAAAGTTGGTTCCTTGAAAAATAAATAAAATTGGGCTGGGGATGTGGCTCTAGCGGTAGCATGCTCACCTGGCATGCATGCAGCCCGGGTTCGGTCCTCAGCACCACATACAAACAAAGATGTTGTGTCTGCTGAAAACTAAAAAATAAATATAAAAAAATTCTCTCTCTCTCTCTCTCTTAAAAAAAGAAAAATAAATAAAATTGATAAACAAATAGAAGGAGAGAGAAAACTCCAATCACTAACACATATGATGAAAAAGGAAATATCACAACAGACACTATAGAAATACAGAAGATGGTTAGATTATTTTGAAAACTTGTAATAAAATAGAGAATATCGAAGGTCTTGACAATTTTCTAGAGGCATATGAGTTGCCCAAATTGAATCAGGATAATATACACAATTTAAACTGATCAATTTCAAGCAAAGAAATAGAAGAATGCCATCAGATGCCTACCAACAAAGAAAAGCCCAGGACCAGATGGATACATAGCTGAGTTCTACAAGACCTTTAAAGAAGAACTAATACATATACTCTACAAATTATTTTGTAAAATTGAAAAAGAGGTAGAACTTCCAAACTGATTCTATGAGGCCAATATCACCCTGATTGCAAAACCAGGCAAAGACATATCAAAAAAAAAAAAAAGAAAACTTCTGACCAATATCTCTAATAAACATAGATGCAAAAATTCTCAGTAAAATTCTTGTATATCAAATACAAAGCATATCAAAAAGATAGTTCATCACGATCAAGTTGAGTTCATCCCAGAGATGCAAGGCTGGTTCAACATATGGAAATTAATAGACAAAATTCATCACAATAATAAACTTAAAGATATGAATCATAAGATCATCTCAATTGATGCAGAAAAGCAGTTGAAAAAGATAGCACCCATTCTTGTTTAGAAAACAAGAAAAACTAGGAATAACAAGAACATATCTCAACACCATAAAACCTATTTATGCTAAGACTCAGGCAAATATCATTCTAATTGAATAAAAATTAAAAGCATTCCCTCTGAAAACTGGAAAAAAGACAGGGATGCCTTCTTTGACCTCTTCTACTTAACACAGTTCCTTTGAAACACTGGCCAGAGCAATTAGACAGACAGAAGAAATTAAAGAGACATGGATAGAAAAAGAAGAACTCAAATTAGCACTATTTCCAATGATATGATTCTATTCCTAGAAGACCAAAAAAACTTCACCAGAAAACTTCTCGAACTAGTGAATGAATTCAGCAAAGCAGCATGATACAAAATCAACATCCATAAATCAAAGGCATTTCTGCATATCAGTGACAAATCCTCTGAAAGGAAAAGAGGAAAGCTACCCCATTTCCAATAGCCTCTAAAAAATTAAAATGCTTGGCCATTAACTTAAAGAGGTGAAAGAACTCTACAACAAAAACTACAGAATGTTAATGGAAGAAATTAAATAAGACCTTAGAAGATGGAAATATCTACCTTGTTCTTGGATAGGCAGAATTAATATTGTCAAAATGACCATACTACCAAAAGCACTGTACGGATTTAATACAATTCCAATCAAATTCCCAGTGGCTTTCCTCATAGAAGTAGAAAAAGCAGTCATGAAATGTATGTGGAAAAAATAAGAGACCCAGAATAGCCAAAGCAATCCTTAGCAAGAAGATTGAAGCAGGTGGCATCACTATATCAGACCTTCACTATACTTCAGAACAATAGTAACAAAAACAGCATGGTATTGGCACCAAAATAGACTGGTAGACTAATGGTACAGAAGGGAGGACACAGAAACTACCCTACATAATTACAGTTATCTTATGCTTGACAAAGGTGCCAAAAACATACATTGGAGAAAAGACAGCCTCTTCAACAAATGGTGCTGGGAAACTGGAAATCCATATGCAACAAAATGAAATTAAATCCTTGTCTTTCACCATTCACAAAATGCAACTCAATGTATATCAAGGACCTAGGAATTAAATCAGAGACACTGTGCTTAATAGAAGAAAAAGTAGGCCCAAATCTCCATTATGTCAGATTAAGCCCCAATTTCCTTAATAAGACTCCTATAGTGCAAGAATTTCAACCAAGAGTCAATAAATGAGATGGATTCAAACTAAAAAGCTTCTTCTCAGTAAAAGAAACAATCTGTGAGGTGAATAGAGAGCCTACATCTTAGGAGCACAGTTTTACCACTTGCACATCAGATAGAGCAATAATCTCTAGGGTATATAAAGACCCTAAAAAGCTAAACATCAAAAAAAAAAAACAAATAATCCAATCAATACATGGGCCAACGAAATGAACAGACACCTCTCAGAAGGTGATATACAATCAATCAACAAATATATGAAAAAAAATGTTCAATATATCTTTTAATTAGAGAAATGCAAATCAAAACTACTCTAAGATCTCATCTCACTCTAGTCAGAATGGTAGCTATTAAGAACACAAACAACAGTATGAGTTGGCAAGGATGTGGGGAAAATGGCACACTCATACTTTGCTGGTATAACTGCAAATTGGTGTAGCCAATATGGAAAGCAGAATGGCGATTCCTTGGAAAGCTGGGAATTGGAACCACCATTTGACCCAGCTATCTCAATCCTTGATCTATACTTAAAGGACATTAAAACAGCATGCTACAGGAAAACAGCCACATCAATGTTTATAGCAGCACAATTCACAATAGCTAAACTGTGGAACCAACCTAGATGCCCTTCAGTAGATGAATGGATAAAGAAAATGTGGTGTATATACACAATGGACTATTACTCAGCAATAAAAGAGAATAAAATCATGGCATTTGCAGTTAAATGGATGGAGTTGGAGAATATAATGCTAAGTAAAATTAGCGAATCCCAGAAATCCAAATGATGAATGTTTTCTCTGATATAAGGAGGCTGATTCATAGTGGGGATAGGAGGGGGAGCATGGGAGGATTAGACAAACTCTAGATAAGGCAAAGGGGTATGAAGGGAAGGGAAGGGGCATGGAGATAGGAATGATGGTGGAATGAGATGTATATCCTTACCCTAAGTACATGTATGAATACATGAATGGTATGAGTATACTGTATATACAACCAGAGATACGAAAAATTGTGCTCTATATGTTTAATATGAACTGTAATGCATTCTGTTGCCAAATATAACAAATTAGAATAAAAAAATAAAATAAAAAAGGAGAAGTGAAATACCTTTATATGATGCAACATCGATGAACCTTGAAAATATTACAGCTAAGTGATTGCAGCTGGGCACCAAAGGCCACATCTAGGCTTCCAATTATTTGAATATCACGGAAAGCAAATTTGTGTTTGCCAAGTGTGAGGAATGGGAAATGGCTGCTAATAAGTATGAGTAAATAGAAATGTTCTGGAGTCAGGTAGGGGTGATGATTATGTAACAGAAGAAAATCCTCTGAACTATATGTTTAAATTGGTGAATCCCATAATACACAAATATAATACAGAGATTACAGTTGCTATGTCCTAGAATATAAAATTTAACTTTTGAAAATCATTGTAATTAAATTAGAAGATAAAAATAGAATGAAAGTTAATAATGTATCTTTTACAATAAGTTTAGCAATTATTCCCCCCACCCAAAGTAGAAAGATTGAATAATAAGAGATTGGAAAGTACTAAAATAGAATATAAATATACATGAGGGAGAAAAGTCACATAAACAAAAAGTCATTTCATTGGAAAAAATAATAAAATTAATAACAAATTTATCCAAGGGAAAAAGCAGAAAAGCACAAACTACCAAAGTCAGAAATGAATAAAGAAATATTTCTATCAATCCTGAAGAACAATAAAATATAATATTTTATGAATACAAATTAGAAAATTCAAATGAAATACACAAATTCTCACAACACACAATTTATCAAAACTGGCATAAACAGAATTGAAACAGCATAGCTGGATAGTTCTGATGCTATTAAATATATTGAACCTGTTAGTTAAATCCTTCCCCAAAGAAAGCTGCTCTCTTAATCTCATTGATGAGCACTTGTAAACAATATATAAAAGGTACTGCATACATACTTAGGCAAGGAGTAGGAAATGAATAGCATTTTCTATGCTTTTCAAAGGCCAGAACAATTTTAATGTGGTTTGATCATCATCCCTTATTCAAAATGCATAGGACCAGAAGTATTTCATAGATTTTCAGATTTTGAAATATTTGTGTACCTTTTACCATTTAAGTATCCCTAACCTGAAAATTCAAAATCTGCAGTGTTCCAAATTGAGAATTTTTTAGACAGTTATGTCAGCACTCAAAAACTTTTACATTTTAATGCATTTTAGATTTCATATTCAACCTATACCAATATTCAAAAAAAGACATTGTAAAAATGTAAAATTATAGACCAGTGTCTCTCATGAATATGTAATAATATATGTTAAAAATTTGAATCCCATAATACAGAAATATAATACAGAGATTACAGTTGCTATGTCCAAGAATATAAAATTTAACTTTTGAAAATCATTGTAAATGACCTCATTAAAAGAATAAAGAAAAATATTGCATGATTGTTACAACAGAAATAGAGAATCTATTTTATAAAATTCAATGTTTATCATTTCTGTGTTTCTCATCCTCTGTCTGTCAAAATATAGACAATATTTACCCTCCCAGAGTAAGTGCCCTGCAAAATTAATTATAGAATTTAGTCTACCTCATGTTGAAATAATTAAAGCTTTCTTTCTGGAGTCAAAAGTGAAACACATCTTTTATCATCACTTCTGTTCAACAGTTTTGCTGGACTTTGGGGCAGTACAATATGGAAAAAGGTAAACGATTTAGATAAGAAAAAACATCTTTATTTACTCAGGCAGAATAACCATAAATATAAAAATCACATAAACATCTATAGTTATCAAAAAATATCTGTCAATGAACTCTGTACAGAAAATAAACATTATTGAAAGAAATGGGAAATGTTACTCTGGCTCTCTCATTTTAGGATGATACTATGCTGCATATTTAATGGAAAAAAAATCGATATCATAGAAGTCAATTCTCCCCCAATGAAATTACAGTGAGTTTCATTGCAATCTGAAATAATATGAATCTGTCAATACAGATAATCTGATTTGAAATGTCATATAGGTGAATAACAAAAAAAATCCGAGAAAATCTTGAAAAATGAAGTTGGAAGACCTAACTACTAAGTAAATTTGTTATTTATAAATTAACATATGGACACAAGAATCTGCAAAGAGACCACTGAAACAAAATGTAAAATTTGATGAGCTTAATTTGTTCAAGTGGTCTCTTTGCATATTCCTGCATAATGCAAATGGATTGTAAGCTAGCAATGGGCAGTGTAGGCTTCCCCTAAGATGTTCCTGCTCTAAGCCTCAGAATCTGAGAATCTTACAGCAAAGGGGAATTGACACTGCGGATTTAATTGGATTGTTAATGAGCTTTAAAGAGGGAGAATATCCTGAATGCTAGGTAGACCTACTATAATCACAACAGTCCTGAGAAGTAGAGGGGAAAGAAGAGGAGGTCAGGGTCAGAAGATGCAATTAGGGAAGAGGGACCTGATAACAGACCTCCACCCACTGTTGCTGGTCTGGACAAAGTAGCAGCACCTCTGAGGCAATGCATGAAGACAGCATCTGTGGCTGGAAAAGGCAAGGAACAGTAACGCAGCCCAGTCAACAACCTCACCTTAGCTGGGTGACATCTCTGTCAGACTTCTAACATAGACAATGATCAGATAATTAGTGTGTGTTGTTTTAAGCCACCAACTTTAGGGCAATGTGTTAAATCAGCAATATAAAAAAGTACTCGTATGGAAAACATATCTCTTAACTTGGTACCATGCCCAAAAACATCAATTCTAGATTGATGGCTAAAGGTAAATACATGAATAAATAAGTGAGCAATACTCTGTAGGAAACAGCAATTTATATTTGTGACTTTGTGGTAGAAACAAACTTCTTAAATAGTAAAGTAAAAACTACAATATATAGATAATAGCAAAATTTAAAATTTTTAAATTTTAATTAAGTAGTACCTACAATGAAATATAATGAAATGAAAATTAAAAACTAATAAAAATATAAAATTTCTGTTTACTGAAAGATACTAGTAGCAAAGTGAAAGTAAAAGCCATGGCATGAAAAAAAATAATCATCTATATATGATTTATATAAATACAGAATATATAATCGTATGTAGGAATACACATTTACACCCAGATTATTTAAATAAATTTATACATCAGTAAGTAAATTTTAAAAATAAGAAAAAAGGACTTGAGAAGCACTTCATCAAAAAGGTAGATTTCTGTAGCTGTAAAAATAAACTATAATGTCATGAAATACATGGATAACTAGCAGATACACCTGGCAAAGCAAACTGGACCCAAGGTTTTATATACAATATATTTATATAATGTTCAAAACCAAGTGAAATTACTCTAGATTAGAAATCAGAACAGTGATTTTTTCATTTGAAGGAGGTTCCAGCTAAGAGGGGCACACATGGGAAGGTTCCCTTGGTGATTTTTCGTTTGTTGATCAGGATGCCAATCATACATTAGGCATATGTGTTCAAGTTATAAAAGTGTATCAAGGTAAGTAGAGCAGTCCCCCCTTTTCCATAGTTTTACCCTTCGTTATGTCAGTTACCATTGTCAATGTAACTTGAAAATATTAATAATAATTCTGGAAATAAAACTGTGTAAGTTTTAAATCACACTGTTCTGAGTGGTGGTAAAATCTCCTGCTGTTCTGCCTGGGATATGAATCATCTCTTTTTCCAGAGTATCTACACTGTATATGCTATCTACCCATCCATTTAGTGGTTACCTTGTTTATCAGATCAACTGGTGTGGAATAGTAGTGCTTGTATTCAGGTAACCCTTGTTTTATTTAATGATAGCCCCTGAAGAATAAGAGTAGCAGTTCTTTTGACAGAATACAGCATGCTTAATGTTCAAAACACTAGAAAAACTAGGGATAACAGGAACATATCTTAACATCATAAAGGCTATCTACACTAAGCCCCAGGCCAACATCATTCTAAATGGAGAAAAATTGAAGGCATTCCCTCTAAAATCTGGAACAAGACATGGATGCCATCTTTCACCACTTCTATTTTACATAGTTCTTGAAACACTGGCCAGAGCAATTAGACAGACGAAAGAAATGAAAGGGATACATATAGGAAAACAAGAAGTTAAATTAGCACTGTTTATTGATGCTATGATTCTAGACCTAGAAGACCCAAAAAGGTCTACCAGAAAACTTCTAGAACTAGTAAATGAATTCAGCAAAGTAGCAGGATATAAAATCAACACCCATAAATCAATGGCATTTCTGTATATCAGTGGCAAATCCTCTGAGAGGGAAATGAGGAAAACTACCCCATTTACAATAGCCTCAAAAAAAAAGATAGTTGGAAATCAACTTAATGAAAGAGGTGAAAGATCTATACAATGAAAACTACAGAACCCTAAAGAAAGAAATCAAAAAAGACTTTAGAAGATGAAAAGATCTACCTTGCTCTTGGATAGGCAGAATTAATATTATCAAAATGACCATACTACCAAAAGAACTATGCAGATTTAATGCAATTCTGATCAAAATCCCAATGGCATTCCCCATAGAAATAGAAAAAGCAATCATGAAATTTATCTGGAAGAATAAGAGACCCAGAATAGCTAAAGCAATCCTTAGCAAGAAGAGCAAAGCAGATGGAATCACTATACCAGACCTTAAACAATACTACAGAGCAATAGTAGTAAAAACAGCATGGTATTGACACCAAAACAGACTGGTAGACCAATGGTACAGAATAAACGACACAGAGACTAACCTACTAAACTACAATAATATAATATTAGACAACAGTGCCAAAAACATGCACTGGAGAAAAGATAGCTTCTTCAACAAATGGTGCTGGGAAAATGGAAATACATATGTAACAAAGTGAAATTAAACCTCTGTCTCTCACCATGCACAAAACTTAAAGTGGATCAAGGACCTAGGAATTACACCTAATAGAAGAAAATGTAGGCCCTAATTTCCATCATGTGGGATTAGGCCCCAACTTCCTTAATAAGACTTCTATAGCACAAGAATTAAAATCAAGAATCAATAAATGGGATGGATTCAGTCTAAAAAGTTTCTCTCAGCAAAAGAAACAATCTGAGAGGTGAATAGAGGGCCTACATCTTGGGAGTAAATTTTTACTCCTCAAATATCAGATAAAGCACTAATCTCTAGAGTATATTAAGAACTCAAAAAGCTGAACACCAAAAAAACCAAATAAACCAATCAAAAAATGGGTCAAGGACCTGAACAGACACTTCTCAGAAGGTGATATACAATCAATGAACAAATATATGAAAAAATGTTCATTATCTCTAGCAATTAGAGAAATGTAAATCAAAACTACTCTAAGATATCATCTCACTGCAGTCAGAATGGCAGCTATTATAAAGACAAACAACAGTAAGTGTTGGTGAGGATGTGGGGAAAAAGGTCCACTCATACACTGCTGGTGGGACTGAAAATTGGTGCAGCCAATATAGAAAGCAATATGGAGATTCCTTGGAAAACTAGGAATGGAACCACCATTTGACCCAGCTATCCTTCTCCTTGGTCTATAACCAAAGGACTTAAAAACAGCATATTATAGGGACACAGCCACATCAATGTTTATAGCAGCACAATTCATAATAGCTAAACTGTGGAACCAACCTAGATGTCCTTCAGTGGATGAATGGATAAAAAAATGTGGTATAAATACACAATAGAATGTTATTCAGCAATAAAAGAGAATAAAATCATGGCATTTACAGGTAAATTGATGGTGTTGGAGAAGATAATGCTAAGCAAATTTAGCTAATCCCCAAAAAACAAATGCCGAATGTTTTCTCTGATGTAAGATGACTGACTCATAGTGGAGTAGGGATGGGGAGCATGGGAGGAAAAGATGAATTCTAGATAGGACATAGGGGTGGGAGGGGAACAGAGAGGTCAGGGGCTTAGCAAGGATGGCGGAATGTGATGGACATCATTGTCCAAAGTACATGTATGAAGACACAAATTGGCGTGAATATACTTTATATACAACCGGATACATGAAAGATTGTGCTGTATATGGATAATAAGAAATGTAATGCATTCTACTGTCATTTATTTTTTAGAAAATCAATAAAATAATTAAAAGAAAGAGTACCAGTTTTGACAATTTTATTTAGCATGTTATTATAATTATTATATTTTATTATTGCCCTCAATATCTTATTTATAATTTAAACTTTATTGTAGATATTTATGTACAGGGAAAAAAAACATATATAGGGTTTGGTAATATACAATTTTAGGTATACACTGGGGGTTCTGGAATATATTCTCCATGATTAAGGGAAGACTACTGTATTCATAATTTGTGCATTTAAAATAAATGTATATTATTCTTTTTGTGACAAAGTTTACCAGAAAAAAAATAAGCAAACAGGAGCATTAGCAGTGAGTGTAAGCAACCACTTATCTGGTTTATATTAATCCCTCAATAAGCGGTAGCTATTAGATTAGCATTTTAAGTCTTGATTTCTTCTTCCGCTTATTATCAATGTGTTAGGAAACAAGCCTCCCTCTCATCATTGCTATTTCATCATTCTTCAACACAACATAAAAAAGTCTAGTGCTAATGGCTATTGGCATATTTCAACAAAGTTCTGAAATCAAATAATGTATGATTATAAATGCGAACTCTAAATTTCTGAAATGCTTTTAAGTGTTCATAAATCTCCTTCAGCATGTCTGTGAAAGGTATCTACATCTTACACTTCCTCTAATTAAATCCACTTTTCTTCAAGTGCCTGTAATCAGGATTTTTAAAAAATATCATTTTGAATAAATTTTATTTATCCACTTTCATTTCTAGCACCTATTAGTACAGCATTGTTTTCTGTTTCCTTATGTATATAAGCACATGTGCTCATGCACATACATATGTATGTGTGTACACTGCATGTGCAGCTAAATGTGGCATTTCTAATGCAGTTCCTATTAAATAGGCTTTTAGATGAACCTAAGTTTCAAAATTGTGTTCATTGGAGAATATATTTTATGTTCTCAGGTATTAACTGAAAATTATGTATATGAATTTCAGAATACACTATATATCTAAAAAAGTTTATTTACCCATAGTGATTTATTACTTTTACCATTTTATATGCATATCCTCACATTTTCCACTCAAGAACTATTCCATGAATGACCAGGCATTATTACTGTTGAACAGAGAGGAGAGCCAGGTAAATGGAGGAAGGTGCTATCCATCAAACAGGGCACATGCACAGGACATGGCCAAACTTACCTGCTGGGAGCAAACTGATAGTGTCAGCCTGGGAAGAGAAGGGATGCAAAGTTGGAAACTATTGCAAGAAATTCAATCCACACTTTAGTATTTCTATCATGAGAATTGGTATTAGTTGATAAACTTCTTCAGCAGTCTATTTGGTCCTTTATTTTTTCTGTGAAGTGCTGGAAATCAAACACAGGGCCTTGTGTATGTTGGACAAGTGTTCTGTCTTTGAGAGAGAGAGAACAGCCTAGTCCGTGTGAACTTTAAGAGCTTGCTTTCAACTCCAGTTCATCACAGTTAGGATTCAGGAGGAAATGGGATCCCCAGATGAGAAGCTAAGGCATTTTCCTTCTACAGGCAAAAGCACAAGCCCATTTCAATTGCCAGATGTTCATTGTGTCCCACTCAAATCTCTTCAGTGCAATTAGCTTTAGTAAATATATTTTCATGTATTTCAAAAATTTCACTCAAAACTGTTTCACAACCAAAAGATTAAAATGTGCTTCATGTGGAATCGGAAATATAAAGGTTTATTTCTAAGGGTGCAGGAGGAAGAAGAAACTATAAGCCAAAAAATTTCTGAAAATTATCATTTCTGGTTTTATTCTTGTTTTTTTTTTTGAGATCTTTCTAGTTAGTATTCTCTTCCTTTGGTCTCTGATCATAAACCTTCACTATGTCCCATGAGTGTTCTTTCCTGAATATATTGGCATGATTCTAGCATTATCCTATTGGTGACCTAGACCATACCCATATTTTTCAATAGGTCCACCTATCTACCTTGTCTTACTCTACTTTGTTGATATATCATTACTTATTTTTACACTGGCCAAGATCCAAATTTTGATAGCAAACACTTTTGTTGTGGCTGTGTGACACAAAGTCACTCTCATATACTGTTAGCATGTAAATTGTTACAAACATTACAAAGGTACTTCGGGAGACTATAAAAATGTCATACATGAACATTTCAAATTGATAGGTATCCATTCCAAAAGTTATTCTAGCCAAAAATATGAAAAGATATATTTAGCACACTGAATTGAAGCACTTTCCATTCACAAGACTGGAAATCATCTATATGTCTATCAGTAAAGGGTGGGTTGAATAAACTGTCATTTTTGCTCTTTGGAGTGCCATAAGAGGAAATAAAGTATATATCTATAAAGTACCATGATTTCTAGGGTACATTAGGCATAAAAGGCAAGATACAAAAACTATACAAAGTACACTACCATTTTATTCTAGTAAAGGCTATGGATTTGTAGTTACTGATAAACTTTAAAATAAAAAAATATCAAATGAAGAGAAATAATTACAAGGGAGATGAATAAATAGAGTGAAGCAATTTTTTTATATTTACTTCATATACATATAATTACCTTATAATTAAACAAAGTAAATGAAAAGCAATTCTAAAAATCTAAAGCAATATGAAACAAGTGAGTCTATGCATCAAATTGGAGACATAACTAATTCAATTAATCAAGACACATGAAAAATAAAGTAATTTGACCATATATTCCTAAGGAGGTACACTTTATGAACAAAATTAGTAATAAAAAGACTTAAAATGCTTTTTATTTTAAAATGCTAATTGTATTCTGAGACTATTAAGTGTGCATCATCAAAAGAAAGGAGTAATTATGTTAATGCCTGGAAAACCAGAATTTTCATTGTGGGAGGAGGAAGATACAGATGAAAGGGCAAAAATTCTGTGATCTTTAAGATGTTTAAACTTGTGAAAGCACAAACTCAAGATACAGTGCATCCTTAAGACAAAGTTTTACCTGTAGAAAAAGAACTAGCAATAATGACTCATCAGCACTATTATTATTACCTATATTGTACTATGCTAATATTATTTCCCACACAAGAGTTAGTTTTTTAGAGAAATGGCAAAGTCCATATCTGACAGAGTCAATGTATATACTGAGCCAAAAATACTTCTTCATGCCTGAAAGCACAGGAATTATTATAGGTTATTACTTAACGAACCTCCCAGTGCTCAAAGGTGGAAAAATTTGAATATTGATCATTAATTGCATTGAGTTGAAATAAAAACTTATATCTGGGATTCATAATGATACTTTAAAAGCCTTCATTTATCTCTTTGACAACTTATAAGTTAAAGGGACTTAAGAGTTAACAATGGGAAAATTTTCTTTACAGAAGTATTTTGGTAATAAAAGAATCCAGAATGATTGAACTTGGTCACCATTTTGTAACTCCTAAGGAAACACTGGTTCAAGGCCAGGGTGATCAGTGGATGTTAAGAGTGCCTCCCAAAGTACCAGGCACCAGCCAGGGGGATTGCACAAGAATCAATCCAGAACCTGATCATGTATAACTCGTTCTACTAACTTACAGGAAAAGCAGGAGGTGGGAACATATTCATCAATAATAGTCAGTGAATAATTCCAATTATGGGAAAGTTTATGGGACAAAATGTCCAGATTCTTCAGAAAATGAATTTCAAAGAATTTTTAAAAAAGGGAAATCTATGGAGAAAAACAGAGTTCTTGTTTATTTAATTTTTTTTAATTTATAGATGGACACAATGCCTTTATTTTATTTATTTATTTTTATGTTGTGCTGATAATTGAACCCAGTGCCTCACATGTGCTAGGCAAGTGCTCTACCATTAAGCCACAACCCCAACCTTCAAATTGGTCTTTATTTTTAATGTTTATTTTCATATTTTTGTGCATTATAATTATATATAATGGTAGATTTATTTTTACAATTTGTATATGCCTAAGATCTAAAAGACTTTTAAGAAGCATACAAATCATAGTGGTGAATTGAATTTAGATTCTAATGCAAAAAACTAAAACCACTAACAACCTATAAATATAAGTGTGGGGGGGCGGCAGGTTGTAGACATGTTGAAAACATCTAAACATGGATAAGAGTTGATGATATTAAAATATTGTGTTTTTTTAAGTGAAAAATGGTTTGGGGATTCAATATTTTAGAAGAGTCTTTGTATTTGAGTAATAAAACCTGAAATATTTACAGATATAAGGATATATAACATCTTGAATTTGCTTCACAAAAAGCAAGACTTGAGGCGGGGGCAGGTGAAGGCATAAATGAAGAAAGATTAGACCTGAGTTAATAATTGCTGAAGCTGGGTAATAGACACGTGGAAGTGCATGGTATTTTCTCTATCGTATGTATTAATTTTCAGTTAAAAATAAAAAAGGAAGCTGAACATGGTGGCACACACCTGTAATCCCAGCAGTTTGGGAGGCTGAGGCAGGAGGATCTTGAGTTCAAAGCCAGCCTCAACAATGATGAGGCACTGAGCAAGAACTCAGTGAGACCCTGTCTCCAAATAAAATACAAAAAAAAGGGGGGGGGCTGGGGATGTAGCTCAGTGGTTGAGTGTTCCTAAGTTCAATCCCTGGTACCCTCATAAAAAAGTAAAAATGAATGAATGAATGAATGAATGAAAGAATGAATAACAAAAATTAAAAAAGGAAAAGCAAGCCCTGAATAGATTTGCTGCATTGTCATGCATCAGATGCCCTCCTGGCTCTGTGGTGATATCAGCACCTTGTCCACATTTACCTTCGGCATCCTTTCTGAGTGCCTTTCCCACAGGGCTTTTCTGTGCTATTCCCTCTTCATGGACACAGCTCCTAACTCCCCCTCGGCTCCCTAACTCCCAACCCATCCTTCAGAGTTGGATTCCATTTTTTTATTTCCTCAAGGGCACTTCTGACTTTCCTGATTTGGAGAGATCCATCTATGTTAGGTTCCTGCACTATCATCTGCCCATGTTTTCTAGCACTTAGCACACGGACAGCTTTACACTGTTGGGCGATCCTTGGTTTTCTTCATCAGCCCCAGGAGACTAAGAACCTTCATGGTGGGAGGCATTCCCATCATTCAATGTGGATCCCTGCCACATAGCCCTGTGACATGGTGCTCTATAAATAGTGGCCGAACATTTTTACCAGGCTTCAGGAAAATAAAACATGCAACAAGAAGCAAAAGGTGTTCGCACTGGACATAAAAAGAGTTCAACTTTCAATAAGTATAGAAGAGGAAAAGTGGTTTTTATAGGCAGAAAAAGCTGGAACAAGTTTCTCTGGTTTTATCCTTTATGGTATAAAAACAAAAATAAATTAATAGAAAGCTACCTACTGTTATTAGATATAAGTCTCTTTCCAGTCCTAAGGATAGATATGATTCTAAGTGGAAAAGGGCAAGTGAGAGAGAGTCCTCTGTAAGAGCCTTTGCTATGGATTTTAAAACAGCATTTTGATTACAGTACAACTATGAACTTCTGGAGATGGCTACAATTTCCTGTAGGGTGAGGTACCTCCACAGAGAAAGTGCTGGTTGCATTGTGAAGTGCTTTGTGATTAAGGCAGGAAAAAGAAGCGGGGAGATCAGCCAGCTCTGAATTGTGGACCCCAGTGGTAATTTCTGGTCTCTTTGCTGGAACACTCTGCAATGTGCCTTTATTAACTACAACAGAAGGAAGGCGGCCTTCTCAGAATTTCAGAATTCAGAGCACAGAACCTTGCTAATTACAGAAATAATGGATTAATGCAGTTTTCTATCTTCTTAATTATTGTATGTTTTCTCCTTCTGCAAAACACGATCCAGTTACCTACAGAGATATGATTCCTAATTCACAGAGAAAACCAAATTGTCAGCTACAATGAGTTGGGATCAGTGAATCTTCTCATGTTAACACTTGGAAAAGAAATGCACTATATTAGCTCTAATAATTTCTTTGTAGACCCTTTTGGGTCTGCTAGGTATAGAATCATGTCATCTGCAAATAGTGATAATTTAAGTTCTTCTTTTCCTATTTTGATGCCTTTAATTTCNGAGAGAGAGAGGAGAGAAGGAGGGAGAGGAAGAAAAAGGGGAGGGGGGGATAGTAGAGGATAGGAAAGGCAGCAGAACACAACAGACACTAGTATGGCAATATGTAAATCAATGGATGTGCAACTGATGTGATCCTGCAATCTGTATATGGGGTAAAAATGGGAGCTCATAACCCACTTGAATCAAAGTGTGAAATATGATATATCAAGAACTATGTAATGTTTTGAACAGCCAACAATAAAAAATTTTAAAAAAAAGAAATGCACTATAAACAATTCGAGGCAAATACACTTAAATTGGTGGAAGTTGCGTTTTATTTTTCTGCTTATGTTAGAACAAAATAAATTTAAAGATCCACTCCAGGAATATATGGTGGTGGAGGTCAAGTTGGAAAATCTTGTAAAATCATAAAGAATACATGAAGAAATCTAATCTCTTTTAAAAAGCAGACCAGTCAAGAATCCTACTAGGGGCAAGGTATGAATTTAGACTACTCAGAAATAAAGAATTAAAAAATAACCTTGGAGAAAAATCTTAATAGTTTATGAGGAAAATGTTCTAACAAATATTTCATGGCTAGAAAACCTGCTAAGATTTTTTTCAGTCTCCTAGACCATTTTTTTTTACCTTTTTTTCTTTTTTTAAACAACTTCAGAAATTTCCCCAAATGCTTTATCTTCTTATTACTGCTATTCATTACAGTGGTTCTCAAACTTGAGTAAAGGCAGAATTCATCCAGGAAGCTTTTTAAAATTGCAGATTCCTAGCCAGTTATGGTGGCACATACCTGCAATTCTCGCAACTCCGGAGAGAAAGGAAGGAGCATTGCAAGTTTGGGCCACTTAGCAAGAATCAGCACCACCAAATAAATAAATGAAGGCTTCCTGGAACTCTTCGAGTAACTATGATTTAGAAAGTCAGAATGGTGCCCTGGAATCTGCTGTGTTGCTGAGCACCCGGAAAGTTTTGTGTCCACGATTTCAAAACAACAGTTGAAATAGAACCTGACAAAATATATAGCCAGAAATTCTTGAGCTTTAGTAGTAATAAAATTAGTATTTTATTACTATAAAATCACTAACTTATTTAGTAGTAATAAAGTCACTAAATAAAAGTAAATAATGTCAGGTACAAACCTAATAATCAATATATGTTAGTTGATAATTAATAGCTGTCAAATGGACTTTTAATACACTAGTGTCATTTTAACTTGATTCTGGTCCATAAGAGTACTGTGGTCTACTCTCTCAAACAGGGAGAGCCCTTGTGTCCTGCAGACTGCTGTAGAACTCAATATTGGACGAGTTGGTCTGGCTTAGAATGATAGAACCTTCTAGGATGGGCTTCCCAGTAAGGAGTTCATAATCCCAGTTGTAACCTGAAGGGCTGAGTTAGTACCTTTGAAAAATGTATTAATTTGTCTTGAGTTCCACACCGAACATGACTGCAGGTAGCAATACTCACTTCATTGGACTGCAAAATTTTTAGATAAGAAACTATTTTACAAATAATGCAGTTCCCAGAATACTGGAAGCTAATGAGGGGGTGGGGGGAAGACAGGTTTTTGTTTTCCTTTTTTTTTTTTTTTTGCCCATAGCTTTATTGCAGTAAAAATTAAAGTAGAATAAAGTGCATATATTTGAAATTTTGACATGTATGTAACCCATACAATCAATATAAAAAACATTTCTATTACTTTTTAAAATTTAAACTCATGCAGGGCTGGGGATATAGCTCAGTTGGTAGAGTGCTTCGCTTGCATGCACAAGGCCCTGGCTTCGATCCCCAGCACCAAAAATAAATAAACAAATAAACAAAATAAAATAAAATAAAATCATGAAGACTTTTTTCCCACATGATTTATTATATTAGAAATCAATCACTTTAAGATATATAGAATCCCACCCCCATGTCAAATCAACTATTTCAAAATTAAATGGCACACTTATAAATATCTCTGATGGCATGGAAGAAGGGACAAAAATAAATAAATAAAAAGTGTTTTGAGCTAAATTATAATAAAAGCTTAAAATATCAGGATATCTGCTATGAAACAGTACTCATATGAACATTTATAACTTAAAATAGTTGTATCAGAGAGAAGCTAGAATAAGATTCAAATTATTTTCAAATTATGTAGTAGAAAGTAAAAAATAAGAGCAGAAATATATGAAATACAGAAGAAATAAAACAGCTAAAATTTGACAAAAATCAAACAAGTCTAATTGAGGAAAAAGTAAGAATGAATTAATATCAATGGGAAAGGAGCTATCAAAATAACCCTACAGATACTAAAAAATCATTAAGATAATAATACCTTAATAATATTAAATAATATTAAGGTAATAATATTATTATGCCAACATATGTGATAGCTTATATAACATGGTCTATATTAGAGAAGGATCCATGTGCTGTTGACAAGAAAGTGTATTCAATCATTGATGAATGAAATATATATATCTGTTAGGTCTAAATTATCAATTGTATTTTTTACTTCTTTATCTTCTTTATTTAGTTTTTGTTTGGGGGATCCATCCAATGGTGACAGAGCCATGTTAAAATTACCTAGTATTATTGTGTTGTGGTCTACTTGATTCTTGAAACTGAAAAGGGTTTGTTTGATATACACAGATGCTCCATTGTTTGGAGCATAAATATTTACAATTATTATGTCTCGTTGATGTATGATTCCCTTAAGCATTATGAAATGGCCTTCTTTGACCCTTCTGATTAACTTTGGCTTAATGTCCACTTTATCTATATGAGGATGGAAATCTCTGCTTGTTTACTCTATCCATGTGAGTGATGTGCTTTTTCTGTGGATGTTTTGCATATGAAGTGAGTCTCTTGGAGACAGCATATTGTTGAGTCTTGTTTTCTAATCCAATTTGCCAGTCTGTGGTTTTCCTAATAGATTGATTTTACTGTCATAGAAAACCTGGGCAACAAGTTTCTTATATAAAAAATGGTCCAGTACAAAAATAGATGAAGATTAGAAGTCTGATTCTTGGTGTGCTTAAAACATTTTGCCTTAAAAATCATGAAAAGTTGTGATTGTCTCATCTAGTGATCATGACTATACATACATTCAAAAAGAGATTTGAAGAATTATTTTCAGTAAATTGAGTATGAGTAGGAAATAGCCAAAAAAGGGGGGGGGGTAGGGAGGATGGTGGCCACTCCCCTCCTTAAATCCTGCATCCCAAGGGAAACCTCCCTCATTATCTTCTCCTTCCAATCATTGCCTACATACTGTTTCAAGGTCCATAATGAAACAGTAGTGGTTGGGTATAAATTTCCCCTGTATCAGCATTTTTAGGGGCTTCTAAACCCATGATAGTCCCCTTAGCCTTATAAATTTGCTAGAAAGAATAACTAAAATCTTTATTCTCACTTATATGCTGGTTCTGACTTCCTGAGCTCAGTGTAAAGAAGCCAGTGTCCATATTGCTTTTGAGTTGCATGCCTTAAATTTTAGACTCATTGTCTTCTCCATGATCTCATCTCTCGGATGATGGGTTCACAAAAACGTTACACTTTCATAAATTAGGCCATTTGGTCTGATCGTTAATGTAAACAACAGTCCAACTTGTGACATATGAGTGAAATCTAGAAGCCCATGTTAACCTCTTGAATATATGCTCACGATCTTATGAGTGACAAAATCTTAATCTGAAATAGTGTTTTACAGACAATTATATCTGATTAAAATTGCTCTGTGGCAACTGGGTTCAATTTTACAAATGAAATTAAGATTTTAATTATCAAAAATCTAATTCTTCTGTCATGTAAGGGGTTTTGGCAAATAACAGTTTTAAATTTCCTGGAGAAAACCCTTTTCAGTTACAGTTTTTCCTTTCTTCTAATTTAATATCCCTGAACATTTTAAGATATTCCAGATTAATTCCCATTTCAAATACTCTCACTGATCTCTAGTTTTTTCATGATCCCTCCAAAACTGACAATTCTGAGATTTAATTAGTAATGTCAGAGCTGCTTCATGCAAACTAGGAATTTATAGTAATTAATTAAAATGATTAACACTCCCATGATAAACTTGCACATCTATCTCAAGATACTACTAATTGAACAAGATATTTTCTTGCCTGGTTCACTTAGGGAGATGCTGGGAAAGATTTTCTGGGTTGTGCATTGCTTAGTAGCTTGGGATGTAATTGTGGATTTGACAACCACATCTAGGGAAAATATTGATTAATACTCAAGAAGGTGGTTAGAAGGTTGCTTGACAACAATCTCCATCCAAGATCATAATCCACCTGTATTGGACTAAACCATTTCCCAGATAGAAATCATTTAATTTCAAATTAAGAAATTTTTTAAACTTACAATTTATTGACTAGTTACTGAGTACCAGTTACTCTGATAAGTTCATTCAGTATGTAATTCTATTTGATTTTTATAATGACAAAGTAATATAGATAACACTGATTGATTGATTGACCAATGTTCAGAAAAATCAACTGAAGCTTAGAGAAGATAAGAATCATTCCCAGGTTCCCAAATCTAGTGAGCAGGGGAGTTTTGTCTATCTGTCTCTGTCCCACTCATAAAGGTACCATATGCTCTTAAGCTCTACCTCGTGCATCAGTTCAAACATAGTCATCATTTATTTTAATATGTGGGGCAAATGATGCTGTTGCATTGACAGTCCTCACACAGTCCTAAGACTGATCATGAAACAAACTGTGGATTACCACATTTCTTTCCTCCCTGCAGCAATATAACTCGATATTGAGAGATTGGATCAAGTGATTTTTTTTTTTTCCCAAACTCATCTAATTCCGGAACTGGTCTAAAAATTAGGGAGCAAACTGCATAAACTAATTCATACTAAATCATGAATGGCCATTTTTTTTACTTTCATGGTCATTTGCATTTTCAAAGAGGAAATACTCAAGGGACCCAGTGACTCACTAATTGAGGCAATTAAAGCTCTATAATCAAGAGAAGAGAAGATTTCAGGCAACCAGGAATTAAGTCATCACACATTTTACCAAAGTAGTGGCAGTCCTGGCAGGCTTCCTTTTCCTCGCCTCTTCTATTTGTTCATCATGTTTATTGTTAAACTAAAGATTCGATTAGACAGATGCTAAAATCTAAGGAATATGTAAGAATATTTTAAAATGTAAGGATCCAAAATGCCAAAGCTAGAAATAGAGTACATATAGAGAGATAAATTCATATAAACATATATATATATATCTACACCCATCTCAGTGTGACTTATTTGCTAGCACTTGCTTTTAGCCCACTCTCCAAATAACAGTAGAAATGGCCAGGTGTTTTATTTCTCTCCTAATGCACAGTCATTATAGTGGAACCTTCTGCAATATGTGTCAGCATGATCAGGGCAAACTGGAGGACTTGGAATAGCTCAAGAATTGTCAGTAACCCTGTCCTCTTCAATAAAAAAGAGCTGCTTTAATTGTTGTATGCATCTTAGTCTCCAATATTTCACAGTTTGCTAGGGTGTATTTACCTGTTCAAGCCGCCTCTTGATCAAGCCTCAATTTTAGCAAGGTCATTTCTATAATAAAGCAAAGAAGTAATGTGTAGTGTGTTTCAGAGCTTAAGCTTGGGCAGGAGACAAACCCAGATTTGAAATTAGTTGTGTGTGTCCTTGAGAAGTTTACTAAATGTATTCAAGGTTAAGTTCCCTCCTCCATAAAGCGATAGAGGCTGGGATGGATGAGATCATTTGGTTTGTTAAAGCTAATTTTGGTGACTTCTGAAGAGAGTTTATCTTTTCCCCCCCTCCTCTTGCAAATATAATTTCTTCAAAAATCATAAAAGTCCTAGAGCTTGATAAGCTTTCTAATCTAAATACTCATGTTTAAGATCAGGAAGGATGAGTGACATTTACATGGTATCACATATTTAATGACAATTTGGGGACTAAAATTCACTTTGTCTTCTTTGAAGTCCAATGAATGCCCACCCTTCCCTTTTATCCTTCTAAAATTCAGAGTTGCCTCTATAAACATGATATTGTGTAATGGATAAATATATAGCAAATTAAGTGAAACAGATTGAGTTCAGTTCAAAGACCAGCTCAGCCAGTCCCTAAATAGCTGTATGGAAATTATTTTACCACTCTGTGTCTCCATGTCCTTACCTGTAACATGAAGAATAAAAGACCAATAGAGTAAAGCCTCTGATCAGGACATCCTCAACCACTGATGTGAAACATATAGGGAGAGATGATGGAGCCATTAGTGTCAAACAGAGGGACAGCTGGTGAGGATGGCCTGCTGCTAGGGCAATGACTCTGACAGGCAGAACGGTATCACTTGAGGTGGTGGGTGCAGCCTGTCAGGGGAGGAACAATGTCTCCACCACTTTTTCCCTGTGTCACCTTGGACAAGCTGTTCAAACATTCAGTGCCTCGGTGTCCTTGTCTTTGAAACTGGAATAGTTAAGTGTATGTACTCCATAGAACTAGTATGAGGATTAAGTAAGTCACTTAGGACTGAGACTACTGCTTAGCTGTCAATAACAGTTGTTGGTAGTTGAATTTTGTTTATATGCCATTTTATTATTATTTTTTTCTTTGCAAAAGCTTTAAGGTAGTTTTCCAAATAACATACAGCACTTCTGACCTGGATGTCTTACCAAAACTCTAAAATGTCCCAGTCCATCAGGTATTGCTATTTATGTGTCTTCTGGTGTTGTTTAGATGCCCCAAATTGAACACGTTTTACATTTCAGAACTGTTTTTATTTCCTATGGATTTCTCTACTTGGGTTAATAGGAACTCTATCCACCCCAGAACTGAAACACTGTTCATGGGAACCCTTCTAGATTCTTTCTTCCTCTCCATTCTCATGCTCCACATATAAACAGTCACTGGATTCTGCCACTTTTTACCTCCTTTGTGTGCATCACATTTACCTACCCAAATTGCAAAGACTGTGTCCTATGAAGGTGGGAATCAGGATCTCATGTATACTCAGCCGCCATCAGAGCCAGAGATGACAATGAGCCGTGCTTCTGGTCACCAGCTCACAGTGCAATGGAAGAGACAGGTATCTAACCAGTAGTCAGGAACATTTCTCACTCAAGTGTAAGTTGTTATAAGTGCCATGGAAGAAAAGCACAGAGTGCAAGGAAAAAATGTAAAACGGAGTGTAACATCCATGTGGGAACCTCAATACCCTGCGGAGGCCAGAGGATTTATTGGGAGAGCCTGGAATAAACTGAAGATCTTCTGACCCCTTGAATGAACCAGGCTAATGTGAGGGGACCATTGGTGGGTGTCTTCTGAAAGAGCATCTCACTGCTGCAGCACCTTGTCTTACTTGTTATCAAAGGAGGGTGAGTCAGCGTGGGCCATGGCAGCACTTTGTGACTACCATGTTTTACCTCCTAAATATGTCCTCCATTCCTTTCTTCCATCTTCATTGCCTCTATCTCCTGCAAGGTCCCATCATTGCCACAGCCTCTTCCTTGAAGCCCAATATCTTCTCTAACACACCCTTAAAACTCTTCATGTTATGTTTTTAAATGAAAAAAAAAAAAGATTCCTCCTTTGCCTTAATTCTGTCAACAGTTTAAGATAAAATCCAAAATCTTTAACAATGATGATATGGCCCTGTATCTGGATCCCTAGCTTTATCTCTACCCTCTCCATCTTTCTTCCCATTTTGGAGTCATGGAGAAATGTTTGCCTCCATTCCACCTACTTCGGACCTCACACATGCTCTCCTGCTGCATGGTAAGTTCCTGCCCGAATCCTTCACTTAAGATCAGTGTTGAGCTTCATCTTGTATGCACACTGTTTCTTTGTAAAGGCCTTTCTTCACAACACCCCACTCCCACCAATGATTGTCAACTTTGGTGGTGTTGTCAGAGGTGACAATGAGCCATGCTCCTGGTCACCAGTTCTTACAGTAAACAGAAGACACAGGTATCTAACAAATATTTGGAGGCATTTCTCACTTAAGTTTATAAGAACTTATACATACGTCCTCTAGCCTCTGCAGGGTCTTGGGTATCCCACATGGATGTCATATCCTCTTTTACATATTTTTATTGCATCCCGTGCTTTTACTGCTTACCACTTATAACAACCTATAAACCTATGGAGTTTGTTAGAAATGTAGGAGTATCACGAGTGAACACAGGCTTTTTGTTTTTCTTTCTTTCTTTTCTTTTTTCACTAACAAGTATTTTCAGGAGTTTCTGACCAGTCGGCGACCAGACCACACTTGGAAAAGTCTTGAGTGACGTGAACTTCTCTTGTTGTGTGATGTCAGAATATCTTTCTTCTCTGTGGAAACTTCTGCTCCTTTTTAAATTACTTCTTTTAGGTCTCTATACTCTGCTTGTTTGTATGCTTTATTACTAAGGCAGGGATGTTGTCTCTGTAGGTTGCAGTTATCATCTTCATGCCATTAGCAGAGTAGATATTCAATAAGTCTTTCTTTCTTTCTTTTTTTTTTTTTTGGTGCTGGGGATCGAACCTAGGACCTTGCACATACAAGGCAAGCACTCTACCAACTGAGCTATATCCCCAGCCCCCAATAAATCTTTCTTAAATTACCCATGATTCCATGCTTTTGTAGAATACATGATAATTTATGAACAAATAATACATGCAAACCAGGAACACCAGGGTCTTGAGACTAGGTGGTGTGTCCCACAGCACTTAGGCAGCACGCCTGAAATACTGAGGGGGGGGGGTTGTGGAGGGAGGGTGGTCCTGACTTTTGAAGGAAGGCTAATCTGCTTGTTAAAGCTCATTTATTCTAGCTGCCTCCAAGCGGGTCTCTGCTTTCTCCTCCTCCACATGCTCTGGTGACACTTAAGCCTTAATTGAACAGTGAGGTTCCTGTCACCTTTCAGTGGCTCTGCTGATAAGCTGTCAAACTAGAAAGCATCAGGGACAAAATGCTGCCACCAGCAAAAAGGCAAGAGTCTCTTGGTAATCCAGAAACATCGCAGCAGGTCTGTGTGGTGTGGGGTTGGCCTCTGGAGGAGGAGAAAGTTTGGTGAGGAATTCGAGTCAGCATTCTGAAGTCCTCCTACCCACAGGAGGACTTACTGAGGAAAAGCCTGAGAAGGACAAGTCCTGTCTCAAACCTGCCTTGGGTTACTAAGAAGCAGCAGTTCTCCCAGACCAGGCACTGCTCGTGATTATGGGACAAAGTGTATAGTGCTCAGTGGACCTGAGTTAAAATTCTGAATGAAGCCATGCATATGGCAGGGGTTATTTAGTGGACAGTTGGACCACTGAAAAATGAAAATTCCTGGGTCTACCACTCAGATCTTGAGTGGTTCCCCAAATTCCATATTTTGGGGGAGGGGACTAGGGATTGAACCTAGCAGTGCTTTACCACTGAGCCACATCCCCAGCCCTTTCTAAATGTTTTTATTGTTGTTGTTTTTAATTTTGAGACAGGGTCTTGCTAAATTCCTGAGGGCCTCACTAAATTGCTGAGGCTCATGTCAAACTTGCAATCCTCCTGCCTCAGCTTCCTGAGTCATAGGGATTACAGGCATGTGTCACTATGCCTGACTCCAAATTCCATTTTTAACAAACACCTCTCCGTGTAGTTCTACTGTAAGTGATCCTCAGACCAAACTTGGAATGACAGGTGCTTAGACTTGGGCAAGTCAGATATTCTCCCTGAGCTTCAGAGTCTCACCTGCAAATGGAGCTGATTTAACTACAGTCTGATCTGATCTACTTCACAGGATTGTTTTAGGAACTCATGAATTTTGTGACAACTATAAAGTGCTATAATCATGTAGGTATTTGGTTACTAGAATTGTTGAATGTTAATGATTTCCAGGAAATGTGTGAATTGTAGTAGATGCTTTCTAAATATAATGCCTTCTATTTTAACCAAGATGCATAGTTAACTGTTCGAACATAGAGATCTACATGATTTCTGAGACATAAGACATATGTGTCTTGATTTCTGTTGTATCCTGGTACCTGTCCTGGAGTAGATACTGATAATAATAATACTGAACAGGGAAGGAAGATGCTCTGTGATGGCCAGGACATGACTTACACAACTCCTAGCTGCCTGTTACTGACTGCACTGACTCAAGCCCCCCTTTACTGAGCTCCAACCTCCTTTCTGACCCCTCCCAGACTGGAGTCACCTGTGTTTTTCATTTCTCTTCTGGAGACACTAAGAATATAGAAACTCATTTGGGGACTTAGAAGGATTTCCTTGGAAAGTATTTCCTTGTATATTTGTCTTTAAGAAAGAAGAAATGGGATGTCAGAGATAGCCTCCCAAAGTTTCTAAGGTTATCAGCCCCGCTTCCCTGGGCAGTGCTCTGAAGCTCACCTGAATTCCAGTACCAAATGAACCACAGCAAAGACGCAATTTCCCAGCCTGTGTTTGGTAGAAAACACAGAGAAAGAGCAGGTGGGTGGCTCCGGACTGCAGGGGCAGAGCTGGGATCCTGCCAATTGCTGCAGGAATGGCTCCATTGTCCTGGCAGTGAGCAAGCTGAGCACTTCTGCCCTGTCAAACACTCCATAGCCACAGCCTGTATAGGAACAAAGGGACAGGTGTCCCTCCCAAGGGTTTTGGTATTAAGGTGGGAACTGCCTTCTCTACAAGGTGCCTGTTTTGGGTCTAATTTAGAGTTTGTCATTCTCTTTCAGGTTTCTTTGAAATCTCAAGGAATCCAGGAAGCTGTAGATGATTCTACGGTAAGAAAAAGTACTCTTTTTCTTTTTAACACTCTGCAGCACAACTGCTTATGTTTATTTATTTGGTAAATGTGCATTGCATAGAAAATGAGAAAAGTTCTATCCTCAACTCCTTACAGTCTGAAATGGGAATAAGACATGAGCAGAAATCACCATAATCCTTTAAAAAAAAGTGTTTTCTAGGAAATGTTCTGTAGACTCTTTGTATTCACAGATTTGATATTAATGATTGCAATAATTTAAAAGTCACTCTCATGGCTCAGGGCAGGACAGGATTGGGAGGATGAGTGACAGCCCAGTGGCGCAGGGCTGGTATGTGGGAATGACTTCCATGGTTGGTAAAAGAACTAGGCTGCCTTCCCAATATCTTCACCTCCAGGGGACCTTACTTCCTATGCACTGGCACCTCCACAACAACTGTGCATATATCAAGTGCTGACAAACATTTTAACTTTGGCATACTGATTTTAATATGGAAAATGACATGGCAGTATTGTAAATATCATGCAACTTTCAAATATTAAGGGTTTGTTTTGGTGATGAAGGACGTGAGAAATTTAAGAAGGGAAATGTTCATGAGGGTAGGAAAGGGATGTTTTCAGAGTTGTTTTGTGGAGGAAATGGCATTGAAATTGGTCTTGAAGAATACGGACCCATGACATGGTAAGGTAAGGCAGAGTGAGGAAGGACATAGACATTTGAAGAAATTTAAACAATGAAATACAAATATTCATGTATTATATTGGCTAAATGTTTTTAAAGGGCAAAATCACTGGCTGGCTAGTATAATAAACAACAGGAACTCTTATTCATCGTTAGTAAGAATGCAAAATGATTCAGTCACTTTGCAAGATAATTTGTCGTTTCTCTTCCAAAGCCGAATACAGTCACAATCCTGAAATTTTTCCAACTACGAAATTTCCATCTATGAGCACATATTTCCAAATACTTATTTGTAAATTCTAAAGCAGTTTTATTCATTATAGCTAATAAATGAAATCAATAAGATGTCCTTCCAAAAGTGAATGAAAAAATATACTGGCATACCCTTACCCATACAATGGAATATTATTCCATCATAAGAAGAGGTGAGCTGTTAAGCCATGCATATGCCAGGAGGAACTTTAAAGACTAGTTCACCTCTTTGTATTATACTGGTAAAAAGGTGAGTGGTTTCCAGCAATTCAAGGGGTAGGAGGGTCTAGAGGTGAAATACAGAGGACTTTTCAGGACAGTAAAACATTTGATAATAACATTCCACATCCATCAAAACCCACAGAGCTTTACCACATAAAATCGTGAATCTTAATGTATGCAAATTTTAAAAAGTCATTTATCAGGTGAAGAGATCACGGGAAAGAAAGGCATATTGCATGACAAGATTCTCTTGTCACCTGTATTACCAGTGCATGGCATAACATTACTGAAAGGAGTGGCAGAAAAGGGCACCACCTAAGGAACTTAGAGACACATGGGATCTGTAGGTCTCTAACCCCCCAAAACAAAAGAACCACACATAGTTGCTATGCTTTACTTGCTAAAGCATGGCTCATAGTACAGATTTATGCTGATTTCCTTATGAATGCAAGTCAGAACTGAGCCATGAAATGCATGGTTGGCGGATGGTGGGATCTAGTTTTCCATTGTTAGATTGAGAATTTATAGATAAGATGGGAAGAGACTAGAGTGATCTATTACTGACATCAGTTTGAACTAGCATTTAGCTTAATTCACACAAAATGTTTACATGTAGAAATACTTGTAGATCTATGTATATTCACAGGTTACTTTCTTCTCTCTCTCTCTCTCTCTCTCTCTCTCTCTCTCTCTCCACTCCCTTGTTCTGTCCCCTGAAAGGAACTGTAAGTAATGATACCCCAGGAGCAATGAGTACCTCTGCTACCTAGATCTTGGTCTCTAATACCATTCCTCAAAACTGTCAAGCAAGGAAAGTCCAGGAGATCGTCACAGTTGAGAGCAGTCTAAGGAGACAGACTCCTCACAGTAATGTGGTGTCCAGGACGGCATTCTGGTTAGAAAAAGGATACTAGGTAAATATCAAAGCAATGTGAATAAAGCATGGAGTTTAATAATGATAATGCTGCAATATTGATTCATTAGTTGTAAAAATATACCATACTGATGTCAGAGGTTTACAGGGAAATTGTATGGGGCATATATGAAAACTCCTTTTACTACTTTCTCAATTTTTCTTTAAGTCTAAAATTGTTCTGAAATTTTTATTTTAAAAAGTTTTTAAGAAGGGACATAAATGTATGAGTAACAGTGAATAGTTGTGCTGGCCTGAGAAAGGACTGTGTGGATTGGTGGGAATTTGGGTAAGGGGTCATACCATGGAAGGCATTAGGTATAGACAGTTGAGGTTGGCTGTGGCCAAATCTACTCATAATCACTTCTCCTTTGCCCATCTTCACAATAGAGGCTGTAACAATGGAAAACTCCTTTTGCCTAGATCGGGGGCCTTTTGGGTTTCCAGTTCAACCAGGGTATTGACAATCTGCTATGTGCCAGTTACAGAAAAGACTCATAGAAAAAGTCATCTAGGAAAGCTCTTTTTTTTTCTGAAAAATCAGTTAAATGTCACTCTTCCTACCATTTCTGCTTTCCATGCCTTAAATGTTGCATGCTGTGTGCTTGCACTTCCACTGTCTTATGAGAATGAGGCTGTAGGTCAACATACTAAGGACAGAGAGAGGAAAGATAGTGAGAGGTTCTGTCTTAGATGCATCTTCTGACCCCTCCTGGATCAAGATCCTTCCCTCTGGGCATCTTGTTTATGATCTAATTGAGTCCCTTTATTGATTAAATCACTATCATTATGTATTTTGTTAAATCTTACAGTATCCCTAGTAGAACACTTTGGAGACCAGAAGAAAGAGTAAGGGCTTCATCGACTAGGCAGCCTGGAGCTGATCTGGGCACTGTACTCATTTGTCCTGTTTCTCTGTGCCATGGGTTTTCCAGTTTGATGGCTATGTGGACAGTCTACTATGTACCAGTCACAGTTCTGGGCTTCACCCATGTCCTTGGGAGCATTGCCAAGTCCCTGCTCCCATCTAGCTTACATAATTGAGGGAAAGGGACATATCTATTGATTGGGTGCTTTTAAATGCTAAGAAGAAACCAAATGCAGAATGTTTTCTCTGATACAAGAAGGCTGACTCATAAATGGGCAAGGGGTGGAGCAGGGGAGGATTAGACAAACTCTAGATAGGGCAAAGGGGTGGGAGGGGAAGGGAGGGGCCATGGTGGTAGGAAAGATGGTGGGATGAGACAGACAGACACCATTACCATAAGTACATGTATGAAGACACGAATGGTGTGACTCTGTGTACAACCAGAGATATGAAAAACTTTGCTCTATATGTGTACTATGAGTTGTAATGCAATTTGCTGTCATAGATAACAAATTAGAATAAATTTAAAATTTTTTCATTAAATGCTAAGAAGACAACTAAGGCAGGGTGAGAAGACGGTGATGAGAGTGTTGTAAGCTGGTCAGGAAGCCATCGTTGCTAAGTCCACATTTGACAACAAACCTAAAAGAAATGAGGGAGACCACTGTGTATATGCCTAGGAGAAACATTCCAGGCAGAGGAAAACTCATACCAGAGCCACAAAGTGCTTGAGTTGTTATTGTGTTTGAGGGTCAGAAAAGGGTTGCAAGACTGACTACAGCAGAATGAGAGGTGTCAGAAAATCATGTCACGCAAACAATGTTTCAGAGGTGCAAGCCTATAATCCCAGCAGCTCAGGGAGCTGAGGTGGGAGGATCGTGAGTTCAAAGCCAGCCTCAGCAACTTAGTGAGGCCCTATATCTAAATAAAACATAAAAAAGTGTTGGGGATGTGGCTCAGTGGTTAAATGCCCCTGGGTTCATTCCCTGGTACCAAAAAGGACAGGTCATAGAGGGCCTTACAGACCTTGGGGAGGAATTGGGGTTTCACTCTGAAGGAGATAGAAAACCACTGGGAAAGTTCTGGAAATAATGTGTATGATCTAACATTTTAACAAGCGGACAAAGGAACCAATTCGAACTATTGGCAGTGCAACAGCCCAGGCACGATGCAATGGTGATCTCAATGAGACAGGTATAGTAAAGGTAGTAAGAAGTGGTTATATTCTAGAAAAATTGCTTGTATGTATAATTCATCTTATAGATTAAGTTGTAAGATTAGAGCAGGAACATATCTTAAACTTCCTTCGTATCTTCCCTAGTCCTGGAACATCATACATTACATCCGAGTTGCATAAAGGAAGTGTCTTAAAGAGAAAGCATTTTCTTAGGGGAAAAGTCCAGGAGGATTAGGAAGTGGGCTTGGCTTGAAGGATGGTCAGGATACCAGGTGGAGACATTACTAGGCCTCTGCTTTCTGGAGGCAATCTGGCCAAGAATTCAGAAAGCTCCTGCACTCTACATCCAGATCAGCCAGCAGCAACTGCGTGTTCCACAAAGTGGTGCCTATAGGAGCAGGTAGCATCTCTAAGGCTAAGTGGAAGCCGCTTGGAAAAATCTTGTTTGAAAAATGTCAGCAGATACAACCCCCCTAGCACATAGTGACTCAATTGCTTAAAAATTCTACTGGGAAAACGTATGATCAATTTCTCGTAAATGTGATTCATAAGGGTCAGTCTGCAAGGCTTCTGTCTCAGGCATAACTCCAGTTTGGTTTGATGAGAGTTTTTCTGAAGGCCCTTAGAACATGATCTCTTATTATGTGGATAATCAGCAGAACCTGCACATCCCTTAATGCAAGCAACTGAGACCAAGAGCCGTAACAGCTGAGCTGAAATCATAGCTTTACTGTGGAGCCCATTAACTGGGTAGAAAACTGCATCCTGAGGTCATAAATAGTTATTAGCCAGTTAATAACAGCTATAGTCAAATCATTACATTTACATAAGATGAATAGGGATGAGGACTTTGGTGGCTTTTTAGCTGTCCGGCAATTGGCTACAGTGTTTCCATATTCTGGGCAGAATTTCCAGAAGTAAAATAGACAAATCCTTGCACCACCTTGAAGAAACACAGCAAATGAATGCTGGAAACCATTCTGTCAGGCTTCCTATTCTATTCCACCTTCTGCCCATATCTGTCATCTTTAAATGCCTAAGTGCTTACACCTCATCAGAGGTGAGTTCAGAGTAGAACCAAGCGTCCCTGCCACTCAATTAGGGAACTCCGAATGCATCAGTTAGCACTTCCACATTCTGTTTTCCCACCTGGAAGCTCTCCCGTGACCCTTGGAGGCTGTGCCATCAAGTCTTTATTCTGAATGACAACAATGAAATAAAGTTGAGCTTTTTTTATGTTCTCGGTTGTACCATATTTCATAAACTAATATTTCATGTATTGTCCTAGTTCCGTGAATGCTCCCTGTAGTTGAGAAATTTAAAATACTTGTTTAATCTAGCAATAACGCTTCTCTTCCAGTGGTAGACACAAATTAATCCACAATATATTGCTTTTGGTTGATTTAACACCCAAGGATATGTACTTTGAGCTTGTTTTCTAGGTTGTTTAACTAAGGGCTTCTGATTTAATTGGAGCTATTTGGACCAGGACATAATATTTGCTCAGGCAGGCTCTCTAAGAAGTGTAGAAAACAAAATGTGATCCACAAATATTATTTAAAGGTACAAGTGTTGAAAAATCTTACAGAAATTATTTTTGAAAATGCTTGCTTTGAATAGAGATGGTTAAACACTATTCTTTTATTAATAATGAACTTGCAAATTTTCTTTGCTCACTTTGTGATTAGCCCCAGTTTGAATTTATGTGCCCAGGCTGTGTGTTTAGGTTCTGTGAGAGAATTGTGACCACGGGATACACTTTCATGTATGCATCACAATTAACAGGCACTCGGATTTAGTTAGTATTCACCATGTACATGGTCCCCAGTGAGTTATAAATGCCACTGGAGACTTTAGAAAAAGGATGCAAATATGATGATTGCCCCTGGTGAAGTTTAGTTGAGACTACAAGACTAAATAAATAATCAAAAAATAATGGGAGTGTAAGAACCCATCCTTGTCTTTTGAGTTCTGCCCATAAATGCTGCAGAAAAGCAAGGGTTGAGGAGTTAAAGATGGCTTTTGGGGGATGAGGGGGCATTAGAGAAAATTGAAGGATGCATGAGAAAACAAAAGCAAGGAAACACCATCCTCAGATTTATACTTTGACTTCTTTTTTTGATATATATATATATATATATATATATATATATATATTTCATTTGTAGATGGACACAATACCTTTATTTATTTATTTATTATTTATTTATTTATTTTTATGTGATGCCAAGGATCCAACCCAGTACCTCACACATGCTAGGCAAATACACTACCACTGAGCCACAACCTCAGCCCCTACTTTGACTTCTTTAAAGAACTGTTTCATTATAAAAGAGTTATGAGCAATGACAACCATTCCAATGTACTGCCTGTGGCACTTTCTAGAATGAAAAGAAACAGGATTTGAATGATGGTACCACTTCCCATCACCCTCTCATTCAAGCCACCACAACGGTTAGGAGCCTCTTCCTTCAACATTCCTTCAATTCCAACCTCACTCCAAACACCAGAAGAGACAGCCAGCCCCAGGATCGCTGAAGGTCTACCTTTCTTATTCTCTTCCCAAACTGCTTCTCTTTCCACTTTGTCTTCATCCATAGCATAAAGAAGTGGTCAGCACTGGAGAAGCAAATGGGCCTTTCAAGGAACAGGATTCAACTGCCCACCACCCAACTCAAAAGGACACAGGAAACACAATAACCCATGCTCTCCCTTTCTGAAGCTAGCCACTGTCACTGAGAGTTTGTGAGGTTGTCACCTAGGTGGATACTGGGAAACGGGGATAGAAGAAAGGATGAGAAGGTAAGACTAGAACTCTCTCAGCAGTGTGGAAAGATTCTTATGGCTGACATTTGCTGACCATTTTACTGAGGGAACTGTAAACATATTTCCATGATACAGATGACCTTCTCATCTCCCCAGCCTCCAGAGGAGGCTTCCCTTTAGGAGCTACTAAATGTGGGACATGAGATCCTCCTGAAGTTATGGGACATTGAGGGACAGAAGTGACAATTTACATGTGTGACTTAAACCTGTTTCTTTGCAGTTAAGGAGACTCCCTTGCATAGTGACACCTGGGGAGTGTGGTTGTCAGTGTGCTGCCACCCAGAGGCAGGTGACCTCAGACATGGCCATCATCTTGGTGCTTCCCAAGCATATGTCAGTACCCATCACATAGGGTATCTGTGGTGGGAACTCAGGAAAAGCAGGGGGCAAGGTGCCCGGCACATGATACTTCATTAAATGTTAGCTGTGGCTCTTATCGATGGTTGTGATTTCTTCGCTCACTTCATGATTAGCCCAATTTTGAACTTATTTGCCCAGACTGTATGTTTAGGTCCTTTGATAGAATTGTGTGAAAAAATTCTGGCATTGTGGGAAAAAATTCCAACAATGTGAGATTTGGGATCACACAGCTCTGATTTGAGTCTCGGCATTGCCAGTTACTGCATGGAATTGGGTAAACAACGATCTATGAAATTCATTTTTAAAAAATGGAAAATGGATATCAGAAGAATGCCTCTTGCAGTCTCTTCTCATAGACTTGTTTGAACCTCAAACAAAATAATGGACTCAAATGTGCTCCATAAACTGTGAAGTCTCTGAAATTGCACTTGCTCTGTCCTCAACCACACATCTGGCCCACACAGGATGGTGGTGAAAGTGGCCACGCTCTTCTGAATCTTGGCTGCTTTTCCAAAAGCATTTTCTATGCCTCCTTTCTAGAAAGCTGCCACAGCCTGGGGCCCCAGGATGTTCTCCATGAAATGATTGATTAAAAATGCCCAGTGATTAACTTGGCAGACTGCATGCAGTATTGTATTTGGAAGGCATGGAAATCTAGTCAGATTTTCTGACTCGGGAGACTGAGCATCTTCCAAATATGATTTTCCTGAGTATCTCTGTAGAGCAGATGATGGGGGTGGGCATGGGTCAGCCTGGTGTCTAGAACCGGTGGGCATGGTCAAGTGGTGTGGGGAGGGAGCAACCCCTGGGCAGCCCAGAGGAAGAGCAATCATAAGCCCACCTTGTTCTGAAGACACAGGAATTCAATTTCTCAAAAGTGCAGTACACATTTCATCAAATAATTCATTCCAAAATGTGGCACTTCATGACACCTTAGTGAGTGGAGAGCCCGCTACCTGCTCTAAGAAGGAAGGCAGTCAACAGATATAACTTGCTTTTTCCGTTGACTGATCTTGAACATCTACTGCTCTGGGGATAGCATGTTTCTGTCTGTATTAGTTTACTAGTGAAAGTTTCTGTGTTTGGCATAAACCCCACAGAATACTTTCAAATCAGTGGCTAATGTCAGGTTCAAACTTATAGCATGGGAGAGAATGACTTCCAAGCCCAAAGCACTCTGTTTCTAAATTTTCTGGGTGCAAAGGACAGGAGTTCCCCTTCAAAGATAGTGTCTTCTTGTAGGTTGGAATGATGACTCTCATGGTGTGACTAAGTCACTGATGGTGGTGAAAGTGACTAAGCTCTTCTGAATCTTGGCACACTACTCTTTGTTAAATCTTGTCACTTAGAAGCTTAGGGTCTACTAAAGTGTTCAGGGATGATCACAGAGTGAATAAAAGGGATCTAATGGCCAAATAGGGTGGGGAAACTCTGACTCTAACTGCACCTACTGCTGATTATAATCAGAGGAGCTCCATCAATCAATAAAAGGATTTCACTCCAGGGCATTGGATGGGGTGAACATTTTGTGGATGTTAAAGATCTTTGGTAGTTCTTCTCCCCTAGTAGCATCTAGACTTGTATTTAGTCTGGGAGGAGCCCAATCAGAGGAGCATCTTGGCAGAGTAATGGGAGAACTGCAGAGGGAGTCAGGATAACAGGCTGCCATTGCTGTCCCTGCCTCTGGCTCTCCTGTGTCGAGGAGGGTATCTCTTCCCCCTGGGAGCCTGATTTTCCCCTTGATCTCTGGGTGTCATCATGTTATGGCTACTCCCAAATGTGGGGCTATGTATGACAAGATGAGCGTTGGATTGTGTGTAATTCCTAGTACCTGTGGAAAACTATATAGTCCCGGAAAGTTATAAACCTCTGGTATTCTCTCCCACTCCAGATGTGAGATGCTGGATACTATCAATGGTTTTTTAAATTAGTTTGCATTTTTAGCAGCAGACTTCTAAATGGCATGTTCTTTAGAAGTGCGTCTGTCTAGCACAAGAAGATGAAGCCACAGTTTGGAAAGAGAGTTAGAGGAATCAGAGTCCTGGCTACTCTCTGTTCCCTTCTGATTCCCACAGTGATCCACCACACATCTGTGTGGGAAAACTGAGTGCTGTGGTTGGGTGTAAACTGAATGCTCCCCCAACAGACCTTATACATAGGCTTTGTCTCTAGGGGTATGGTATTGGGAGGTTCTGTGGATCTTGGAGAGGTCAGGGTCTAGTGGGATCTCCTTAGGTCATTATGGATATGTCCTCTAAGGGATTCTAAGTACCTGCCAATCTCATCCTCTCTCTGCTCTAGCTCAAAATGTGACCATTCTCTCTGACATATGCTCCCAGCATTCCCAGCATCTAGCCTTATCAGAATCAAGGTGATACATGCCTTTGATTCTTCAAATGTGAGTTAAATAAACCTTTGGTCTTTATAATTTAGATGTATCAAGTATTTCACTATAGTAACTTAAAGCTGACCAATACACTGGGGCTACCTAGAACATTGGGAAATGACTAGAGTAGATGGTTTACAGGGACACTTGTAGATATTAAGCTCTAAAAATCCAGTATACTAGGAACTGCCATGCATGATTACTTGAGAATACCTCCATCTGTATTAACCAGTGTTTCATGTAGGGTATGACAGCCAGGGAGATGTGCCACTTGGGTTACTCTTAGAGAACTTGTGGTTAAAATCCAAAAAATGAAGTTAGCTAATACCTTCCAGTCATTGCTGCCTTTATAATCTGCCTCACCTTTCCAGGTGAGACAACCCACATTCCTCCCCAGCATCTGCAGGCAGTGATTGAGCATGATGTCACAATCTGGCATTTCTTCTTGTGTGGGTCACCTCTTCACTCTGCCTCCATTGGGTTAGTCTGAACGTCTTGTCAAATCTTCCCAATCCTCTTCTCTTAACCTTTTATTCTTCTCAGGTACTAACCCTATCACTTTTTAAGCCTCTTGCGTTACTGATGCTTTATATTTACGAAGATGTCAGAATATGAGTACAACTGTTCCAAAAGAATGTCCATACTGCTTTATTAGGAAAGGAAGGAAACTCCCTGTCTATTGGAAATAATTGAAGGGATGAGGAAGAAAGGAAGAGGGTGAGAAATAAGACAGGCATTAATTAATCTTAGTGTCTGGTATGAGATAAAATGTAGGTAAAAATTTCTCTTTTTGTCTGTATCTTTTTAGTCCTAGCCAGCAGATTCCAGAAAAAGATGGGCCAGCCAGTTTCCTAGCTCCTTAGGTATTTGGTGGGAGCTGTTATCTTTTTGCCATCTCAGTTAAGCCCTCAGTATCACAGGTCTCTTATACAGAGTCCTCTGAGCCTAAAGGTTAAATTTTGACCAAGGATCTTTCTTCCTTCAGATACCCTCTACCCTTAGTACCTTCATCTTTAATTCCTTTGCTGTAGAATCAATGGTGAACTTATTTATGTTCCTCCCTCCTTTTCTTTAACATATGCATCCATCAACAATTGTCCCTATTAGCTATGATGAGTAAAACACCATATTAGCTACCATGGTGATAAAGATCTCATTTAGACATTAACCTTGTCCTCCAGGAATTTAAAACACAACAGATGCCCACATTCTGCCCTGCATTATAGTAACAAATACCTGTGAGAGAAGTTCGGATGGTGTGCAGTTACCAAGAGGAGAAGATTTAAAAAGATAATTCTCACTGGCAATATCAGGGAAGACTTCTGGGAGGAAGTTGCATCTGCAGTGGGCTAAGGTATTAGTGGAAAAATGATAAGTAACCCTATATGATAAGAATTGTAATATGAATAAGTCATCTTTTATTCCTGTTTGCAAAGTGGCAACCAAGGGTAAGGCACAGATAATACATGTGAAGAAAGGTTCATTGGTTTTATTAATCTCCGAAGCCAAAGCAAACAGACACTAGGAAAAGTGTCCCTATACTCGGCACATATTTCTACTTGAACAGAGATTTAATCACAGACCACTGGTGCAGCCTTCAGAACACATGAGTTATTTCTGCAGATCTGTCATATACTTGTTTTCTTTCCATGTGGTGGTTTCTGGGGGAGAGAACAAGGGAAAAACTTGAAGAAATAAATAAGTATGAGTAATAATGAATTCAGAGAGTGAGGCATCTTGGAAGAGATATAAAGGTAAAGAAGCCATTTTCAAAGTTATACTCTCACCATGATATCAGAAGCTTAGTGGATAAATGCATAGATATATTGTCTTGGGTTTTTCCATCTAACCCAAGCACAATAAGTGTACTCTCCATTTGCACTGTATGATCTGAGAGTTGGGGTTGGGACAGAATGTGAGAGATGAAGGAAGTAGTGACTCCTAGCTCCTCTCTCATTCCCAAAGACAGAATGAGACAGGTATGTGACTAAGGTGGGCCTCATGTTATTTCCTCTAGAGATGATCTTCATGAATTTAAATGCTCTTCCAGAGGTCACATTAAGAGATAAGAGAATGTCTTGGCAGCTTCTTGGTTCTGTGTAATCATGAGGTTAGGCTTGTATTTCAAATTCCAAAATAGCTTTTCAGGGCTGAACTTAGGCAACTCTAATGATTAGTCTGAGACATATCCCTACATTGGAAAGAAGCCACCTTGACAGAAGGGTGCATTTCTCCAAGGTAGAGCCAAGGCCAAATAATGATGATGCTTGCTTTACAGTTCAGAGGACCAACATATTTTTTTTGTCCAGTGACAAGAGTTTGATACTAAATTGGTCATAATTGCCTAGAAGCATAAGGCTTCCCTCCACCTATGAGAAGAAGGGATAATGGTAAAGAAAGCCAAGATATCAGGGCATATGTTTTGACATTTTAGGGATTTTTAAAGCTTTTATATATTTGGGAATCTACAAATAAAGACATGTATTTGAGGTAGACCTTTATGTTCAGATTTCAAGCTGACAAGTATGCCTGCAAAATAGCTATTACCCTGAAAGATACTCTGTCATTTAGTCTACTCTTATGCTTTGAGGCAAAATGATTGTTATACAAACTGGTCTAAATTTAACCCTCTCTTTTAACCCACTCTCCATCACACTTCCCACCACCCCTTCATCAGGAAATAGCTCCAGACCCTTTCAACAACTCATTCTATAATTTAAAAACTTTTTAAAAAATTTTATCTTAATGTGCATGAAGCAAAATCTCATTTTGGTTTTGATTTACATTTGCCTAATGCCTTATGAGAGGAACATCTTTTAATTGCTTTTGGGCCACTAGTATATCTTTCTTTAGAGAAATATCTTTCTTCTTTTCTACTTGAGACACTGATAGCTGTAAATTTCCTTGTAAGCACTACCTCAGCTGTACCACATAAATTTTGGTATATTGTTTGCATTCACCTTGAAGTGTTTTCTAATTCTCCTTGTGTTTTCTTCCTTAACTCTTGGCTATGGAGGATTATGTTAGGGATTTTTCAAATTTCTTTCTGTTGCTCATTCCATGGAACTTGGAGAACATATGTTTGTGATTTCAACTGCTCAAATTTATTTAAACATGTTTTGTGACCTAACATACAGTCTATCCTGGAGAATGTTTCAAGAGCATTGGAAAAGAATATTGATTCTATATCTTTGATGGTTACAATAGTCTATAGATATTGCTAGGTGTCATTGGTTTACATTATTGTGCAAGTCTTCTGTTTCCTTGTAGATCATCTGTCTACTATGATCCATTACTTAAATAGGAATACTGATGTCTCTAAATGCAGTTGTTAGAGTTGAGTTCTATATTACTCCTTTTGATTCTAAACCTTTGTGCTTCATGCATTATGGGACTCTTGAAAATAGGTGCCTCTGTGTTCCTAATTGTGGTTTGTTCTTGAATAAGTGATTTTCAACATTTCAAAATATTGCTCTTTCTCTTTAATCTCTCATAACACTTTTTGTCTTAAATTCTTTTGCCTGTTATTTGCATAGCCACCACAGTTCTCTTTTGGTTACTGTTTGCACGGTGTTTCTTTAGACAAACTTTTACTTTTAACCTATTTGTATGTTCAGTCTAATCTCTGCCTCTTAAAAATTTAACACATTTATATTCACTGTGATTACTAAGTGGTAGGATTTACCCCTGCTATTTTGATACTTACATTGTCTTTTTTTCTACTCATGCCTTTTTGGGGGGTTCAATTCATATTTTCTTGTATATTGTTTTATTTATTTATTTTTCTATATTTTATATTATTTTTCTTGTGCTTACTCTGAGAATTGCAGCCATCACTGAACTTTAACTAATATAGTTATATGAAATTTAGTTTTAATAGCATATAAAATTTTGTTTCAATAGCATACAAAATTTTGCTGCTATATAAGTCCATTTCATTTCTCCTCCTTTGTGCTCTTATTGTCATAGAAATGACTTATTTACATGTTGCATGGCTTCAACACAAATTTATATTCACTGCTTTATGCAATGTTCTTTTGAATCAGATAATAAGAGTTGAAAAATAAATTTATCTTGAATACTTACCTATGCAGTTAACTTACCAGCTGTCTTTCTTTACCTATGTGGTTTAGAGTTACTCTAGTGTTCTTTTACTTCAGCTTAAAGAACTTTTTTTCCCATTTCTTATTATTAGTAATTCATTCTCTGTTTTTGCCCACCTTGGAATGTCTACATTTTTTTTCGTATTTTTGAAGGTTTAATTTAATTGAGTATAGAATTCTTGCTTGACAGTCTTTTTCTTCTAGCACTTTGACTATTATCCTTCTGTCTTCTTATTCCCATGTTTTCTGATGGCAAATTAGCTGTTATAAAGCAATCCTTGTAGGTGGTCAATTTCTTCTCTTGATGTTTTTGAAATTTCCTTTGTCTTTGGTGCTCAACAGTTCAATTATGTGTCTGAGAACATATCTTCAAATTTATTCTATTTGGAGTTCACTACATGCCTCAGATGCATTTTTAGCCATTCTTGCTTCACATACTGTCTCTATCCTCCACACTGTCTCTCCTCTGTACTTTCGGTATTTTAGTACGTTTGATGTATCTTAGGTCTCTGATAGTCTCTCTTTCTTTTTCCCCCTTCATTCTTTTCTATCTTTCTCAGTCAAGATAATCTTTTTATTGATGGTGCTGGTTTATTGTGAGACAGGGTCTTGCTATGTTGTTCAGGCTGACCTTGAGTTCCTGAGCTCAAGCAATCCTCCTGCCTCAGTTTCTGGAGTATCTGGGACTGCAGGTACATGCCACAGTGCCCAGCAAAGAGAATAATCTTAATCTGTCCATCTTCAAGTTCACTAATTCCATCCTTGCCTGCTCAAATCTGCTATGGAGGCCCTCCAGTGCTTTTTTCCTTCTACTGTACTCCAATTATAAAATTCTATCTGTGTATGCATGGATATATGTGTAATTTTTAAAATCTTTTTTTAGTTGTAGATGAACACAATACCATTTATCTATCTATCTATCTATCTATCTACCTATCTATTTATTTTTACATGGTGCTAAGGATTGAATGCAGTGCCTCAAACATGCTAGGTAAGAGCTCTACCACTGAGCCACAACCTCAGTTCCTGTATGGGTAACTTTTTACTGACATTCCTACCCAATAGGGGTAGGACATTGTTCTCATTCCCTTTATTTTCTTTATACATGCTTTACATTTTAATTATAAATATCAGCTTCAGTTTTTGTCTAGGGCAAGGACCGATTTTGTTGGATATGTTTATTTCCTGTGTATGGGTATGTGTATGGGACATAACCACACTTTGACAATGCCTGCACTTGAAAGTTTTGAGCAGTTTTGGTGGTGCCGGTATATTGTGAGACAGGGTCTTGCTATGTTGTTCAGGCTGACCTTGAGTTCCTGAGCCCAAGCAATCCTCCTGTCTCAGTTTCTGATTGCCTGCAGTTCATGTGTTGCATTTGTAACCTGTCCTGCTTGTTTCTAGCAAAGTAAATTCTTTAGGCAGTAAATGAAGACTTTTCTTTATACTGTAGGAATCTCTGATGAAAGCATTTTTCTTCTCTTACAATAGCTATCCAAATTCGTCCAACTTGTATTATGGCTTCACTGCTTAATTGTTTTATGATATTATCAAATTGATCAATAATTTCTTGTATCTTTATAAGCCTCATAGCTTTTTGTTGTTGTTATTTTTTTAAAAAAATGGCTATTTAAAACAACATGGCAACTCTGAAAATAAGATTCTCTCTCCCTAACCAGGGTTTGTGATTGTTTGTTCAGTGACTTTTCTGAGCCTAGTCTTTATTCTGTGGCCATTGAAGTTCCTCCTCAGATGAGCCACCAGCTGAATAGACAGAGAATTCCTTAAATACCTGGAACCACTGAGCCTCCAGTCAATGTGGAGGGCTCTGTGTGCACGCTGGATACACTCTGCAACACAGTCCTGACTTGGCCTCACTTCCTGATTCCCCAGAGCCTCAAAGTTATCCGGAGGTGAGTGTGTGGGAATTTCTAGGGTGTTTCTAGAGCATTTTCACTCACTGAGCATGTGCCCAGCCCTATGTGCATGCATGTTACCTTCTAGATTCTCTAGAATAGGTCAGAGCTTCTCAAGGACCATTTTACATTACATTTCCAAGTCTACATTACCATTTTTGTGGGGATCACTTTTATTTGTCCCAGCTATTATCTACTGGGTCAGTCACTAAGCTCTGTTGAGCCAAATTTAGACAGCCTTGTTTGCAGTGTCATTCAAGAAAACCCCAGGCTGGTCAAATGGTGATAATTTTCTGCTAATCTGACTTTGAAGGTGTTCCAGTCCCATTCTGCTGTCTCCAGTGGTTGCTGATCTACTGGATTTTACAACAATGGCAGGTTATTGGGTTTTATGGCTACCGTAGTCCTGGCAAATGGAGTGTATAGAGACAGGATATGTTAAAATGCCACAATACTGCTTATTTACATCCAGACTCAGTTACTTAATAATAATTCCCAGGACTTCTATAAGCCTTCAGTTAATTTCCAGAGTTCTGAAAAAATAGATTCTGACAATTGATGCCAGAATCTTATTACTTAGATGGAGGAGAGGCTTCTTAGACAATCTTACTGTGCCCTTTGTTGTTAGTAGCATTTGATTTTCATTTGCAGTGTTCTTCCATGGTAGCAGTGAATCCGGTAAGGCCCACAATGATAATACGAACTAAAATTTCCATTACTAGCAGCAAGAACTTTAGATTATTGTGTCTCCACCAGAATTTGGGAGTCAGATTAGTAAATAGAATAAGCTGGAGAGAGAGAAGAACATGGATCCTATATGGACTTTTTGAAAAATCAGATGGCAGAATGGGTGTGTTTTTTGCTAATAATGAGATCTAGGGAATGAGTACAAAAATACATTGGACAAGGCAAAAAGTTTGAGAATATAAGACCAGTATGTTGAAAAATCCCCTGTGGTGAATTTTGACATCATTAGAAATTATTTCAGAGAGAGGGTTAAATAAAGAACGACAGGGAATCAAAATCTTGAAGGAATGAAGAATGGTGATGCAGATGTCCTCTGACAATTGCACTGATGGGATGACATGCACTTGAGCTCAATAACAAATGATTCAAGTGGAATTTTAGGGAGTTAAGGCAAAGAAAAGTCAAAGGGGCAATGAAAAGCAAAGAGAACACTTACTACTTTGCAGAAGAAATGTAAAAAGAAGAAGATCTGTAGAGAGGGAACTCCAACTGTGGCAATGTCCTTCAGGAGATGTCCAGATTTCTAGTAGAAGAAGATGGTGATGAGCATTTCTTGAAGACATTCAAGGTATGGGAAATCATTAGGAGGACCTTATGGGACACATGGTGAAATGGCTGCAGGCTGTGGGAGGAGATGGAGCTGGGGTCAGCAACCACGATACAGAGGCATGTCAGGTCTTAGTGTTTGGAGGATGATGGGTTCCCTAGGACTTCTCCTGGGGTTCCTGCAGATAATGAAGCTGTTGGAGTGATGGTGGGAGTGATGGGAGCAATGGTGGTTTCTCTGAAGCATGAAGAGCTCTTCAGCTCAGGCATCACTCTGGCCTTCTGCTGATAGCCCCACCTGGCCTCACTATGCCCATCACTTTCTGTCCCTATGACCTGGTTCTTGCATGAGTCCTAATGACAAAATTCCCTAATCACCACCCAATTCTTGGCTCTGTTTTCTTCCAGTCAGTACTTTTTTTTGGTTCATCCTCTGTATATAAGACCAGATCTCTTTAATTAAATATCAATTTCTATATTTAAGGTAGTTCTCACACATATTACCCTTCACTTTACTGTCCCTCAGGTACAACCCCTTATTTTGCTATAACATACATAACACATGGTGCTCAAATGAGAACATTTCCCCTGGGCATGCCCAGATCCTGATGAAATATCAAAAATGGATGCAACTTACATGACTATGCCTTGTGAGTACTGCAGGAATTAAAACAACTGCTAATTACATACCTGCAATTATTCTTGTTCAGGGATTTTGCATCATAAATGTTATCTATGAAGTGTGACTCTCGACCTCTTAGTTGTAATAGCAACCATTTCTGTCCCTGTTTTTAAAGCACGTTATGGGGAGAGTGCTATAATTTCAGTGAGAACCTTCCATCCATCCACCCTATATTTAAATCATTTTCAAATTTCAGTACTTCAGTAAGAGGGAAATTAAACTGAGACTCATCTTACAATGGAGAACATCAGCGTTATAACCGCACTTTGACAATGACTGCACTTGAAAGTTTTGAGCGTACAGTTGATTGCCTGCAGTTAATATGTTGCATTGTAACCTGTCCTGCTTGTTTCTAGCAAAGTAAATTCTTTAGGTAGTAAATGAAGACTTTTCTTCATACTGTAGGAATCTCTGATGAAAGCATTTTTCTTCTCTTACAGTAGCTATCCAAATTCATCCAACTTGTATTATGGCTTCACTACTTAATTGTTTTATGATATTGTCAAATTGATGAATTTCTCACTTCTCAGCTTCCAGATCTTTAAATACATATAAAATACCTACAACAGTGGTTAATACTTAGTAAAGTGCTTGGTAAATGCTAGTAGCTGGGTATAAACCTAAAACATACAGGTCATTTTCTGTTGTAGATGTTATCTCTTTCGTGTAGTATCACAAGATGCATTTCATAGGGTATGATAAACATAAAAGTTGCTTTATTTAAAAAATGGTAGGGTTTTCACTGAGTCTTTCATATGTCTCTCAAACTGTCTTGTTCAGCAGAAATGTTGTTGTTATCTTCATCATTATCCTTGTTGTAATCCATACCATGTGTGTGGCGAGGTCTAAACCCCATGACAGGCACTGATCTAAACACTCTGTATATCAACTTACTGAATCCTTATAGCAACCTGTCAGTTCAGTAATTGCATTACTGTTATTTTACATATAAGATTGAGACACACGGTTTTAGAAACTTATTCACAGTGCTTAGAAATTCCTCAGGCAGAATCCACACTCAAGTCTTCTGGCTTCAGGAATGTGCACAGAGCTGGGATATGCCACTGCATCTCACAAGTAAATGTCAACATTATAACTGACCAGGTTATACCTACAGTTCCTAATACGCATTCAGAGCAGGGCACCAACCCATTTGAATGATGAATCTTTGAATATAATTTGACTTCTGTAACTCTCCACACAATGACAAATTCATTTATTGTTTTATTCATTTATTCAGCAACTAGTCTCTTACCAATATTTCTAGTGCAATTCTAAACTCCAGAATGCAGTCATGGAGAAAACAGAAAAACAAACTGCTGCTTTCAAGGAATTTGTATCCTAGTGTGGAAAGCATGTTGTAAACAAAATACATAAATTATATAATATGTTGGAAGGGCAATAAATTGCATGGAGTAAATAATGCATGTAAAAGAATAGATGATGCATATATGTATGTGAGGAGTGCTTTAATTTTAAATAGAGTAGCTGGGAAATGGAATGATGAAGCAGGAAATAGAACCAAATTGTATAGGTATTTGAACAATGATCATTCCAAGCAGAGAAAACAGCTAAGAGGGGCGAAAGGAGACCATTATGTCTAAATCCGATAATTTGGAAGGGGATGAGGCATATTATATAGGATTTCATAGACTTGCATGAGGACATTATTTTTGCTGAGTTAGCAGAGAGCCATCAAAGTCTTTTAAACAGAGGGGATGACATCATCTGACTGACATATTGAGAGTACAATACAGGCTTCTAGGGGCAAATTGCATAATCCAGGAAAGATATGAAACTGCCATAGATCAGGCTGGTATCAGCAGATATGAGTAGACGTAGGGTCTAGATGTATACCAAAGAGGAAACCAACAAGATTCCCTGAAAGAGTAGATGTTGACTGTGAAAAGCAGAGAAATCAAAGAATACCTTGTGATTTAACCTTAACCAAATACAAGGATGGAGTTGTCATCAACTAAGATACAGATGATTACAGATAGATCCAATTAAGCTGAGAGCCCACCAGATTAGTTTGATATGTGAGTTTGAGATAGCTTTTAGCCATCCAAGTGAACAGATTAAATAAGAAGTTAGATAGTGGAGTGAGTTTCATGCTGATGGTACAAATTCTAGTCATCAGCTAAGGAATGAGTCTAAACATAAAAGAGAAGTATCCTAGGAATAAAGTTCAATTGGTTTCACCACAAAAATGTTAAGAAGAAAAAAACAACAAAGGATCATGTGACAAAATGAACAGTGAGGAAGGAAGAAAACCACAAGAATATATATGCTCAGCAGCCAAAGGTAGAAGATGTTTCAAGAAAAAGAGAGTGACTAGCACCATATGCTGGTGTAGAAGAAAAGTATCCAGAGTAGTGAGGCAAACATATAACTGGGGTGTGTTACAGGATTAAAGGAGAAGGACTAGAGATGATAACAGGTACTTAAAGACAGAAGTAGCTGCATTATTAGTCCTTGCTGATGGAAAAATACATGTTTCAGGAGAGAGTGGGAATAGTGCACATATTAGGCAAGAAACCAGTCTTATGCACTGAAGAAGGTGTTGGCTCATGTCAGGAAAGGAGATCCAGGCTGGGGATCCAATCACAGCCCAGGAGTTAAATCTCAGCCCACCTATACTCTCACTGAATATCTTTGGGTAAGTTACTTAACCTCTCTGAACCTTTGGGGTGCTTAAAAAATACTTAACACAGGACCTAACACACAGTAAGGGCTCAATCAGCTGCTGCTGCTGTTCTAAGTCAGAGCTTAATAATTTTGCTAGTAACAAAAGAGAAACTTTCAACCCACTTCTTGCATTAATTGTGAGCAGCATGTTTCTCTAAAATTCAAGCTAATCCTCTATCCTCTGCCATGTTTTCCAACAGAGCACACGGATTTGTGTATTTTGCACACACTTTGCTTAGTACATGACATGGACTGCTCAGGAAGGTAATTATCCCAGCAAACTAAGCTGCATGAAAAAGATAAACTGCTTAGTGGATTAAAATTGCATATTTTATATAACCCAGTGGCAAAAACATCCTCGTTCCGCTTGTTGTGTCTCATAAATCTCTCCAGGACATCTACTGCCACAGCTTTTGAGCTTCTCCATCTTCACCTTCTTTTCTCTGGTGGTAGCAAGACAGACTCAGGAAACATCTCCTCTGGCACCTCTGTTCCCTGTCTCCAGGAGATGAGCTATGATGACACCCGCCTCTCAGAGAGACACAGGGGTTGTGACAATTTAATAGACTGGGAAGGTAATTGAAAGAGAAAACCAACAGTTCTTCCCTCCCTCTGGGGAAGAGGATGGGGTTTCATTAAGGGCTCAGATGCTTAGGAACAGTTGGCTGTTATTACTAGGGGCTTTCTCCTGGGCAACCCTCATGTACCACTGTTAATAAAAGAGCCATGCAATGTAGGGAATGAAGACATAGCCATTTGTTCCACAGCAGCCTTTCTAACTTAGCTAGGACTGTAGGGTTGTGACTTCTGGGCTGGCCCTGGATATTTTGCAATAAGCATGGGAAAATCATTTGGGGACCAGCATGTTTAACCATATTGTCTACCTGTTAGACAAAAGAGGAGGAAATAGACTGAAGTAAGGCAAGAGAGACTGAATTAGAAAGAATAATGGACTGACTTGCTAAGTCAGGCACAAAAGGCATACAGTGTGCCCCGGAGATCTCTATTAAGAGTCTGTGTACTCCTCAGTTCCTGAAGGAGCAGCAGTTTCTGTGGCCCACCCCTGGGTAAGCACTAGGAACTCCCGAAGGCTAGTCCACCAAACTGCACATGATACTCTTTTCTTCCCCCCTTTCTAGTAACTTGAGTTTGTTATATTGCCTTGTCTTCTTTCCTATTTCATTGTAGTGGCTACAGCAACTGGCAGATCAGTACTCAATAAATGCTGACCGAATAGCTAAAGTCTTGACACAGCTTCGTAGTTTTGTTATAAAAACCACAACTCATAAAAGCTCAAAACTCAATTTTGGGCCCACGTATCAATTCTCTGCCATCAAGGATGGAAGATCCGTAACTCTCTTCTCCACATGTGCAGAATGTGAATGTCCCCAGTACTCAGAGCCTGGCACGTCATCAGCACTGAGTAAGTACCAAGTGACCCACTGACTTCTATAAATGTTAGGGAAGGATGAGGGTGTTACAGTCAGCTTTTGTGCTGCTCTGACCAAAAGATCCATCAAGAACAATTAGAGGAGGAAGTGTTTATGGTGGTCATGATTTCAGAGGGCTCGGTCCATACATAGACCACTCCATTGCTCTGGGCTCAACATGAGGCAGAACATCATGGTGGAAGGGCCCAGAAGAAGACAGCAACTCAGAACATGATAATCTGAAAGCACAGAGAGCTCTGCTCACCAGGGACAAAACATAAACCCTGAAGGCATGCCCCCATTGACCCCCTCTTCTAGCGACATCCTACCTGCCTATAGTTACCACCTAGTTAATTTATATCAGTGGATTAATCCACTGCCTAGGTTACATATTTCAGACTCAAATTATTTCACCTGTGAAAATTCTTGCATTTTTCTCACACATGAGCTTGGGGGGGTGGCAACTCACATCTAAATTATAACAAGGGTGTATAAACAAGGACAAGGACTTCAGAAGAGTCTTGTGAGATGATAGCATATCCTCAGACCATACTAACTGCACCAGCTTCACCTTCACATGTGCCCCTCATCTTCCCACTTAATTAATAATTAACTCTGAAGCACACATTCAACATGTCCACTGAGCTCCATAAAACAAGCCGCATCAAACTCAGGAGGGACTGTATATGTGCTATGCTTTAGATAAGAAGTATCCCCCCAAAGCCCATATGTGAGATAATGCAGGAGAGTTCAGAGGTGAAATGATTAGGTCATGAGAGTCTTTATTGCATCAGTATCTCATCCATTAATGGATTTGACTGATGGTAACAGTAGACAGGTGGGATGTGGCTGGAGGAGGTGGACCACTAAGGGCATGCCTTTGAGTTTTATTTTTTTGTTCTTGGTGAGCAGAGCTGTCTCTGCACTTCCTGATGACCATGTCCCGAGCAGGTTTCCTCTTCCATACCTTTCTGCCTTCACCTCAGGCCCAGAGCTACATTGTCAACTATCTATGGACTGAGCCCTCTGAAACCTGGAGATGCAGATAAACTTTTCCTCCACTAATTGTTCTTGTTAGATCGTTCAGTCACAGCGATGAAAAAGCTGACTAACACAATATACAAGGCTCTAGGTGAAGCCCTGCATTAATTAACATTATCTTTACAACTGATTTATAAGGGAGATGCTGTTCTTACACTTATTTTAAAGTAAGGACAATAAATTCAGGTAGCTCCCCCAAGGCATCTACTTAGGAGGTCTCAGCTGGAATTCAAACCTGGCCGTCTGACTCTAAGGCTTGCACTGTTAACCACTAAACTTACTGCCTCATCCTATGAAAGAAAATAATTAGTTCCTAAGAGAAGCAAAGCTCTTACTTTTAAATTGGAAAATTCAACAGGCTGCTCTCGGGAGAGGATGTTATGGTTAGGACCTGGAGAAAAGGGATGAGATAGTTGCAGAGTGGAGGTGAAAGTCTTCCAGGAGCACGGAGCATCACAGGAAACTAGAAAGGATCAGAAAGAATAGTGGAAGAAAACTGAATGAGAAAGAACATGATTGATATCAAGTCCAGAGTTCTGAAGTGAAGTCAGTCCACACAGGTTAAGCTTAAGGAGTTTGTATTACCATCTAAGCCCAGTGGGAAGGTCTATGAGATAAGGAGGATGGGTATCATTAGCTTATTTAATATATGAAAAAAAAAGTCAAGAGAAAGGAATAAATTTGGGAGGGTCCTTAAAGCATATTGTAAGAGCCAACACGAGACTGAGAAACGAACCATTGTCCATAGCTAACCATTGTCAGCTATGGAGATTGGGGCTCGTTTGTTACTGTGGCGTAACCAGGAAGAAACTGACTGGTACTATATGCAAGAGTTCATTACAAAAGGACTGTGAAGGTGTGTGGAGAAGAGTGGTGGAGGCCAAAACTGAATGACATTTGCAGAAGCCAAAACTGAATGACATTTGCAGACACTAAGGAGGTGAAGGGAGAGTAAATATGTTGAAGATCTCAACAGGCTGATATTTCCTGATCAAAGGAAAGAGTAGCAGAAGAGGAAACTAAAGAATTAGTCTGGGAAATAGGCTGGGTCCAGAGCAGTTAGGGCCTTGTAAGCATTTTAAAAATTTTAGATGTAATCCTGAGTGCATGATGAAAGCCAAGGATTAAGAGGTAATCTTTGTGAAAGTGATAATTTTTCTCGGGAAGTTATAAAGCCATCATAGGTATAATATATTTTACATTAAAAATAAAAGAAAGTCTTATAGCCTGAAGCACTGAAAGTTAGTCATCTAAGTCTTCACTTTTAACCTCTCTACCACTCCTGTCTTAAAAGATATTTTCCTAAATAACCATAACTTCATTACGAGACCTAACAAATTTAAAAAATGACGAGATAATGTTTGACAAATGTTATAAGAAAGTTACATGGAAATAATTTTGTTTTCCTACAACAGAGCCTCACAAAAAAGACAGCCCCAAAGGAAAAATAGATTCTTTTAAAATCCTGTATATTGGGCTGGGGATGTGGCTCAAGGGATAGCGCTCGCCTGGCATGTGTGCGGCCCGGGTTCGATCCTCAGCACCACATACAAACAAAGATGTTGTGTCCGCCAAGAACTAAAAAAATAAATATTAAAATTCTCTCTATCTCTCTCTCTCTATCTCTCTCTCTCTCTCTTTCTCTCTCTCTACCTCTCTCTCTCTTTAAATAAAATAAAATAAAATCCTGTATATTTGATAAAAAACACTTTGATTTAACCAAGCTCATTGGAACCGCATTTCTACAGAAATTATGCAACTTTTTAACTCTATTCTTGGTAGAAAGGCAAATATATGTCACAAACTATTGATTTACAGAATAGAGCCCAGAAATGATGTGCTTGACCTCTAACATCATCTAGTTCAGGTGTCGCTGGGAAAGCTTGAGGATTCTCTTTTGTTCTCAAGAGCAACAAGGAAATCAAGAGAGGCCAAATCCTACCAAGAATTGCTGTGTCTCCAGATAATCCACTTTTAATATGTCAGCCTAAGCCTACCACTCCATCAACAAGTTCCATCTCTGTCAACCTTGCGGAGGTCTCCAGTTGGCATGGTTGATACCCAGGCATCCATCTTACCTCTGTAAGAAGTGGCTAGGCCCAGACATAATTTAGAGTCCTGGACCTAGTCATGAGGCTGTCCCCAAAGCCGGTGTTTCATCCCTGGGCCCAGTGGGAATATTGCTTATGACAGTTTAATACAGCTGCAGTATTAGAGCAATTTATTTTTGTACACCTGTACCAATGCCTTCTCTCTTTCTACTTCTCTAAATGCCACAATGAGATACAGTTTTGGGAGCCTGAGAAAATCCCCTGGTACAGGAGAAAGAAGAATAAAACGATCAAACATTACTCTATTACCTACACATTTTAATATATCACTTAATAAATAAATCAGTAAATGCATAAGCATTTCAAGTATGCATTGACTTATATTGGTATCACTGCTTATTGCTATCATAGCCCAGAGAATGCATTCAAAACAACTACATTAGGAATTCTGTCATCTCTCCCTACACTCTGTCCATATATATATCTTGGCCAACAGACCTGTATTTATAAATCCTCAAGGACCAACACCTGAGACTTACATTGAAACAGTGTTAACAGAGCAACCTCTCTGTGTGAATGTCTTATAAGAGCATTGAATTCTGTATGCAACTGTTGGGTTTAATAATTAACCCTCCCACTTTTCCTCATCAAATTAAGGGTTGGGAAAAAGACAGAGGACAAAGACGAGAGCCAATGGATTAGCATATTTCTGGTAAAATTTGAGTGGGAGAAGGCCTATTGCTAATTCCAAATTGGGATTCTGACCTCCGAGTATATCCCATATCACATTCAACTGCCATGATTTCTTGTTTTTCCTGTCTCAACAAGAGTTAAGTTGATTTTCTTTATGTAGAGAAAATACTGAGGGGAGAAAGAATAGGCACTTCCTGCCACCCACATTGCTAAAATTCTATTTTAAAAGCCAGCAGCAAAGCAGGGCTATGGAGAAAATGGTCCTCTGACAGTCCAAAATTGAACTCCTGAACCTGCCTCAAATTGGTCCCTAGTGACACATTTTTTTTCCTCTTCGCTGTTGTCATCACCTTTATCCAGCCAACAGGACTGGAAAGTTCAACTTCAACCCTTTCCTCTCCCTCAGCCCACATGTCCAATGAATTCCTGAGCCTCAGATATTTTCTTTCACCTCTGAATTATTCTTGATGTCCTTTTCCTCTTTGCAACTCCACTGTTGCAAATTTGCTTCCAGTTCTCAGCCCTCCTATATGGCAAGCGGAATGGGTTCCTCTGGTGTTTAAAGCATGAGTCACAAATTGAATGGCATAGGATCCAAGTTGGACTTCATCTGGGGTGATGTGACTTTAGGAATATCACTTAACTTCTCTGATATCCAAGTTTTTTGTGGTTTTTTTTTTTTTTTTGTGTGTGTGTGTGTAAAACATTCATATTTATTGTAAAAGACCACAATGAGGATTAATGAGATAATGCAAACAAAGTCTTCAGAAAATTATCAAAAATATAGTAAAAGCCCAGGAATGTCAGATGCTGTTAGGAGTGTTTAGAATCACTGTTTTTGAATTTGAAAACCAAGTTTTGGGACAATACCTATAGTATGATTCAGTGTTTTTTAAAAAATTCTTTATGTGTACATTTTGATGCCGCAGTCTGGCTGGGCACAAATCACGGAGCCGCCACAAAGCACTTGTATGTTAAAACAGGAAACTTTATTGCCTGAACTCCAACAGCACTCCAAGCACACTCCCCAGGAACTCTCCCTAATGGCCACCCAAGCGGACCCGGAACACCACACCAACCGGAACTCCCTCCACCGGGCTGCGCATGCGCACTCACTCTTGGAACCCAGAACCCGCGAGAACTCAAAGGGAACTCCAAAGTAGCTGGCGCCAGCCCGCCGGAGGCAGCAAGAGCCACCCTATTACTGGACAGTAAAGGTCTAATATACAATTGAATACATAGCCTGTTTCAATACAGCATCATCCAGTCACAGCAATTATAGACAGCTTAACTTAATATCATCATCTTAATGGCTCGCCTCTCAACCATTACTTCTGGCAAAATGCCAGGGGCCATCCTGACTGGCTGTGACTCTCAACATTTTGATATGTCTTGATTGTAGATAAAAGCATGAAAGGAAAAATACCAGCCTATTGATGCTGGTTATCTAAGCTAGAAAGCAATGATAGATATCCATTATCCTTTATGCATTAACATCCTGCTTTTTACAATAAACTTTTTTTTTCCTAAAGTAAGGTCTCTACAGCAATCTCTTGGCATCCATTTCTATTTTGTTTTGTGTTTTTAGAGTTGTCAAATTGTGTGATTTGGAAATACTAATACCTTCCTCAAAACCTCTGCCTGCAGAATGAAGTCCAAACGTGTTAGTAGGTTTATGCAAAGCCCTTCCTTATCCATCATCTCAATCTGCCCCTCTAACCTGTGCCACCACCCAGTGCTTCAACTCTACCCATACTGCATTGTTCCTTAAGAGCAGGACACACCCCATGAGCATTCCATGACCCTTCCTGACACAAGGTGTAATTTTCCCTGCCCCAAATCCCCATGTAAGTAATTACAGATCACCCTATACTTCTCACCCCCACAATGAGAACATGGGGTTTTCTGCTGGTCTTTTAGGCTTTCTTCTGCTGGGTCTGTCTGATTGCCTTCCCATTCTAATTCATAGTCTTCAATCACACTCTCGGTGTTTGGGTGCTCCCTTTAGAACTCAGACCTAAGTAAACTTTTAAGTCCTTACTTGAGTTCTCCTAAGAACTTTCCCACTTTGGCTTGAGTTCCTATTTGGAGTCCTGTGGACTAAGGGTGTTATAAATCTTACTGGTGGTCAAGTTAGATTGATTACCTGGATATATCGAGATGGCCCATGAATTTGAGCAAATTGCAATTAAGTTCCTTTATTTTTTTTAATCAACTTGAATTAACATTGATGTGTATTAATGGGATTCAGTGTGATATTCCTTCACATGCACACAGTGGGTACTGAACACTTCCAGCTTCCCTTGGCCCAACCTTCCCCCACACATCCCAATCTCTAGCAATCACTAGTCTACATTAGGGTTGACTGTTATTAGCTTCCACAAATGAGAAAGAACATATGGTCCTTGTCTTTCTGTACTACATTAATGTCCTCCAGTTCATCCACTTTTCTGCAAAGGAGAGAATTTTGTTTTAGGGCAAATACTATTCTTGAATATATGCCACATTTTCCTTATCCAGTCATCTAGCGACAGGCTTCTAGACTAATTCTGTGTCTTAGCTACTATGAATAGTGCCATAAAAGAACATGAGTATACAGATATCTCTTTAGTATGCTGATTTCATTTCTTTTGAAAATATATACCCAGAACTGGCATCACTGAATTTTATTTTATTTTATTTTTTACAAAATATAACCAGGCCACATCTATTCAAGGACTAGCATGCATGATGAATGAACAGTTTGTTGTTGTTGTTGTGTTTATTTTCCTGGGAAACCCACAGGAGAGCAGGAAGTGGAGTGTGTGTTGTAATAAAAAAGACAATTTTTCCATCTTATTTCCATTGCCTGGTTTCAAATTCCAATTTTCTTCCTATGAAAATGGACAGGTTTTAAAATTCTATACCTGCGTATTAACTAAGTCCAATTTATCATTGTTTTTCTTATGGTTTAATTCTTTTTGTGTCTTAAGTATTCTTTGTCTACCTATTTCAAGGTTCTCTTGTATAATATTTTTTAGAAACTTGGTTGTTTTGTTTTTCTATTGAGGCCTACAATCAATCAGAAATTGAATTTTATTTGTGGTTTAAGGGAAAGGATGAGCTTTAAGACATTTTTGTCGCCATTTTGACAGTATTATTCTTTTCTACAACATAGGTGTACACTTTTTATAAATCAAGTCTAAATACACATACATTTGAGAGGCAGATCCATTTATAAGTTTATACACTGGCAATACTACTGTTTTTTTTTTTTTAACTAAGTAATTTGTCTTGATATATGATAGTACAAGCTTTCTGTGTGCTTTACAATCAATTTGGCTATTTTGCCAAAAATAACCCTGCTATGATTTTTGAGATTATACTGAAGCTGTATGTCATAGAGATGAATGATATTTGTAAAATATTGAATAACTCTCCATATATTTAAATGTTCTTTAATTTCTTCAGTAATGGTTTATAGTGTTCTGAGTAGGAGCTTTGTTTATCTCTCACTAGATTTATTCATGGATATTCAATGTTGTTAAAATTGTAATTTAAATGGTTTCAGAAAATTCATTTTCTAATTCTTGCTCATTTGCGAAAACATAATTGAATGTTCTGCAACTCTTACATCCACTTAATAATTTGAAAAATTAGCCTGAGATTTTTCGTTTTAAGAAAAATTTTCATTTTAAGCCAGCATGGTGGTTCATGCCTGTAATCCCAGTGGCTGGGGAGGCTGAGGCAGGAGGATGACAAGTTCAAAGCCATCCTCAGCAACTTAGAGAGACCCTATCTCAAAATAAAAAATGGTTGGGGATGTGGCTCATTAGTTAAGCATCACTGGGTTTCATCCCTGGGTTTAATCCCTAGTACCAATAAATAAATAAATAAAATCTATTTAAAACTTTTTAATTGACAAATTTAGTTTGTATATATTTATCATGTACAATATGATGCTTTGAAATATGTATACATTGTGGAATGCCTAAACAGAGCTATAACTGTATGCATGAGTTCAAGTATTTATCATTTGGGATTATAACAATTGAAATTTCTCTTAAGAATGTGTAAGAATACAATGCTATGTTGCTAACTACTGTCATCATGTACTACAGAACTCTTAAGATCATATGCATCTACTAGTTCAACATTTTTAGATTCCACATTGACATTTTAGTTTGTGCAGATGAGTGTAGACAGGTAGTATTTGTCTTTCTGCATCCAGCTTATTTTGCTTAACATCATGACCTCAAGTTCCTTACATGGGGATGCAAATGATAGGATTTCATTCTTTTTTATTGCTGAATAATATTTCATGATATGTAATATACAGCACAATATTCATTCATCTACTGATGGACATCTAGGTATCTATATGTTTTGGCTATTTTGTGAACAGTGTTGCAATAACTATAGGAGTTCAAATATCTTTTTGATAAAATGATTTTATCTCCTCTGGATTATATACCCAGTCGTAGGACTATTGGATCCATAGTAGTTCTATTTTTAGAGTTTGAAGATCTTCATGCTCTTTTCTATAGTGGCTATTCTAATTTATATTCCTGCTGTTATGATTTGGATGTAAGATGAGCAAGAAGGTTTAGAGGTGAAATGATTGGGTTATGAGAACCTTAACCCAATCAGTGAATTAATCTCCTCCTGGAGATTAACTGAGTGGTCATTAAAGGCAGCTAGGGTATGGCTAATCTGCTAAATTTCTCTTCTTCCTCTCCCCCACTTTATTATGATTGCCACATATCAGTGAGAACATTCAACCATTGGTATTTTGGGACTGGATTATTTCATTTAGCATGATAGTCTCCAGATCCATCTATTTACTGGCAAATGTCTTAAAGTTACTCTTCTTCTTAATGGCTTTGTAATAGTCCATTATGTATGCATACCACAATTTCTTTATCCATTCATCTATTAATGAGCTTCTAGCTCATTAATAGCTTAGCTCTTATGAATTGTGCTGCTATAAACATTGATCTGGCTGTGTCACTATAGTGTGCTGATCTTAAATATTTTGCTATATGCTGAGGAGTAGAATAACTGATTCAAATAATGGTTCCAAAACTCCAATGACTTTCTTCAGAAATAAAAAATTAGTCATGAAATTCATTTGGAAAAATAAGAGGCCCAGAATAGCTAAAGTAATCCTTAGTGATAAATGACTACAGAGCCACAGTAACACAACAGCATTGTACTGGCACCAAACAGACACATAGACCAATGGTACAGAATAGAAGACACAGAGGCAAACCTACAAAAAATCAGTTACCTCATACTAGACAAAGGTGCCAAACACACACACTCTAGAGCAAACTAGCCTTTTCAACAAATAGTGCTGGGAAAAATGGAAATCCATGTGTAAAAAATTGAGATTAAATTCCTATCTCTCACCCTACACAAAACTCAACTCATAAAGGATCAAAGACGTAGGCATTAGAACAGACACTCTATGTGTAAAAGAAAAAAAAATGTGGGCTCAAATCTTCACCATGTTAGCTTAGGAACTGACTTCCTTAACAAGATGCCTAAAGCACAAGAAGTAAAATCAAGAATCAACAAATGGGATGGATTCAAACTTTACTCTTGCTTTCACAGAAGAATGCTCTCTAATATGTGCTGTTGAATAGCATTCTATCCAAGTAGAACTTCCTTCAAAATTGGAGTCAATCTTCTCAGACCCTGCCACGGCTTTATCAGCTCGACTGATGCAGAATTCAATAGCCTTTGCTATCATTTCAATAATGTTCACAGCATCTTCAGCAGAAGTAGATTACATCTCAAGAAACAACTTTTTGCTCATTCATAAGAAGCATCCCCTTGTACATTACAATTTTATCATGAGATTGTAGCAATTCAGATATGTCTGCAGAGTGTGCTTCTATTTCTAGTTCTCTTGCTATTTCCACCACATCTGCAGTTATTTCCTCCAATGTCATCTTGAATGACTCAATGTCAACCCTAAGGGTTGCAATCAAATTTATATCAATGTTTTCCTTTTGATCCCTGACATGAATCACAGATGTCCTTAGTGGTATCTACAATGGCAGTCCCTTTCCAGAAGACTTTCAGTTTACATTGTCCAGATCCATCAGAGAAATCACCGTCTATGGCAGTTCTACATACTTATGAATGTGTTTATGACTAAATTTAAAATTATTCCTTGATCCCTCAGCTGTACAAAGGATATTTTGCAAGGGTAGATGAAAACCACCTTATTATTATCATTGTTTATCTTCATCAGAGCTCCAGTGACCTGGTGCATTATCAATGAGCAGTAATTTTGAGAGAAATCTTTTCTTCTGAGCAGTACATATTGACAGTGGGCCTAAAATATTCAGTAAACCATGTTGTAAACAGATGTGTTGTCATCCTGGCTCTGTTGTTCCCTTCATGGAACACAGTAGATTTAGTGTGATTCTTAAGGTCCCTAGGCTTTTCAGAATGCTGAATGAGCAGGGGATTAAATTTAAGGTCACCAGCTGCATTTGCCTCCTAACAATAGGAATGCAAACTAAAACCTACACTGAGGGGTTGGAGATTTAGCTCAGTTGGTAGAGTGTTTGCCTAACATGCACAAGGCCACATGTTCAATCCCTAGCACAACAAAAACAAACAAAAGGAAAAAAAAAAAAACTACACTTAGTTTTCATCTCACATTCAGTCAGAATGACAATTATCAAGTATACAACTAACCCTCAAAAAAAAAAATATATATATATATAGCCTCTCTTTATGTTGCTAATCATTTCCTTTGCTGTACAAAAGCTTTTAAATTCAATGCCGTTCCACTTATTGATTCTTACTATTATTCTTTTAGTACTATTATTTCTTTTAGTTTCAATCTTCTACACATGATACTTGGTTTTCTCAGCACCATTTGTTAAAGAGGCCATTGTTTCTACCACATATGCCTTTGGCACCTTTGTCAAGAATCAGATGGTTTTAGCTGCCAGGGTTTGTCTCTGTGTCTTCTTATTGTTTCATTGATCTATGTTTCTTTTTAAATTTCAGGACCAAGTTGGTTTTGTTATTAGAAATCTATAATATAATTTGAAGTCTTGCTCTTTATTGCTCAGGATTGCTTTGGTTATTCTTGGTATTTTTTTTCTTCAATATGAATTTTAGAGTTTTTGTTTTGTAGTTTTGAGAATATCATTAATATTTTAGTGGGAATCGAACTGCTCTTATAGATTACTTTTGGTACCTAAACAACATCCCAAACTTTTTTTTTTTTGTAAATTGAGACAGGGTCTTGCCAATTTGCTTAGGACCTTGTTAAGTTCCTGAGTCTAGCTTCAAAGTTGCCAATTCCTGCCTTACCCTCCTGATTCACTGGGATTACAAGCATGCATCACCACTCCAGGCAAGCTATTGAATTTTGTATGTTTATGATGTATCATGCTACTTTGCTAAATTATTTTTTATCAGATCTAGACATTTTATGGTAAAATTTTTCAGATGATATAATGTGAAAACAGTGATAATTTGACTTTAATATTTTTATTCTTTCTATTTCCTTTTCTTGCTAATTTGCTGTCTAAATTTTCAAATACTATATTGAAGAGAGTGGTAATAATGAACACCCTTGAATTGTTCTTGATTTTGGAAGAAATGCTTTCAATCTTTCCCTATTCATATCATGTGAGTTTTGAGTTTGTTCTAGATAGCATTCAGAATGTTGAGGTAAGTTACTTCAATGCCCAGAGACTTCAGGGTTTTTATCATGAAGGGATATCAAATTTTGTTGAAGGCTTTTTGTGCATCCATTGAGTTCATCATATGAATTTGATCTTTGTTTCTATTCAATGTTTACGTTTATTGATTTGTACACATTGAACCATACTTGAATTCCTGGAATGAAACCAACTTGTTCATGGTATATGATCTTTAAAATGTGTTATTCAATTTGATTTGCTAATATTTCATTAAGAATTTTGATACCATCTCACTCCAGTAAGATTGGCAGCCATTCTGAAGTCAAACAACAACAAGTGCTGGCGAGGATGTGGGGAAAACGGTACTCTTGTACATTGCTGGTGGGACTGCAAATTGGTGCGGCCAATTTGGAAAGCAGTATGGAGATTCCTGGGAAAGCTGGGAATGGAACCACCATTTGACCCAGCTATTGCCCTTCTCAGACTATTCCCTCAAGACCTTAAAAGAGCGTACTACAGGGATACTGCCACATCGATGTTCATAGCAGCACAATTCACAATAGCTAGACTGTGGAACCAACCCAGATGCCCTTCAACAGATGAATGGATAAAAAAATGTGGCATTTATACACCATGGAGTATTACTCTGCACTAAAAAATGACAAAATCATGGAATTTGCAGGGAAATGGATGGCACTAGAGCAGATTATGCTAAGTGAAGCTAGCCAATCCCTAAAAAACAAATTCCAAATGTCTTCTTTGATATAATGAGAGCAACTAAAAACAGAGCAGGGAGGAAGAGCAGGAGAAAAAGATTTACATTAAACAGAGACATCAGGTGGGAGGGAAAGGGAGAGAAAAGGAATATTGCATGGAAATGGAAGGAGACCCTCATTGTTATACAAAATTACATATAAGAGGTTGTGAGGGGAATGGGAAAATAAACAAGGAGAGAAATGAATTACAGTAGATGGGGTAGAGAGAGAAGATGGGAGGGGAGGGGAGGGGGGATAGTAGAGGATAGGAAAGGTAGCAGAATACAACAGTAACTAATATGGCATTATGTAAAAATGTGGATGTGTAACCGATGTGATTCTGCAATCTGTATTTGGGGTAAAAATGGGAGTTCATAACCCACTTGAATCTAATGTATGAAATATGATATGTCAAGAGCTTTGTAATGTTTTGAACAACCAATAAAAAAAATTATAGTAACAAAAAAAGAATTTTGATCTATGTTTATCAAGGAAATTGGTCTTCAATTTTCTTTCCTTAACATGTCTTCTGGTTCTTCTTAAGACTTTGAGATGCATCATTGGAAGAATTTCCTTTGCTGTGTCCTAGACATTCTGGTATTTTTGTTTCTAGTCTCAATTTATTATAAAGATTTTTAATGTATCCCCTGATTTTTCCAATGAACCACTTATCATTTAAGTGAATATTTTTTAATCTCTATGTTTAGTACAATTTCCATAGTTTTCCTTGTTTGTGAATTCTAATTTCACTCAATTATGATCTGGAAAGATGCAATTTTTTTTATTATTTTCTAATTTTCTGATGGGTGTACAGGGGATTGAACTCAGGGGCACTGAATCACTAAGCCACATCCCAAACCCATTTTTATTTTGAGACAGGATCGTGCTAAATTGCTATCCTGGCTTTGAACTTGTGATCATCCTGTCTCAGCCTCCTGGGTAGCTTGATTACAGGCAGGCAGCCCTATGCTGGTACAAGGAATTGTTTTAATATTTTTAGTTTGCAAAGACTTGCTCAAAGTGGCCTAAAATATGACCTATTTGGAGAAATTCTTTGAGCAGCTGAAAAGAAAGTGTATTCAGCTCTCTTTAGATAAAATAGTCTATAGATGTACATTAAGTTCATTTGATTTCTAGTATGTTTTAACTCTGTAGTAACTATGCTGATTTTATGATTGAATGAAAAATCATTAAGTGAGAGAGGTAAACTGAAATCACCCATTATTGTATTGGAGCTAATCTAGGTCCTTATTTTGAGTACTGTTTATGAAATTAGTTGCACCAACATTTAGGGCATAAATATTTAATCATTTTTTCTTGTTGTATCGTTCCCTTTACCAGTATGTAGGGACCTCCTGCATCTCTTCTATTCAGCAAAGTAGACTTAGAAAAAAAATAGAAGAAAATTATTTGACTTGCCTTTATGTTCAATTTATATGGAATATTATTTTCTATCCTTTCAATTTCACGAAAGGATGGAAAATAATATGTGGATGTTTTGACAATGAGGTAAATTTCAGGCAGACAACATATTATTGGGTCATGTTTTTAATTCAACCTGCCAGTGTGTTTATTTAGTTGGACTACTGAGACTTTTCAATTCATTGTAATAGAGAAGTATTATGTCCTGTCATTTTATTTCTAATGTTTGATTCTCTCCTAATCCTCATTTGCTTATTCTCTTAATGAGATGTGTACTTTTCTGTGCATTGTGTTGCTTTTATCATCTTTTGTGTGTGTGGTTTCTTTATGCATCTTCTGCTGTGACTGGCTTAATGGCCAGAGAGTCCTTTAGTTTATGTTTATCTTGGATGGTTTTTATTTCCTTTTATATTCTGAATGATAACTCTGCTGGATATAGCAATCTAACTTGGCAGTTGTTTTCTTCTAGGTGTGAAATAGATCTTTCCAAGATTAAACTGGACTTTGGGATTCTGCTGAAAATTCTGCACTTATTTTTATTATCTGTCCTTTATCAGGCTGACCTGGTATTTCTATTTTGTAGTTTGCAAAATTCTTTATTTTTTTCTGGATTTTTTGGCATTTTAACTATGTTATTTTGAAATTTCTCTCTGGTCTTGTCTATTTGGAGTTCTAAATGCCTCCAGTGTCTGAATATCCATTTAATTTCCAAGGTTTGAAAAATTTTATACTATTATTTCTCTGAATAGGTTATCAGTGCCATTAACATATATCTCTGCTCCTTGTCCAAAACCAGTGAGCCTTAAGTTAGGACTCTTAATGTTTCCCATAGTCTTGGATAATATGATTACAGATTTTTAATTTTTTAATATGGTCTGAATATTCACAACTTTACATCTTGTCTTTAAGCTCTGAAATTCTGTCTTCCACTTTATGTAATCTATTTGAGAGACATATGAAGCTTTTTTTAATTTTATTCATTTTGACTAACATTTCTAAGATATTGGGGGGGTTTTGTTTTTCAGATATTGAAGGGCTTTTCCCCCCTTTTTCATATCCTGTCTTGTGTTCCTTTGTACCTTCCTTAGTTTTTTTTAAACTCACAATCATTTGAATAATAAACTTTTTAAATTATTTGCCTAGCATTTAATCCCCTTCATTACTTGTTCAGTTGTTGGGAGTTCTGAACTTGCTGAGATGCCTTGTTGACTTGTTTCCTCATGATTCCTGTGGTTCTATGCTATTTGTACACCGGTTGTAACTGATTCTTCTTCTTTTATATATTTTTGTTTTTTGTCAGCAGTTTTTCATTTATAATGTGCTGTGGGTATTTTACTGAATCATAAGAGCCACTCCATGTCATCAAAGTGCTAAGTTCATCCACCATCACTGCTATGGGAGGACAGAGTAACTACCAGTGACAAAGGTGACTTCAGGGAATGCTGTATATCAGCAAATAGAAAATTCACCAATAATGATCTCTATAACTCTACTAACAAGGAAGAAGGGCAGGTAAGACATAATATAGAATTAAATTATAATTGAAGAAGATATAAAAAGCAAGTGGGAGGCTGGGACTGTAGCTCGGTTGTAGAGCATTTGCTTTGCATGTGTGAGGTGCTGGGTTCAATCCTCAGCACCGCATAAAAACAAACAAATAAATAAAAATATTGTACCAACTACAACTAAAAAAAATAAAAAATAAAAAAAAGCAAGTAGGAGAGGGAAAGAAAAAATAAGAGAAAGAAAGAAATAAGGAATAGAAATGAGAAAGAAGAAAAGAGGTATCAAAGACTTTATCTGAAAATATTAAAATTAGAATTTTGAAATAGCAAATGATAGGGAAGACAAAGCTCAATAATTTATCAAAAAATTTTGATCATGGTATAGACTTCTCCTTGACAAGGTAACAGAGGGGGAAAAAATGGTGGGAACACAAAGACAGGAGAGGAAGTAGAAAAAAAAGTAGAAAGGGGAGTTAAAATTAAAATGAAAAGTTGTATTGAAAAAATCCAACTAATTGCAAAAGTACATAAAATTAGAATTAAGAAAAAACAAAGGATGAGGGAAAACACAAAGGACACATTTTGCCCAAATTGGGCCATCCCTTTTGGGGAGTATGGATGATGCTGAGTCTCACCCTTCTGTGACTCTGAGGGACTATCCCCTGCACAGCAGGATGTACCCTTGACACACTGTTTTCTTGAACTCAGGAAAAGTTATGGGTCTCTTTTAGGAGATGCTGACCAGCAAATCTCGCTCAGGTAGCCTGTGAACTGATCAGAATTGCACTATGCCCCTTGTTCTGAGAGCCTCAGTTCATGGGCTGGGTGTGTGGGGAGAAAGTACCCCAGTTCCAACCTCTGATCCTCCAAAAGCTTCTGGTCAGTGGTAAGGTGGTAAGGCCCATGCAGATTGAACTGGGTAACAACTATTCACTGATGCAGATTCACCCCAAATCACTACCTTCTAACTTGCTCTTTGTCAGTGTTCAGACCATCAATTTCATAAGAAAGCACCCTCCAACTTTCTCTGCCTTGTAGACCCTCAGACCAGTTGTCATATGTTCATTGCCACCTGGAGCTTCCCACGGGTGTGTGCCAGTCTCACTCTTGACCCCAGATATACTCACAGCTCTGGAACCCTCCAATCCAGTGAGAAATAAAACATACCTAGCTATTTGATCTTGTGTATATACATACAAGAAAAAGCAAACATAAGCAAAAAAGGAGGGATGACTTCACACATTTCTAACATTCTATGCAGAAAGATTAAAAAAAAATGAGATACTCTTAAAGCTGACTTCCCTTCCCCAATTTCATTGAATCTACTGGGAAGCGCCCTTACCCCTCTGACTTTTTCCTACTGTGCTGGCTAGCTTTGCAATATTGGAAAGTGTTTTCGCTTACATTGTGGTTTTGCTGAACAACAGGAGCTGCATTTCTTAAACGCACTGGGAAACTTTTTCAGGTCATTGGAGGGTAGTCTCCAGGCACCCGCTGATGTTCTCCATGCCCATCATTGGTCCAGCCCATTTCTTGTATTAAGTCTCTTAATAGTCTCAAAAACTCTATTTTGAGATTTCACCTCATTGCTGACTCTGAATTCTTCTCCAGGACTTTCCCCCCTCATCATGCAGCTGTAGAATGGCTGTTTTGATTCAGTCTCTGGAAGCAGCAAGTATAGGGTGAAAGCTTCTTATCTACCAGTTTCCATCTTCTTGTAGTATGTTTTGAAGTTAGGTCTTCTGAAGGCTTCCCCCTGCCCAAGATTGCTTCAACCACTCTGGGTCTTTGTGATTCAACATGAATTTTAAGAGTTTCTCCCCACCCTATTTTGGAGAAGATTGCCAATTTGATGGAAATTACATTGAATCTATATGTAGCTTGGGTTATAATGTCATGTTAACATATTAATCATTTAGAACGAGGAACACAGGATGTTTTTCCATTTTTCTGTGGCCCTATAATTTCCTTCATCAGTGTTTTATAATTTTCACCACAGAGCTGTTTCACTTCCTTATTTAAATTTATTTCTAAAAATTTTTGTCAGTTTTGTGAATGGTATTGTTTTCTTACTTTTTCAGCAAGTGCATTGTTGGCATACGAAACTGCTATGTTTTTGAATGTTGAGTTTGAATTCTACAACTTTAATGAATTTTTTTCTAGGTTATAAACAGCTTTCTGATAGAAATTTTTCTGTGTTTAAAATCATTCCTTAACAAGACCCCTAAAGCATAAGAAGTAAAATAAAGAATCAATAAATGGGATGGATTCAAATTAAAAAATTTCTTCTCAGCAAAGGAAACAATAAAGTGAGGAGAGAGCCAACAGATTGGAAGAAAATCTTTACCATATACACTTGTGATAAAGCATTAATCTCTAAGATATATAAAGAACTCAAAAAACTTAACACCAAAAAAAACAATAACCCAATCAATAAATGGGATAAGGAACTGGACACTTCACAGGAGATGAAATACAACTGATCAACAAGTATGTAAAAAAGTGTTCAACAACTCTAGCAATTAGAGAAATGCAAATCAAAAGGACGCTAAGATTTTATCTCACTACTGTCAGAATGGCAATCATCAAGAATACAGGCAAGCCTGCAAGGTAGACGGAACTGTGACCACCATCAGAACAGGCCAGACCTGCAACCGACAGACAGAACAGGCCCAGTGGCCTGAGGAAGGGTAGAGCCGCCCCCCCCCCCGCGCCTGCAAGGTAGGCGGACCTGCGACCCACTGGCAGAACAGCCCCAGAGGCCTGCAGAGGGGCAGTGCCGCTGCCTGCGCTTGCAAAGTAGGCAGAACTGCGACCACCGACAGAACAAGCCTAGCGACCCGCAGAGGGACAGAGCCGCCGCCCGCGCCTGCAAGGTAGGCGGACCTGCTACCAACCGGCAGAGCAGGCCCAGCGGCCTGCCGGCTTGGTAGGCACATTGCCCCAATTGGAGGAGGGGCAGAGCCGCCGCGCGCGCCTGCGAGGGAGACTTTGCAACTATACAAGACCAATATAAATATATAGAGGGAAAATTCAATAGCACAACAGTTTCACCAAGTAGAATGAACGCGAACAGTATGAAGAGACAAGGAAAGAAAGGACCACAAGCAATGCAGATCAACTCAACGTTAGAAGAGGTAATAGCTGCAGCAGATGGAATGTCAGATAAAGAATTCAGGATATACATGCTTCAGATGATCTGGAGTCTCAAGGAAGACATCAGACAGCAAAATCAGACAATGAAAGGGCACTTCAACAATGAATTACATAAACAAATCCAAGAAGCAAAAGATCAAATATACAGGGAGATAGAGGTTATAAAAAACAAACAAACAGAAATCCTA
>NW_025999869.1:20298925-20336006 GCF_001458135.2 Marmota marmota marmota
ACTGATGTGATTCTGCAGTCTGTATATGGGGTAAAAATGGGAGCTCATAACCCACTTGAATCAAAGTGTGAAATATGATATATCAAGAACTATGTAATGTTTTGAACAGCCAACAATAAAAAATTAAATAATAAAAAAAAAAAGAATACAGGCAACAGGGGCTGGGGTTGTGGCTCAGCAGTAGAGGGCTCTCCTAGCACTTTCGAGGCCCTGGGTTTGTCCTCAGCACCACACAAAAATAAAATAAATAAAATAAACATATTGTATCCAACTACAACTAAAAATAATTTAAAAAAAAAGAATATAGGAAACAATAAATATTGGCAAGGATGCGGGGAAGAAGGTATGCTCATACATTGCTGGTGGAACTGCAAATTGGTGCAACCACTATGGAAAACAGTATAGAGATTCCTCAGAAAACTGGGAATGAAACCATCATTTGACCCAGCTATCCTACTCCTTGGTTTATACTCAAAAGACTTAAAGTCAGCATACTATAGTGACACAGCCACATCAATACTTATAGCAGCTCAATTTACAATAGCTAGACTATGGAACCAATCTAGGTATCTCTCAATAGATGAATGTATAAACAAAATGTGATATATATGCACAATAGAATATTACTTAGCTTTAAAGAAGAGTGGAATTATGGCATTTACCAGTAAATGGTTGGAGTTGGAGAATGTCATGCTAAGTGAAATAAGTCAATCCCACAAAATCAAAGGCCGAATGTTTTCTCTAATATGCAGATGCTAATTCACAATAAGGCAGGGGACACTAGGGAAGAATAGTGATTTATGTAAAGGGAAGTGATGGGAGGGGCCGGGAGAGGATGTGGGGATAGGAAAGATAGAACGAAACAGACATTATTACTATATATATATATATATATATATATATATATATATATCTACATAACCAATATGATTCTGCAACATGTACATTCAGAAAAATGAGAAATTATATCCCATCTATGTATGATATATCAAAGTGCATAAATGCATTCTACTGTCATGTATAACTAATTAAAGCAAATTTAAAAATTTTAAAAATAATCATATCATTGAAAAATGTGGGTAATTTATCTTTTTCCTTTCTAATTTTAATGCCTTTCTCTTGCTTATTGCTCTTACTATGACTTGAGGTACTATATTAAATAAAATTGTTGACAGTGGATATCCTTGGCTTGTTCCCCATCTTAGAGGAAACACTCTCTGTTCTTCTCTGATCAGTATAATATTGGCTATGGGTTTTTCATACATAGATTTTAGTATTTTATGTTTCTTACATACCTAATGTATTGAAAGTTTTTATAATGAAGGGACATCAACTATTATCAAATACTTTCTCTGCATCTAGTTAAATTATCATGCCCTTTTGGTCTTTATTCAGTTTCTTTCTTGTATGTTTATTATGTATGCCGAACCATCCGTGATCCCTTGGAGGAATTCCACTTGATCATGTTGAAAGATCTTTTTGATGTCCCATTCAAATCAGTTTGCTAATATTTTACTGAAAATTGTTGCATCTATGTTTATCAAAGATAACAATCTATAGTGTTCTTTCTTGTTGTACATCTGGTTTTGGAATTAGGGTAAAGCTGGACTAGGAAAAATCATTTGAGACTCAACATCATTAGCAATTAGGGAAAGGCAAATCAAATGTGCACAGATTTTGGCTGGGCACAGTGGTGCACACCTGTAATCACAGCAACTCAGAAGGTGGAGGCAGGAGGATCACGAGTTCAAAGCCAGCCTCAGCAACTTAGTGAGGCGCTAAGCCACTCAGTGAGACCCTGTCTCTAATACAATACATAATAGAGCTAGGGATGTGGCTCAATGGTCGAGTGCCCCTGAGTTCAATCCCCCCCAAAAAAGAAAAAGTACACAGATTTCATCTCACACTAGTCAAAATGGCAGTCATCAAGAGTGCAAATAATAATAAATGCTGAAGAGGATGTAGAGAAAAAGGAACACTTGTATACTGTTGCTGCAATTAAGATTGGTACTATGGTAATCAGCATAGAGGTTCCTCAGAAGACTAGTCTTGGATCACCATATGACCCAGCTACTCCACACTCTGTATTTATCTTAAAAAATTAAAGTCATCGTACTATAGTGATACAGACAGACCCTTGTTCATAGCAACATAATTTATAATAGCCGAATCATAGAACCAGCCTAGGTGTCCATCAGTTGATGAATGAATAAAAACAAAATGTGGTCTATATACACAGTGGAGTTTTATTCAACCATAAAGAAAAAGGAAATTATGTCATTTGCAGGAAAATGAACAGAACTGGATACCATTATGTTAAGCAAAATAAGTCCTTTCAGGATTTTAAATATATCGACCCTTCTATTCTTCTCTGTAAGATTTCTGATGAAAAAAATCTGCTGTAAGTATAATAGGCCTTCTCTTATATGTGACTTGTTATTATTTTTTTTTTAGAATTCTTTGTTTTGTACATTTTTTGGGGTGGTACCGGAGATTGAACTTTGGGGCACTCAACCACTTAGCCACATCTTCAGCCCTGTTTTGTATTTTATTTAGAGACAAGGTCTCACTGAGTTGTTAGTGCCTCACTTTTGCTGAGGCTAGCTTTGAACTCACGATCCTTCTGCCTCAGTCTCTGTTGGATTACAGGCATGAGCTACCACACTCAACACTTTGGACATTTTGAGTATTATATGATGGTGAAAATATTTTTATGGCTGACTATATTTAAGGTCCTTTGAATTTCTTAAATCTTGAAATCCATATACCTTTAAAATTTGGTGGATATACAGCTATGATATCATAAAATAGGTTTTTAGTGCCTTTCCCATTTTCTCCACTTCCTGGAATGACCAAAATATTTGTTTGCTTAATTGTGTCCAGTTAAGTTTCATAGGATTTTTTTCATTGCAAAAATTGTTTTTACTTTATTTTTTGTCTGACTCATTTAATTAAAAATACCTTGCCTCAGCTTGAGAAAGTTTTAATCTGTTGTGGAAGCTCACTCTATTGCATTTCTTACTTCACTGAAATTTTTAGCTCTAAGATTTCTGATTGGTTCTTTTGTATGATTTCTATCTTTAAGGTGAATTTCCTCACTCATATCCTGAATTGTTTTTCTCATTTCATTCCATTTCTATCTAAATTCTTTTGCATCTTGCTGAGTTTCCTTAGGATGATTATTTTATAGATTTCCTTCAAACTGGTATCGGTTTCTAGAAGATTTTTCTTTGGAGGTATTGGGTTTCCTTTCATGTTTCTTTTGCCCCTATGTTGATGTCATGTAACATTTATCTCTTCAATGTTATGAAGTTTTTGTAGAGAATTATTTTATATGTACATAGAATATAAGGTATGAGTTTGGTGGGTTATATGTGAGCTCAAAGTGTAGTCTCCATGTGATTTACTTGGCTTTAATTAATGTCATCCATGCCTATGAATGTCTTAATAGCACAGACTGCAGCAGTTCATGAGAGTAGTTGTATAACTTAGTAGTGGACATAGGATTCCAAAAGTCCATATCCTCAGACTCCAAAGCATCAAACATTTATAGCACTGGCAGCAGCTGACATAATGTTGTTGGGACAGAATCTGCATAATACTATTCTTAGGTGCATCCGAGCATGTACCCCGGACTTCAAATACTGTGACACCAGCAGCCACATTCCCCAAGACACAGGATGTGAAAGATACCTTTCTCACATGGATGAAAGCATGAGACACCTGGGATGAGATATGGAAATGGCAACAGTTCCAGAGTCAAAAGATGGTTTGGATCCTTCATCGGGTGCAGTTGGATGAAGAGGGGTGATGCAGGATTCTATGGCACTAGTAATGACACTCAAAGTTATAAAACACAAAAGGGACCTTTCTTATCTACTTTGGTGGTGGTTGTAGATGGTGTTTAACTTTTAATACTTTTAATACTGGCAGCCACTTTTTGTGGATCCTTGGAACCCAGATAAATCCTTTTCCATGCCCCAAGGCATCATTCCAAGTGATATTAGAATTTTTGCCAATAAGCAGCTTTGGCCCCAACTCTATCAGCAGTGGAGAAGTCTTTTCCTAGCTCCAGCACCCCTGGGGGAATGTTCAGATAATATAAAAGCTGTGTGCCACTGGTATCCATGCTCTGGAAGAATAAGACATGGGGGAAACCTTCCTTAGGTCACCTGACACCAGACTTTTGGCACCAGTAACCATAATCCCAAGGTTCTGGGTTGGAAAGGAACCTTCTCTTATTTCCACGGGGTGAGTGCAAATGGTGCTGGTAACAGCATTCCTGGAGCTGAAGGATGTGGATGGGACTTTTCCCAGTTCCTAATAGACAAGGGTAAAGCCAGAATTTTGCATCTGCAGCTGGAATTCCAAGGCTGGAGAGGAGATGTTCCCTAGTTCCCATCAAGGAGGTTCAAGTTCAGGTGGGACTTAGGCTTGTAACTGTTACAGCCACTGGTCCTGAAGCTGCAAGATGCTAAGGGGGATATCTTCTGCCCTATGAGTGTACATTATTCAAAATCTTCTGGCAGGGTCAGCGGGTCAGGTTCCAGCCCCATGAGTTATATTTCATATAGTAGAAGCTATTGTAGTACCTTGAGTACTGGATACTGGGACAAATGCAATATGAGTTTCTTCCTTGTAGCACAATAGACATGCAGACCAGTCAGTTCCCCAAGTTCACTTAAAAGCCTGTGAGGACTGTGGATTTCACCTGAAGGAAGGCCTATGGAGTTAGTACTATGGTCTGCTCCTATAATTGCAGTTGCTTGCACTTATTCACCCTTTCCCAACAGTGTAGAGTTCTTCCTGCCAGAAAGCCATATTTGAAGTTGTAATTTCCTTTGCTCTGTTCTCAATGTTTCATGTTCAATTTTCCATGGTATTTAGGATTCTCATTATTTCCTTGCTGGTTCTCAGAGTTCTCTTTCAATTAGTGTCCTCAAAATATTTTTTTCTTTGCTGTCCTGGTTCTTCTCTTTGGCAGTGCAAAGCTAAGGACACTCATTCAGCCATCTTTTGTATACCAAAATTTCTTTATATATTCACATTTGAAGGTAGTTTAGGTTGATTGCATATCTTAACTATTGCAAATAACAGTGCAAAAAAAATAGGAGGACAAATTTCTCTTCAAGACACTGATTTTATTTCCTCCGAGTACAGATCCAGTAGTGAGACTTATGGTAGTTCTATTTTTTATTTTTTGGGAGAACCTCCATACTGTTTTCCATAATGGCTGTACTTAATTACATTCCCATCAAAAGAGTGTAAATATTCCCTTTCTTTCCATCCTTACTAATACTAATTTCTTGTCTTTTTGATAATAGCTATCCCAACAGGTGTCAAGTGATATCACATTTTGGTTTTTTAAATTAATTGTACATAGAATTTATTGTGATAGTGATGTATATAAATACAGCATGAAATGATCAGATCCAACTATTAACCCTCTGTCAGGTGACTATTTGGCAAATACTTTATTCCATTCTGTTGATTATCTCTTTACTCCATATTTTCCTTTGCTGTAATGAAGAGAGAATAATAGTGATATATGATAAACAAATAGATTAAAAGAACAGAAACAAACATTAGAAAAAATTATATTCATGTATATGCAATTCAAATAGAAAAAAAAGTCTTTTCAGCAGCTGGTGTTAGAACAGTTGGATATCTACATGCAAATAATAAATGTAGACCTTTAGTGCATACAGTGTACTAAAATTAACTTAAAATGCATTGTATGCCTACATGTAAGAGCTATAGACATAAAACTTCTAGAATAAAACAGGAGAAAAAAATGTGACCTTCAATTAAGCAAAGATTTTTAAGATACAACTCTAAACTCTAAAAATAAAGACATAAAATAAAAAGCTAAATTGGATTTTGTAAAAAGTAAAATATTTTACTCTTCAAAATTTATCATTAAATAAATAAAGAATAGAATAACCATAGACTACTTGTAAATCACATGTCTGATAAATAGCTTGTATCCAGACTCCAGACTATCTATCTATCTATCTATCTATCTATCTATCTATCTATCTATATCCCACAACTAAATAATGAGACAAAAAATTTAAATGTGCAAAGGCTTAAAGTAAAGTTTATTAAATAATATATACAAATTGCTAATAGGCAGAAGAGGAATGTTCAGTATCATAAAAGAACTACAAATTAAACCATAGCAATATAGTACTTATTAGTATGATTATAATCAAAGACACTGATACCCAATGACAAATATTGACAATAATGTGGAAAGCTAGAATCCTCATACATTATTGTTAGAAATGTAAAATGACATTATGACTGTTGTAAACAAACTGGAAGTTCCAAAAGTTTAAATATAAGCTTATCATAGGACCTAGCAATTGAACTCTTAGGAGTCTTACCTGAGATAAGACATAACATTTCAACAAAGACTTAGATGAGAATGTTCACACAAAACTATTATTAAAGCCAGAAAGTAGAAATAACCAAATGTGCATCAACTGATGAATAAATAAAATTTCCAAAATGACATCTTATTTATCCATGAAAAGAACCTACTAATTCATGCTAAAAGTTATGAATTTTAAACACATTATGCAAAGTGAGAGAAGTAAGACAATGGAGAATAAATATAATATGCTTGAATTTTATAAAATTTCACAGAAGTTGAACCTTATGTTGAAAAAAACAGATTAGTGGTTACCTGTGATTGGAGATGGGAATAGGAGTACAGATTAACTGCCAATAAACAAAGATAACTTTTTAGAAGGTAGATATGTTCTGAAACTTGATTATGGTAATTGTTGCACAACTTTACTATAGTTCATTCTGTGTGTACTTGCAATGGATAATTTTTATGCTATGTAAATTAGACCTTGAGGAAGCTGTTTTTAAAGAAAAAAAAACTTCAGCTAATGAGATAGAAATTACATCCATCAATTCAAAATAATGGAAAATTCAAGATAAGAGAATCAGAATAGAGGCTTATCTATGGAGATGGTTTTGACTGGGATAGAGGAGGCTTTTCAGGATGTTGGTAATTCTTCATTTCTTGATCTGGGTGGCAATTTGATCTGTATATTCACTTGGTAAACATTAGTCAAATGGCTGAATTAAAATGTGTGCACTGAGCCAGGCATGGTGGTGCACACCTGCAATCCCAGCAGCTCTGGAGGCTGAAGCAGGAGGATCATGAGTTCAAAGCCAGCCTCAGCGAAAGCTAGATGCTAAACAATTCAGTGAGACCCTGTCTCTAAATAAAATACAGAATAGGGCTGGGGATGTAACTCAGTAGCCAAGTGCCCCTGAATTCAATCCCCAGGGGTAAAAAAGTATAAAAGTGTACACTGCCCCCTAAGTATGCTATACTTTAATAAACACTTTACAAACACAAAAATAGAAACTGTGACTCCCTTTAGAAGCAGGAATCCTATTGTAATTTATTCCTGGAATTTCCTCCAACTATTAGCTTTGGTTTTATTTAAGAAGGTTGATGACAATGAGAGATAAAAACAGAGAAAAAATATAAGCAAACAAAACTGACCAGCTCATTCTCTGAACTCTAGCACATTTACAAGAGAAATACAATTGACTCCAAACAGAACTGGTTTCTGAGTAAAACCTAAGTTTCTGCATTATGAAGCCTACATTTTGTTTTTCCTAAGAGAACCCACTCAGAAATGTCCCTTTTTTGGAATACTATTAAAGTAATCCTGGCATGCATTCACAATGTCCCATATTTTCCATGACACTATGGGGTGAACATAGGGTAAGTGATGGCAGCAACTTTTTGGAATAACAAGAGTACTCCTTTGGTTCACAACTCGGGTCACAGTTGCGAGTTGTCTGTGTGCTTGGTAATGTCCCAGAATCCCCATGCGCCTATGGTTTTCCTAATACTGGGAGTGTTTGTACCAACTCTACCTAAGTCACAGGGCTGTTGTAAAGGTCAAATGAGATGAAGTTTCTTTCCCAGGCATCCAGTGTCATCCAAGGCCACTTCTTAGTTTTAACAGCAGCAAATACTCAAGTTGGAAAAATTAACTTGCTTTCAGTGGTGCAGCTTTTAAAATTGAGGTTATAATGAGTTCCTCGAAAAGTGCCTTATCTGCAAATGTGAGGTTTCTTCATTTGGTACACAAAAGGTTCTTCAATAGTCTGCCTATCAAGCTTGAATTTGGTGTAATTCCAGGGGCAGTAGAATTCTGCAGAGGGGGATTAGGTACACATGTGGACATTCTCAACATGACTCCCACCCTTAGCACACCTGAGATGGATAATGCACATCATCATGCCACTGGTGAGACTACACAATCTCAGGGGTAGTTCAGGGGTGATGGTAAAAGCACATTTCCGTACCTTAGCACTGCACTAGAGGCTTTGAGGGTTAAGCGGTTGGTGGTTTGAGTCCAGCCAATTCCCATGAAAGATTCTTTTTTTTTTATTAGTTTAAAACTTTTATTATAAAATATTTCAAACTTCAGCAAAACCAGAAACTAGTATTACATGCCCTCACCCCCATGCTTACTATCTAGCTTTAACAATTATCAATATCTGGTCATGGGATCTATAATTACTTGAGCATCTCTAAAAATTAATATTTCCCCATCTTGGAAAAGTATAATATGCAACTAATTAACACTAAGTAATCAATAGCATTGGCTATCAAGTCACCATTCATATTTCCCTGATTATATTATACATTTATTTTTAAGCCACAAAAAGCATATGCCTCTTTATTTAAAGAAAAGTTTGCAAAAACCGAAGTATAAAGAAAGATTAAGGTATTATTGTTTATACTGCATTATCTTCAGGATCTAGGACAGTGCCTGATGTTCCTTCAGTTAATATTGATTGAACAAAGGAAGTTAGGATGTTCAGAGGGAAAGAAGCATGAACCACTCTCTCTACCGCTTGCATGAGCTATTTTATAAAATTTTTTAGTTGCTCTTTTTAGTTATACATGACAATAGAATGTATTTTGACATATTATACATACGTGGAACACAAATTCCCGTTCTTGTGTTTATACATTATATGGAGTTACACTGGTCATGTGTTCATATATGAACATAGGAAATTAATGTCTGATTCATTCTACTGTCTTCCATTCCCATCCCCACTCCCTTCACTTCATTCCACTTTGTCCAATCCAATGAACTTCAATTCTTCCCCCCTCCGACCCCTTCCCACCTTTATTTTGTGTTACCATCTGCATATCAGAGAGAACATTGGGCCTTTTTAAAATTTTATTTATTTCACTTTGTTTTATGATACTCTCCAGTTCCATCCATTTACCAGCAAATGTCATATTTTCATTATGGCTAAGTAATATTCTATTGTGTATATACCACGTTTTCTTTATCCATTCATCTGTTGAAAGGCACCTAGTTTGGTTCCATAGCTAAGCTATTGTGAACTGAGCTGCTATAAACATTGATGTGATTGCATCACTACAGTAGGCTGATTTTAAGTCTTTTGGGTACTTGCCATCCCTGGGGAGTATGGCCATCCCTGAGAATAATGATGATAATAGCTATTGTTTCTCAAATGCTGGCCTCAGACATGGTAAGCACTCTACTTGAATTTTCTTCTAATATATATTCAATACACAAAGTAAAAACATTTTTTTGTGTGTGCATAAGGTAAATAAGATAATGTCATCCTAATGTTTACCCATTCCCCTCTTATATTTAGGAGGAAGTTTCTCCTATACCTCACTGTATTACAAACCCTGTTTTGTAGACACTTAGGAATAGCTATTTCTTATTGAAATTTCCCAGTGGCAAAGGGTCACCCCACAGAGATAATTGCTAATTAAGACTGGATCGTCCAGGCCTGAAGCAAGACCAATACCCTAAATGTTACCATTGATTACATTTCTGGCTCTTGATTAAATGTCACCAAACAATTAGCTGATTATTCTGTCTCTGGCCTTGGCAAGTACCACAATTCCTGTGGCTCATGTCATTGGAACCATATGGACTCAAAGCTCTTGCTTTTTTTTTCTTTTTCTAGGAATATCCTCTCTCCTTCTTATCATGGAGTAGACTCTTTGCTCCTAACTCACAACATATCCCTATAGAGAGATGACTCCCCTGACCATCTTTCCTAAAATAAACTCCAGTCAAATCACTTGCCCAAGATACATACAGGCAAAGCAACAATTTGTCCCCAAAATGGGGGACAAAAGAAAATATCAACAGTATCAGAGTAGAGATTTATCCTAAGAAAACAACTTCAAATGAGAACTCAGTTTTGAATTAGAGCAAAAATCCTTCTCAACTAAGTGAGTTGAATCTAGAGAGAACTAAAATCCCTATAATTAAATAAGGCCATATTTTAAAGTGACGTAAAGGGAGACAGTTATAAAAAAGAGATGAAAGTGAAAGAAATTTTAGATCTCACACCTACCTTTAGGACAGTTTCATTACTTCTTTTCATTAAAGTAATTGTTGGTTCTAATGCCAGATCTCTCCATCAAACCAGCCTGTGGAGACCCTGGAAACTGAATCAACACGCTGCCTAATTATAAGTGATGGAGGCGAAAGGTGAAATTTCCACTTAGAAACAGTCATTCCTTGTTGAAATTTCCCAGGGGCAGCAGGTCACCCAGCTGAGATAATTGCTAATTAAGAATGGACAGTCCAGGCAAGAAGCCAGACCAGTACCCCAATGTTACCCTGGGTCGGCCATGAATTCAATTTTTGGCTCTTGATTAAATGTCACCAAATGATTAACTGATTATTCCTCAGACACTTTCTAGAAGTGATCCCAGTTCAGCACACTGAGCAGCAGCCCAGTAATTCTGCAGTTCGTTTTAGCAGAGAACATTTCTGGAGAAAGTTTCATGTGTTACAATTTTACTTATAGCAGCGCCCTTCAGTTTCTGTTTCCCTAGGTATTGACTAATCACTGGTCTCCTCTCTTTGCTGAAGACACAATGTTGTTAATTTAATATTTTCTTTGGGTAATAAATTAATCAGATCCTTAGTGGGAATACTCAGACAGCAATACTTTGGAGCCATAAAATACACTACAGATTATCTGTAATTTTGGAAGCAGCAAAGTTAGACTCCAAAGATTCGCAGTCCAGCTCTGACACAGCTATGTCACCTTGGGCAATGCACTTAACCTCTTTAACTTTCAAATCCCTTATCTATAAAAGGAGAACAATAATAGCATCTATTTTAAAGGGTTATTGAAAATTAAATGAGATCACAAAGTTACTGAATCTCAGATGTTTCTGGAATAAGCCCAATAAAGATGACTTTATCTTCTTGCCACATTTGGCTTCTCCCACGGGAGTGCTTAGGAATATCTTCAATCTTCTCCTAGAAAAAAGTTCAGAAAAGCAGAGAGAGATCCTGCTGGAATAAGGGAAATCTTCTATCTCAACTTACTCTTGGGAAATGTGACATGTCAAATAATGAAAGAAGAGTAGCAACTACTAATTACCGAGCTTTTACTATGTGCCTGGTATACTTGTGTATAATTTATATATACACAAACATTCATTCCCCTTGAGCCCCATGAAGGGATAATGGTGACAGAGACTCAGAAAACTGAGTCATTGCCATCTGACTCCAGAGGGAGGCAATGTGAGTCTTCCCTAGCATTCTCGCAACCCCCATCCAGTCAGTCCCTATTCTTGAGCACCAAATGCCATCTTCTCTCACAGGCTCAAGGTCATTAATACATGCATACAGTTATCAAGAGATGTTTACCATCAGATCATAAGCATAACATTATCTTTTCCATATTAAAAAGCAAAAATCAAAAAACAAAACAAAACAAAGAAAACAATTCACTTCACCCTACTTTCTTCTCCACCTCCCACTCCATTTCTCCATTCACCTGAACAGGGGAAGCCCTGGAAGGCCTTTCCATAATACTCCATGTCACCAGAGCCTCTCCCAGTTTTCTCTTTAGCCCATTCCAATTGTTTTCTCCCAGCCCTTGCACAAAGCTATTCTTTTTAATTGCTGCACATCGATTATACAAAATTGTGCGCTTCCTTGTGGTATATTCACACATGCATAGAAACATAATTTGATCAATTTCACACCCCAGTTCTTCTCCCCTCACTCTCACCCCTATTTGTCTCCTTTCTCCATGGTGCCCCTTGCTTTTCCCTCACGCTTCCACATATTAGAGAAAATGTATGATACTGTGCTCTCAGAATCTGAAAATGATGGTCTCTCGTTTCATCCATTCTCTTGTGAATGACATAATTTCATTCTTCTCTATGGCTGAATAAGATTCCATTCTGTTTCTATACCATACTTTCTTGATCCTTTCATGTGTTGAAGGACATCAAGGCTGACTCCATAATTCAGCTATTGGGAATTATAATACAATAAACATGGGAATGCACGTGCCACTAAAGTATGCTGACTTTAGAACTTTTGGATAAATACTGAGAAGTGGTATAGCTGGATCATATGGTACTTCTACTTTCAGCTTTTTGAGATACTTCCATACTGATTTCCACAGTGGTTGTAAAAATTTACATTCCCACCAACAGTGTATGAAAGTTCCTTTCCCCCCCGCTCATCCTAACCAGCATTTATTGTTATTAGTATTTTTGGTCATTGCCACTTTAACTGGCATGAGACAAAATCTCAGTGTAGTTTTGATTTGCATTTCCCTGATGACTAGAGATGTTGAACATTTGGTGATGCTTCTTTTGAGAACTGTCTGTTTAATTCATTTTCCCATTTACTGATTGGGTTATTTGAATTTTTTAATGTTGAAATTTTGAATTTTTAAAATATATTCTGGACCTTAATTCTCCGTCAAAGAGTAGCTGGCAAAGATTTTTCTCGGATTCTGTGCGTTGTCTCTTCCCACTGACATTTCCATTGCTGTGCAGAAGATTTTTAGTTTGATGGCCTCCCATTTATTGATTTTTTCCTCTTATTTCTTGAGCTAATGGGATTTATTTAGGAAGTCTTTGCTTGGGTCTACATGTTGAAATATTTACCCTATTTTTTTAAACAGTTGTAACATTTCTAAGTGGTCTTATACTTAGGTCTTTGATTTATTTCAAGTTGACTTTTGCACAGGGTAGAAGATAATGATCTAGTTTCATTCTTCTATTTATGGACAACCAGTTTTTCCCAGTACCCCTTGTTAAACAGGCTGTCTTTTTTCCAGTGTATGTTTTTAGTGCCTTAGTCAAGGTTCAGATAGCTGTGTGGGTTCGTCTCTGTGCTGTCTGTGTGTTCCGTGGGTCTGCATGTCTGTTGCTGTGTCTGTGCCATGCTGTTTTGTTACTATGGCTCTGCAGTATAATCCAAGTGGACTATCACAGTGCTTGCAGCTTTGTTCTTTTTGCTCAGAGTTGTGCTGGTTATTCTTAGTCTTTTCTTCTTCCATATGAATTTCCTTCTCCTTTCTCATCTGACTTGACCTATCCATAGCCTTTGATACAATTAATCAGATCCTCCTTGACAACCATTCTTCACATGACTGACAGCATACCACACTGTCTTGGTTTTGCCTCCGTCTTTTACAGGTTAATCCCCATGCTGTTCCTGTTGCTTCTTCTCTCCACCCTCTAAATGTGGGTGTAAGTCACGCATCAGTCCTTAGTCCTCTTTCCTTCCTACCCTATACTCTTTTCCCTCCAGATCTCAGGTATTTTCATACCACTTGTAGGCTGAGGACTGTCCAGAACCCACTCAGCTCTTAAAATGTTGGCACAAGAGATTCTAGGCTAGAAAGGGAACTCTTATAAACTCTTGAGAATGTAAATTTGTGCAGCCATTATGGAAATACACTATGGAGGTTTCTCAAGAAAGTAAAAACAGAACTCTTCCACCATGACCACTATACCATTATCGAGTGTATATCCAAAGGGAAAGAAATCAGTTTATCCAAGAGATACCTGCACTCGATGCCTATTGCAGCACTATCACAACAGCTAGGATTTGGAGTCCACTGCGATCTCCATTGAGGGATGAATGGGTTTATAAACTGTGACACATACACACACAAACAATGGAATGATATTCGGCCATAAAATTTTAAATCCTATCATTGGTTAAAAACAAGGATGAATTTAGATGACACTACATTAAGTGAAATGAGTGAGCTACAGAATGATAACTACTGCATATTCTCACTATGTGGAAGCATAAAAGATTGATTTCATAGAAGAAGAGAGCAGAATTGTGGTAACTGGAGGATGAGAAGGGGTAGGAGAACAGAGGGAGGGTAGATTACAAAAGACAGGGGAGTAATACGCCCTGTTGTTCTACAGCACATTGGAGAACTATTCTTCACAATTTGTTATATATTTCATAGAGAACTAGAGAGGTTTTCACATTTCCCACACATGCAATGATAAATGTTTAGAAGAGAGAAATGCTAATTACCCTGACTTAATTATTACACATTGCCTACATATCCTCTTTTCTAGACTTGTACCTTTTTATTAATTGACAATTGTGTGCCAATTAATGAAGAGGTCCTAGCCTGGTGAAGAGAATGTGAAAACCCCTGGTTTCAGCTGACAAAGAAGGGTTTGGTCATGATATTGAGCAAATCCACATGTCTTTCAGCACAGTTCCACATCACAAACAACCTTTTATTTCCACCTCTGTTATATAATAGGTCTGTTAGATCTATTTTGGATGGTGAAGAATAGAAAGAATGGTTTAGAGCAACCAATCTATCCTGCCCACACCAAATGTCCTATTAGCATTGGAAAATTTGTATCATCCCTGCATTATAATAAGGTCATATTGAATTGATGACTATTTTCCTCACTTACTACTCATTATTTTTATTTTTTCCTTTAGATGAAGAAATAATAACTTATCTAAAAATGTTGGTATATAAAGTTTGAGTAGCCTCAGTTTGCTCAGGTACAAAGTGTGAAAATAAATCCCCACTTTCAAAGGATAAGGCAAACACTGTATTAAAATAGATAGTGTCAGGTTGTATAGATTACACTGAGGTTGGTTGAAAGAAACAAAATTTTACTTAGATTGGAAAAATAAGTTCAAGAGTTCTATTGTACATCCTGTTGACTACAATTAATGATGATATACTTGAAAACTGCAAAAATAATAGATTAAAATTATTCTTATCACAAGAATGTTATGAGGTAATGACTTTGTTCATTTCTTTGATTTTAGTCATTCTACAGTGTATACCTGTATAAAAACATCATATCATACACCATGTAAATACATTCAACTTTTATTTGCTAATTTAAAATAAATAATTTGCAAAAAGATGTTATTAATTATTAAAGTGTATATGACATGAAAACAATGATTTGTAATTATAAGGTATATTCAATCTCATTTTTCACAAGGAATCATGAAAACAGTGTAGTCTGTACACAGAAGCAAAACAACATTTGTAGGGTTTTTAATCACAAGTAGACCATTTGGGCTGCCTGATTCCATAGCAAAGTTAAAATACAAGCTATTAAATCTTAATCTACATCTCATGTCCTTTTTCAGATGGCAATCTCTTCACTTGAAATAGGGTTTATAAAGATGAACTAGAATCTTCTGCCATTAAAAATCGTGTTTTTTTCTGATAAATTTTTAAAAATTTCTAATAGAAAATGAAAATTTCCATGCCTATAAAGGTTGAAGATAAATTTACCAACGACAACATATTTACTTTCTATTTTCTCCTGGAAGTTTATGTACCTTCAAACTGTTAGGTCAAAGAATGAATGTGGAGACAAGCACTACAGCTATTTTAACCTTGGTAGGACAATGAGGACTTGAAGAGCTATTATACTAGGAAGATTTTGCAGAGATTGGTAACCAATTTTCTCCTAGGAATGAAACAAAAAGAATTGAGGCCAAATGACTAGACACAAAGCACTTCTGGGGTATGTGGTTTATGATAAAAGAAAACTGATTTATTTGAAGTGTGTTGTAGATGTTGGTTCCTTGGGAGTCACCACACACTATCATTATTGTATAACTCTTTAAATTTTTCTCAGCAATCCTATTTAGTTGTTTGGTAGGTCTTAGCATTATGCCTATTTTACATAATAGCTAAGGGAGTTTAAGTAGTTTTCCCAATAGAATAGAATCTAAATTCTTCACAGTAAAAATCCATTCTGTATCAAGATGAGAGAGCAGTTTTCTTGGGGGGGGGGGCTGGGATCTCTCTCTGTCTCTGTCTCTCTCTCTCACACACATACACACACATACACACAGCATCTGCAGATAAAGTAATAAAAAATAACTATCTCAAGATTTAAATAAATGTACACCTAGGACATGAGTGACCTAGGAAATGTGACTGGGCAGGGGAAGCTGTGCAGAATGAAGATTGAAACAGTTTGTCATGCAATTGAGATTATGGAGAATATAAATTATACAATGCAGATTATAAATTTGTGTGATTTTTCTGTGTCCCATTCTTTAAGGATACAACATCACATAGTCATAATTTCAAGAATAAAAATGATTTAAAAAATATATCCTATGGAGTAGAGTTGAATGACCTCAGGTTATTTAACTGAAAAAAAAAAAAGAAAAAAGAATTTCAAGACCTGTGATACCCTCTTTGCATCAAATGAAGGGACAGCCTTTCTAAGGAAAGATTTGTAATATAACTTCTGCCAACAAAATTGAATTTCTGAGAGTTGCAGGGAGTCAGAAATGTCTTTCTTGTATTGAATTTAAATAGAACAGTTCAAGTCATTCAAATCCAGATGAAAATAAACAGCCTTGAAAGATAGCAAGTCCCCTATCAACTGAGGAGTATGAGCAGAGAGACAAAGGGGGTTAGGTTAGGGAAAATTCAAGCCCTGTGTTTGGAGACTAAATTACTCCTAAAACTCTTCCAAGAGCAAATTCAGGATCTGTGATTAAATTTCTTCTGATTGGGGGATTTTCAAATAAATTTGTGATGACACAGCTTTTAAGAATCATAAAGACTTTTAGTTTTCTAAATGCAAAAATTGAAAACAAAAAAATGCCAACCAGCCCTTGGGATGCATTTACTGCCCTCATTTCAAGGTCAAGAACTTCATTACTGTATTTGTTCACATTCCATCAGGTTCTAAGTTGTTTTACAAACTTAATTTAATAAGTTCCCCCCTTCTAAAATGGAATAATGTGACCTCAAGTGTTACAGACAGCTTCTGTAAGATTTGTCATGACTAGGTTTGAAATAAATTGACTACATGTTCAATATTCAAGGTGTGATGACCAGGGCTAAGTATTTCACAAGTGTAAACTCTTCTAACCTTTGAGATTTACTCTTACTCCCATTAATGACCAAGATTTTGACCCAGGCTTAAAAAAAGTTAAATTTTGTTTTGCAAAAAATATCTCACAGCGAGTAAAGTGGCACAATTAAATGTTAATCTCAGATCTGGGGGACTCAAACTTCCTAACTAGTGGTAGGAGGAAGGGGTCAACCAACCTGGTAACCCACTTGTCCTGCGAGGTGATAACTACCAAATCATTGGTAGGAGCCATGCATCTCAATTTGTTATTAATTTGGCAAAACTCAGGAACCAGGAACCAAATCAACAAAAGCCCTTGGAAAATAATCATCTGATAAAGAAAGGCCAGATGGTCTTGTTGCCTCTGAGTCTGCTTTGAAGGAAACAGTGGTGTGGTGGAGATCCATTGTGGAAGGGATGTGGAGCACACCTGTGTCCTGTTCTTTGAAACTAAGAAGGGTTTGGCAGGATGGAGGTGCTGGAAACCTGAAGCGTCCTCCAGCATCTGTAAGGAGTGTGTCAGCCTGCTGCATTATGCAGTGAGTGTACTGAATCCATTCACAGTGGGAATGAGGACCTTGACCATGACTACCCAGTACACATTTACCCGAGCCCCTGGAGTTGTGCTCTTGCACTTATTTGTTAACTGTTTAATATATTCCTTTCCTGCCAGAGGAAGTCTCAGACCAACATACTATTACCTGGGTAATTTCTTATTCTCATTACGCCATCTTATTTCTTTCCTTATTATTATTCTGTCCAAAATTGAGTGCCCTTGGATCAATACTGTTTCCTGACTTTCCTTTCCCTTCTCTGCTGTTTTCTTTACAATGCTGGCTTACATTTTCTCTAAGGTTCCTTTTAACTTTACAGTTCAATCACACCCTTTGTTTTCTTTGAAATTTTGGGAGATCTGTGTTCACAGGCTGCTTTCTCACTGCAAACCAGAGGACACATTGTGCTGCCCAGAACAAGTTTGAACAAGTTGAAGGGTTAAGTAGAAAGAGAGTGTTATATACCTGAAAAAGAGAAAGAGAATCACACCAATTAAAATTGAGTGTATAGTTAGTTTTTCAACCTTTGAGACCCTAGAGTGAGAGCAAAATATCATGTGGCAAAAGTAATCTGCCTCTTTCTCATTGTGCATTTCCCATTGGGCATTCATATAATCTGGGATCAATTTTATATTATCAGTGGATGAGTATGAATAGAAGAGGGCTTCCATTCCTAATCTTCCCAGAATTTGGCTGAAAGGAAGAAATGAAAGAAAAGAAAAATGCAGGTTCTTCAATCAGACCTGGCCTTGAAGGCCTCCCTCTGCCGTATTCTCCCCTGGGTATATAACTAACATCTGAAGACTTCCTTGCATCAAAAGCCATATCTGCATTATTCCATTTTCTCCTTAAAACCATAAATTAGATACTATTACTATCTATTTTATGGATGAAGAAGCTGAGTTTGAGTAGTTGAAAGGACTTATTCCAAAGTCTGAATTTAAATTTTGTGGCCGAAAATTTGATCCCCCAAATCTGCTGGACTTCCTATTTCTAGTTTCTCTGTAGAAACTGAGAAACTAGAAATAGTATTAGGATTTTTAAAAAATATTATCAGATAACATATACACATTATTCACTGTTTACTCACAAAACACTAATTTCCAGTATTCCTTTAAAAAATCCCAGACACAAAGTCAATTGACAAAGGATCTCCAGAAATATGATATCTGAAACTCCTATTATATCTAATGGCTAGTGCAGAGCTACTCACTGGTGGGCAAACACATTAAGAGGAGTTCCACACAGTCACAGAAGGAATAAAATGTTCCAGGGAAAGAGAAAGACTGTTGGGACCCCAGAGAAGCATTGCTGAGACTTTCTATCACTGTGGAAATCCTTTATGGCTGGGGAAGAATGGGGCCTGGTTACCCAAACAAATTTAATTAGGAAAAAGTAGAAATTTTAAGTATAGAGACAGATACAGGATACTAAAGAGAGCTTTGGAGTTGCAGGATGAAAGGCCCAGGCCTGAGCACTCTTCCTAGGCTTCCTTTAAGTCTCTGAGCTGGGTTCTGTTCTTTGAATAAGGAAACTCATCATCACTATCTCTCTGTGAGCTTTGCTGGGGATCAAATGCATATAAACAGGAGAATAGTTCACAAATTATAAACCACTAAATAAAAAGTTACAAATGGGAGGTCTGGAGCTGATCTGGCCTACATATGTTTTCTGTTTGGGCTGAAAAACTGTCCTTCAAAACAACAACAAATAACCAATGATGATAAAGAAGTAGGCAGAGCGTAGCACACATCCTCTTGCTTAGCTCGGACTCCACTATCCTAGATGCTACATTTTTGCTGCTTGTCACTTCCTAATAGTCACCTATAATTTCTTCTTTACTAACTTTACTCCTCCTTTATGATCAAGACCGTGTAAGATGAATGTCATCAGGAAGCCTCAACCTTCTAAGGGATCGTGGCACACAGAAGGTCTGCCCCCAGGGGTGAAGAGGTGGGAGTGGAGAATGCAAGCCCCCCGCCCAACCCAAGACACATTTTTGACTCAGCAGCAAACAACCTGGTTTTGTGAGAGCTTGGCTGGGACTCCAGAGATGCAGCCACTCTCCCAGCTCTTCAAATGATGTTGTTGAGACTCAGAAAGAAGAGGGGACAAGATCCATTAGTCAGCTTTACATCACTGTGACCAAAATATCCAACAAGACTGACTTAGAAGAGAAAAAGTTTATCATGGCTCATGGTTTCAGAGGTTCATTCCACCGTGGGCCAACTCCATCACTCTGGGCCCAAGGTGAGGCAGAATATCTTGGTGGAAGTACATGGTGGAAAGTGTTGCTCTTCTCCAGGTGGCCAGGAAGCAGAGGGGAAGGGGCCACAGGGAAGATGGACATTTCCAGGATACATCCCCAGTGACCAACCTCCTCCAGCCATGCCCCACCTGCCTATAGTTACCACCCAGTCAGTTCATTCACACTAGGATGAACAACTCTCACAATTCAATCATTTCACTTCTAAACATTCCTGTGTTAACACAGCAGGTCAGGTGGGCACCTCATATTCAAATTAGAACACCCACCATCAACAAATCTCTCCTTTCCCGGTATTTTCAGCACCCAGGAATTCCTCAAGTAACAGATATATACCAGCAATGACATCAAAAAACAAATGAAGTCAAGGAGGAAAGATGTGAGAGAGGGAAATGAATCTTGGCATCCAAAAAGACTGATCGTTTGGCAGCAGTAAAAATTTAAAAACCAACCACTGTAAGGACTCAACGGAGAACCACTGGAGTATTCTGATGACCAGTGACGAGGACAAATGCAGGAATTGCAATTCACATAGCAACTGCCCATTCATCCTGAAAACAAATCTACTCTGGTCGTTATTTATCCAGAGGTTATCTTTGATTGCTAAACGAAGCTGTGACACATCATGTGTGTTCTTCAATTCTTTGATGTCTGATGTCAACCAGGAGTTTAATAACTGTCAACAAAGATACTGTATTTGAGGGAACATATTCAATGAAAGATTAAATTAGGTACTGTGGCCAGACCACCCGCAGTGCAGGAAAGCATTTTGTGCTAGAAAATTACATTACTGTGATAAGGATGAGAAGAATTTTAAGTGACAGGCTGAGGATTTTCCTCCCCCAAATGCAAGGTGAGTATTCATCCTCAATCTAGGGTACATGTGGCTTGGCCTAGTTGAAAATGCCCTCTTTCAGACTCCTGGCTTACATATCCTGTGTGTATCACTGGTGATCTTTGAGATTCACTGCTACCCAGGTTTTCCTGATCCTCCCACTCTCTTTCTATTGTACCCCAATCCCTCAAGTCAAAACATTTACTGGGATGGAATGCTGGGATGGAAATAACACTGAACTTACAGTCAAAACATTAGAGCCTGGAAAATAATTCATTATCTATCCCCTGCCCCCTCCCCCGCCCGATGTTTTTTGGACCTTGGATCCTCTATCAGTCAAAGGCATTATATAAATTATAGATGTATGTGATGCCAGAGCTTATAAAGTTGCTTTGTAAAAGTCTTCTGATTGTTTTCAGTGTGGCAATTTATTGAAATCTGGCCTAGGAGGGAATGGAGTTAGGATAAACAGTTATTACAAGCAATGGAGTTATAAAAAAAAAGAATAAATTAGCAATAATGTTATATGTGTTCAAATCTACGTGTGACAAGGACAGACTGCAGATATCTGAAAGAATATGCAAAATTAGCATGGAGGCAGTTTCTGGTTACAGAAAAGCAGTTCTAGTTGACTGGATTGAACTCTGCCCCAAGGGAAGGAGCTCTTTCTAGCTGTTCCATCTTTGTACTATCAGCCTGAAGTTGGTGCTTCTCAACCAAAAGTTGTTACATTCACAAAGCCACAGAGCTAAGGATGAATCCACAATGGGACTTAGTGGTCTTATCCCTGAAGGCCAGATGAAAATCTAAGTCAATTGTCTGTCATCAAATCGGGTTCAGTGATTAAGTATAAATCGAGAGCTACTCAAAGTCATTGCAGGTAGTATGTACCCAGAGGGCTACACGCTTACTAATACTTCAATTCAGCTTTCAATACAATGTGACTCTATACCCTACCTGAAGGAAATACAGTATTCTCAGAATCACTGTTCTAATTAAATTTGAAAAACTGGTAATATTTGTTGCCTTTGATTCTCTTTCCTTTGTTTTTATTCCATGCATTCTCTTCATTTTCACCCATGATGCTAACATCGATGAGACTTATTAGACAGCAAACATTGTACAAATACTTTATATAGCAGTATCTTATTTAATCCTCATAACCAACTCTTTCACAAATGAGAAAAATGGCAACAGCAAAGAGAAATACCATGTTCAAAGTCATAGGGTTAAGGATTGAGAGAGTTAGGATATGATCTCAGGTCTCTACGATTTTCTTGATGGTTTGCATGACCTGAGCTATTTTGTCTCCAGCATTATTTTCCACTTCTACAGGAACAGCTTCTCTACCAAAGAGGACAAATCAACCAGAATGGCTGGGGTGTACCTCTGGACTCCTTCACTTAGCATCTGGATTACTTACAAATACCAGTCTATTCTGACATATTTATTGATCCTTCTTTCACCATGGAAAGCAAATAGAAATCTCTTGAGCACAACAGTCAATATGACTTCTGTTCACTTCCTGTACCCGCTGGCCAGATTTTTTTTTTTTGGCCCCATTTCTTAGACCTATAAAGCCACTGAGTAAGATCTCATCAGCAATGTTAACTTGAAACATGAGGAAGACATGCATGGCCATGAATTCCAATACACACTCTCCTCAAGCCTCTTTTTTCCCAAACTAAGAAATTGTTATGTAGTCTATCAGACTTGGATAGGCATTTCATAAGGAGATATTTTGGAAAACTATTATCATACATGGGTACCTTTTTGAGAGGAGAGGTTTAAAATAGTTTTAATTTAGCTTTAATAATCTAGTTATGCTAAAGAAAGCAAACCTTCAGATTCTACACCCAAATCGTTCTTACAGGCTTTTAAGACAAACCATGTTTTATACGTTTTTTTTTTCTTTCTAGTGGGAAATTGATTTGTAAGTAAGAACATTGCACACATGTATTTTAAGATAATTTTTTTTGTTCTTTGTAAAATTGCCCCCCCCAAAACATGTTATACAAATTGGATAAATATTAATGAAGAAACTGCATTGAATTGAGTGTAGTAGAAGGCTAGGGAATTGTGTTCCCATTAAAATCCACACCTGCTCACCACTTGAATTTGACCCCTACCCCCATCATCTTAATTCTTACAGTCACTGGGCTTCTGTAATTGGCATCTCCAATTTCCTATTTAGTGAAGAATCTGAGATCTCCAGTATCCAATTTTGTAGTACATCTGAAACGCTCAGTTTGTCTGTTTTACAAAACCATCTGGATTGAGTCAGCTGTGAAGCATCTGGGTAGATTGGTTATGGGCCAGGCTTAAAAAAAATACACTGCATGGATTTGCCTTTAAGAGTCTGGTTATTTTTGCTGTACAGATTTGGACATGAAATCATAAATTAGGAAATTGTCTCAAAGGGTGAAAGTCCTTCCCGAAAGTCTTCTATTTAACTCTTGATTTATTAACCATGAACAACTTCTTTTGTCTAACCAAAAAATTTTATTATGAACCTTAACAAAACAGACAAGTTGTTTTCTTTCAACAGGGAAGTCTTCCAGGTAATCTACAAAATTATGCTTCATCATGATCAAACTATCCTCCCGTAGATAATACCAATTCATGTGAACTGGGGATTTCACAAGACTGAGCACTGATTAAAAATCCACCTTCCTGACAATAATTATTTATGTCAATAATCTTTCTCTAAAACAGGTGATTTCACTTTCTATCCATACCTTTTACTCTTCTTCAATGGTCTTATTTTTATCTATGACAAGTAGTTGGATTATTTTTCTCTGGACCTTCTCAACAATTGGCACTGACTTCTGAGAATGTAGACACTTGCAAAGGCAACTATTATTCCAGAGACCACCCCATGCTATATATTTTATGTTCTGCTATCATCCCAGGAGAACTTTCTAAGATATGTCTTCATTTATCATCATATATTTTTTTTAATCTGCTTGAGAAGATTTGGCCTGAATAGAACCCTAGGGATCAATGACAACTCACCCAAGAAGATCAGAAACTTCACATCATACATCTCCTTAGAAGTCACCCATCCACAGGGTCTCTTGTCACCTCAGAACCTCCCTCTGAGAAGAATACCCAAACCACTCTTGCCTGGTCTTTCCCATCTTGTTGGAATATGTCACCACTTCCACCTCTCAAAAACATGGAAGTTATTCCAATTATGTTTGACGTCTTCTAGAACAGTTAGTTTATCAGTCTATGTCCTAATAGCTCCACATCCAAAATACCCCCCAATGTATCTCCTTCTCACCAAATCCAGTGTAATTGTTCAAAGTGATCATTCTCTCTCACCTGCCTCAGCTTCCTGCCTTGTCTCCTAGTTTTTACTCTCATCTCCCTCCCACCCATTACTTCTAAGCAGATAAAAACATGATATCACACTCAGGCATCACAAGTAATGTTAACACTTCAATATACATCTTTGTAGATATTTCTGTGTGCATGCATTATATGCATTATGTGATTTTTTGAAAAACCAATAAATATATACACAGCGTCCCTTGTAGGTTGTAACTTGTCTCCAGTAGATAATCATACCTCTCAACTTTAGTGTGTTAATTCTGTAATTACTCACCAATGTCTTTGCAGCTTTCCTCCATTCCAGTATAACACTTAGCGTCTGATTGTTGTCTTTTAAACCTTTCAGTCTAACACAGTCCCTTTTCTATGTGTCTGACTTACTGAAACGACTGAGATAATTTTCTTAACATCTTTCTTCACAAACAAGTCCAACTTTGGTTTCTGTCACATAAATCACATCAGTTTAGTCTCTTTTTTAAACATTGTGTCTCAGTGCCTGTAGAATAAAACCCCCAATCCTACTCTAGCCTGTAGGATCTTATGCATGATTGGACCTGTGCTCAACCTCCCTGAACTCATCCTCTAGCCACTGCTTCCCCTTGCTCACAAAGTTCCAGCCACGGAGGACTAATCTCAGATCCTCAAAAACTCCAAACCTTTTCTTGCCTCAGGACATTCAGATTTGTTCTTTTCTCTGCCTGAAACCATCCTCTTGTAGTCTCCAGGTCTCAGTTCAGCTAATATTACTTCTTAAAGGCTTTATTCATCTTCTAGCATTAAACAGTCACCTTCTCCAAACTTTGGTGTCTCCCCAAGTCCTGCCTTAATATCTATTTTTTTAAAGATAGAGAGGGAGGAGAGAGAGAGTGAGAAGAGAGAAAGAGAGAGAGAGAGAGAGAATTTTTTAATATGTATTTTTCAGTTTTCAGTGGACACAACATCTTTATTTTATTTTTACGTGGTGTTGAGGATCGAACCCAGTGCCCGTACATGCCAGGTGAGCGCGTTACCACTTGAGCCACATCCCCAGCCCCCTTCAAATCTTCACATAGCCTCTCCCATGCTGACTCCATGCTGGCCTGTGACTGAGTTTGGCCAATGGAAAATCAAAAGAGCTGTGATATCCACACATGCTTGAGGAACATGGACACATTGGAGTTCATGCCCTCGGTACCCACTGAATGCAGTTACATGAATAAACTAACTGCAGCAGGAGAAGGAGAAGAACCACTAGGTTGAGTCCAGTCCACCCATAAAATGAGAATTAATAGATCGTTGTGTTAGGGTGGTATGTTTTAGGTGCTTATTGCACTTCATAGCATTTATGTTATGGTTTGAAAATCTCCTCCAGAATTTCAGATGTTGGGGGGGGGATATCAACAGAGTCAGGGGGTGGGACCTAAGGAGAGGTCGTGAGGCCATGAGGGATCTTCTCTCATAAATGCACCAATGCTGTTATCATTGATTTTTTTTTATCATGGGATTGGATTCTTTTCAGAAGGAAGAGTTTGGGAACCCTTCCCTCTGTTGAATGTGCACATAATCTCTTTTGCCCTCTGATTTTCCACCATGGAATAACACAGCAAAAAGCCTTCACCAAATGTCAGCCCCTGGACCTTGGATTTCCCAGTCCCTGAAGCTGTGAGGATATAAATTTCCGTTCTTTATTGCAGATCTGTGGAATTCTGTCACAGTAGCAATAAGACAGAATAATACAATTACCCTGTGAAATTATTAGACATACCTGTGTACCAGTTACTGTTCATTTCTTGCTAATGCAAGCCTCAGGTTTTGCCACTGTATTTACCAATGCATGTATCTTCATCACCTGACACCCAGTAGGCACTGAATAAAATAGGTTTGGTGGGTGGATGGAAAGTTCTAAGACTTAAGAAATGTCTCAGAAAAAATGTATAAAAGACCAGAGCTGGAGCAGATACAGAGACCATCTAGACACAAATTTCTCATTAGTAGTGAGGAAATGGGAACAGAGAAGAAAAAGAAATGCATTATTTAGAGGAAGGTTTATCCAATGAGAAAGTACAAAGCAAAACCTTCCCAGAGTAAGATAACCAGATCTAAGAATAACAAAGACTGAGAGTATTCAGAGAGGTACAGGTTCAAACTTTTAGATTGGAATAGATCTCTGTGTGCTTGAAAGGTTTTGATCCACATCTGTTCTTTGTGTGCAACTTCTGACCTGTAACCAGTGACTCAGACCCCATCAGGACTGTGGTGATGTCCCAGCCCTTCACATAATCTTGGCTTCCCAAATCCTGGTACAACATTTGTTCATGAAAACACACTCAACTGTTTTTCTGTTGTTTTTTGTGTGGTTGGCTCTGGGTATGCTTCTCCACATTATCCAGTTTTACTCTGTGATACTGACCTACATACATACACTGACTCACTCACTAGTATCTTTCAGTGTTTACAAATATGGCAGCCTCCATGCTAAGTGGTTCTTATGCATTATTTCAGTTTGAACTCACAGCATCTCTTACATACAAATATAATTATTATTCTCATGCACTTATGAGAAAACTGTGTATCAAAGAATTTGGGTAACATGTTCAAGGTTAACAGCTAAAACAGGTGAAAAAAATGCTTCAAATCCATCTGCAAAGCCCACAGTCTATTGCCTTCTCCCTTTGTAATGCTTCATTCCTCATGAGACTGCATGTGCCAGACTCAGCCCAATATTCAACCCTGTGTATCTGGACACAGAAAATTTCATGAAGAGGTGTCTTATTCTTTTGAGTTCAAATTCACAGTCAAGCTTGAGCTGAGAATCAATGAATATTTACATGATATATCAACCTTCCCAGATGCTTTTGGAATAGTTCATGCCTTACCCCCAAAATGTGTCTGACCGTTGTTTTTCAGATCTGCTGGAAGGCTAGTAGGGAACATATTTTGGGACAGAGGAACTGTAAGCAGCTTGGCTGTACAAAAAATAACTTTCTTTATATTCCATACCTGTATAAATACCTACATCTTTTTAGGGTTGGTAAATAATTCTTCTATTTAGAAAATTAGACTTAAGGAACCCTGGCGGTCTTAGTTGTACATCCTTTTCTTCTACCCCTTCGTAAAAATACAGTGCATAAAAGATCAGGCTTGGTGCCACTCGGATTCAAGGAGATGTATCATCTGGGTGGTGGCTGCAGTGGCAGGTGTGGGAGAGATCGCTGACACTGCGTCCTTGGATTTTTGCTACTGTCAGAGAAATTGAGGCAGGAGAAACCACCTGCTCAAGGTCACATTGTTCTCCATATGACAATACAGTTATCTGAGAGTCCTGGCACCTAATATTTTGGTGCTAAAATGCCCAGCTGAACCTGATATATGTACCACTTTTTTACCTGAGTGATAGACAGTGCAACTGGCCTTTTTTCTCTCCTGCCTCAGCTGATTCTGAGAGAATTGCTTCTCCCTGTTTTCCAGGCCCACCCCCTGGATACCCTCCTGGTACACACTGGTTGCTGCCTCCAGACTCTGTTGCCTAGCAACCAAGCTCTGCAGGCTTCCTAATAGACAAAGGTTTTCCTTCCAGTCCAACTGCTGTACTAATGCTCATTGTTGACAAGGGAACAATTCCCTGCTGAGCATATGCTGTAATCTGAAAGCTGGTTTGGGACTTGGTGCCAAGAGCTGCATCTCTCTCTCCTGAAACAGCAAGGAGGGATGAGTTTGAGCACTGACTCATTTTATTACATAGATTACACCCACCCACACTGACCAATATCTATGCAGGCATTTCTACTTGGTCACTCATAAGAAATTATATTACAGAAGGCATTCTGTTACAGGGGAATCTGAAATCAGAGAGTAATTCACATCACCGTCTTGCCTCAGATAACCCACAAAGCATCCTTTTCTATTGCAAGGTGTACAACCACGCAGTCTGAAATAATTTCAAATCCATCAGGTAAAAAGCTCAGATATACTGTATTTAACAAGAAATGCTTCAATCCATGCAGAACTTTTCCATCCATCTTACTGGATACTGACATTGGGCCAGCATCAAGGTGGTCAGAACATAGAATGGCATTCCCACTTAACAGAAAATTAGGTGACTCACCCAAAGGTAGCCAGAGAAAAGGAGACTGTATTCTTCAAATTCAGCTATTCAAAGGCTCTGAATCCAGGAGCTTTTTAAACTCTGGGACAGATGCATCGTCATGGGGAAAAGGACTTGATATTTGTGTCTTGCCTGCAGAGATAGGAGCACCGAGGGTCATTTTCTAAATTAGTAAACAAGCCTGGAGAAATGTATCAACTTACTCTGGGTCACTAGTAAAGCTGTGACCCTCTTATCTTTCAGAATCCAGGCAATCAGCCATTAAACACCACATTACTGATGTCTCTGGGGCTTTATGATAAGATAGCATATGAATGTTTTTAAAAATATATGCAAGCAAAAATGCTTTTAATAATATTGAACATGGAAATGTTTTTTAATCCAAGAACAAAATGTTAATCTTAATGAGGGTAGACATTGTGTCTATTTTCCCCATTTTTTGTTATTCATAGGTCTGTACAGAGCTTATCATATAAAAGCCATACACTAATTACAGGGAATGAAAAAATAAAGAAGAAAGCATTATCTAATATGATGAACATTACTTATGTTCAAATTTCTATTTTCTTTCTTTCAGTTAGAGTAATATAATACCATCTTGGGTTCAAAATCAGGAAGGCTTTCTAGCACTTTAACATTGCTAAAATCTTGTGTAATATTTTTTCACAAGAAAAAAATATTTTTCCAAAAGAAAAAAGACTAGACACTAACTAGAAAGTCCCTGTTGTTTGGACTGGGAAAAGAAAGAGGTTCTAGCCAATCCAGAAATGCCTTTCTAACCCCTGGTATTTTAATTATTCTTCTACTCATTTTTTTTTCCTCATTGAACAATGATCAACAAAGATGTTTTGTTTACCTACTTCTATGATTGATTACTTTTGCGGTAAATCAACCAGAGCACACAGCATAATGGAAAAGACCATAAAATTTATACTCAGACCTTCCTAAGTGACAGTTTGACCTTTCTAGAGATGGTGTGACTCTTAGGCCTTTTTGAATCAGTTTCCTGATAAGAAAAGTGTGAACCTTCATAGCATCTACGCCACACTGTGGTTACAGATAACACATTGATACTTTTAAGTTTTATACCTCTGATCGGGCATATAGACCTCAATAAAATGTTAGTCTTGATTTCAATTACATTAATAGATAATAGCAACTTGAATAAGTAAGTATTTGACTTTATATCATCTTCTTTTTGGGGGGGTGTGGGAGGTGAGTTCCAAAGATGACTCAAATTTTTCGATCAACTCATGAAATGAATTCCTAGTAAATTTCCAATAAGAATGTATTCAAGTAGTATTTCACAAAACTTACCACCTTTCTAGGTCCAGGGGGAAAATCTAGAGAAGCATCAGTCTAGACCTGTCCATAAAGGAGTTTGCTGTTAGTACCACTTCACCTCCTTTCGCTTCCCATCCCCACCCTTGGAAAAAAGGAACTCTTCAGCACACACTGTTCCTGACTCTCCCTATCTGGATGGGAACACACCATGTTTTTGCATCACATGCTAGATTTTTTTCTGACACCATCTGTTCTTCTAAGCCCACAGCACACAGTTTGCCTTGCTGTCACAACTCTATTCAAAAATGTCGAGAAATGTGATGAATGATTCTGAGCAGTGGTGTTTACCTCCTAACCATATACCACTGACTGGCAGGGAATTGGGACCTGGTATAGTTCAGACCCTTCCAATACTGGAATTCTATCATTAGCCTTGCCTATTATTTCACAGAGTTTGAATAACAGACATAAGGGCCGAGTCCAAAGACTTTCAGTCCGCTAAGGACCTATTGCTACTAGTCTGTCCTTAGCTCTCATTTACTGAGTTCTCAGTTTCCACTAGGCACTATTTGAATCATTACCTTTCATATAGTATTACACATTACAATCCTCATACCACCACCCCAACAAGAAAAGAGATACCATTATCCAAGTTTACAGCCAAGAAACTAGTAGCTTGGGAAGAGGAGTTATTCTTCTCACAGTCAGTGCGAGCACATGGCAATGTTGGAATGTGAACCTTAGCATCTGTCTCTGTATGTTCTACCCTTGACCAGTTCATATACTGCTTCTCACGGGGATGGTAAACTGTCACCAAGTGACATACACTCCTGTTCCCAGGGTTAAGATGACTGCTGTTTTGGTGTTATTTTAAGAGTAGAAGTTCATTAGTAGTAGAAACCATGAAAAATACACACACAAACACACACACCCTCATCCTGGGTCAGGCCCCACTCAGTAAATATCCCTAATGAAGCATTCATAAATGGGGACTCTCACCAGCATGATCAAATTATTAATCTACCAAATCAGGACACATTAGAAAGAAAAAGATATTTTACTAAAACCACGTGAGGATGAAAGTTATAAACTGGAATCATCTTGGGCCATGTAGAACCCTTGATTGCCCTCGTTATAGCTCCTGTTCTGCTATCTCAGTGTTATGAGTTTCCTCCGCAATACAGGTTAGGAACATCTTTGAAATGGGTACAGTGGTACACTAAAAAGTAGATCCATCTGTACTAAACACAAACCCAGAAACAGAGACTATCAAAAAGACTACCTGGATGTCACCCTGATGTTGTTTTCCTTTTATAAATGTGTTTGTGATTTGATTTTTCCCCCCACTCCACAGCATACTATACCTGATTTGTGCTCTGGTTAATGTCACTCACGTCAAGAACAGTGCCAAATGCAATGAGGTGCAACTGACACCAGGAAAGATGATGAGCAAGGAGAGTGGCAGCTGGGTGTGTTTCCTCCTTGCAAAATTTTAATGAATTAAGAAGCATCCTGATAGAGTACATCTGTACATGCCAGAAGCCAAGTGGAATGCTTTCATCCCAGATTCTGAGATTGGAGAACCCTGAAGTGGGTTCCACCCCCATGACAGGATGGATAGGTCCTGAATTGTGGATGAGCCCTGGGAATGAGTAGAGACAGCTGCAGAGCTATAGAAGGAACTACAGAGAAATAGGAAACCTGAGTTCTCTTTAACTCTGTGCTACTCATTATTTACGTGACTTAATTTACACTGTTTCTACCCTAAGCAAAAACAGATTTTAGAAGGAGCTTATTTCAAGTGTCCAACCACAAGGAAACGTTGACTCTCAATTCTCATTTCTAAGTATAATTCCCCGCTATTGTCAGGTATCTATCTTCTAGCAAAAAAAAAAATAGAAATGAGTATATTTGAATTTTAATATGTCCTATGACCCAGCAGCTATAACCGTTCCCATTGAAAGTAACTGTGAACCAGGGCAACATTTCCAAAGATGTCAATTTGCTTGTATAGCTTTGTTCCCTCAACAATAAAATCTGACCTCCTTACCATCGTGTGGTTATGAGTCTTCAAGGAAACCATGTACCAGAAAGCATTTGTGAAATGCAAAGACTTTCCATATATCAACACCAGCTATATGCTTTAATTCTCCTGTGAGTAATATGTAAAGCAATCATATTTAACCCAGATCTTCTAGATCCCCAAGAGGTAGTCTTCCTTCCATGGGCACCTGGTAGGTCAATGTCATTGTTAGAAGCAAAGCTCTCTCACTGCTCATGCTGTGAGTTCTGAGTTAACAGGCCTGAACCTTCTCTCTCCAGGTTTGTAATTAATTCCCCTATTTGCATAATGGAAATGGTACCTTATAAAATTTCATATCCATAATTGTTATTATTAATAAGCTCAGTTGTTATTTTTCTAACTGAGCTCTGAGATACTTAATTACTAGAACTGTAAACAGAACATAAGGGGTGCAGAAAGCATGAATATTTAGTGGTACTGACAATTTAGTTCATGACCTAACATGATTAATATTACTATCAATTTTGCCACTGAAGTTGTCAACATGGGTACTAAATATAAAACAAGGAAGACCCCTTTATTCAGAACTTAATTCACTAAGGAAACCCAATTCAAAAGGAAAGGGTGAGCATCTGACTCAAGCACTGTAGCACGGTCAACCAGCAGAGCTACACTGAGGCCTACCGCGGGTGAGGATTCAAAAGTGGTGGGGGTTAGGGGAAGACTAGAAAGTTAAAGAATATTCCAGAACTATTTCAATAGTAGACTTTTCCACATATATCTAATAAATACACCCTCCTCTCCAACCCTCTATAGAAATGGCTTAGTGAAAAGAACACTATGGTTCAGTCTGACTCTATAACCTACATTCCTCAAAGACCTCACTCTCAGAGTGTCTAATTCTAATATCTCTGCTGCCTTGGCAGAGCTCGTGAAGAGTGAAGGCTCTACAAAGAAACACAAGAGGTCAAAGTCAAGGTTCCGGGCATGTTGTAGCCAAGAAAGCTTGAAGTGATACATGTTCAGGCGACCATCAGTACATAAGTTCAGGAGGATCTAGTGCTAAAATAACGTTGGCAAGGTGTAGACTGTTAAATCTTGCTACATAGGAAAAGGCATCAGATGGAAATAATGAAGGAAAGTGAGAAGGACTAGGAATGGAAAGAAAATTAAGTTTTGCTTCTAACAAGCTAAGATTAAAGAAATTATCAACTCGAGGGGAGGTGCTTTAAACTCTTGAGGTAAACATGAGCAAGCACATAGGTGAAGACACACACAGTCATACTATTCTTCCACTTACACACCCCAGGTTCACACAATCTCCTCAGCTTCCTCAAGGCACTGTGACAACTCAGGTGACCACACATATAAATGTACTTCCCCAAATCACACTCCCACTCTTTCCCTTCTGCATATTTCCTGTCATGCATAGGAATATCAGCAGCACCCGGAGAAGAGCTTTCAGAAATAAGAGCACACAAATACTCTGATGGCAAAGGGACAGAGGTTCTATGGCCAAGAGAATGAATCAGAGAGACAGAAAGAGCTAACCAAATGCCAGTAGAAAGGTCAGTGTGACCAACTCTGCCTTCCTAAAGCAATGGGCAATTTTTCTGTACATCTGTAAATAGAACTGAAGATGGAAGAAATTCAGGTTAATGGCCGAGTCCTCTCATTATCCAGATTGGGGCCCATTTTTGGAAAGAATATTTTAGTGACGTGTTTACCAAATGGTCCTATTCAAATGCTAACTGAAGTGGAAAGATAGAAAAAATATAAATGACAATCTTCCCAATTCCATTTCCCCAAAAGGCACCTATGAGTCAACCAGGACACAAACATACAAAGACACACTTGAACATCTGTATCTATCAACTACATCACTCCTAAGACTCAGAGCCAGCTTTGAGTCATAATCACATAAGCCTATCTTGCATCTGAAAGGGATATGGCATAAAGGAAAGGGAGATTGAGGTGGCTGAGGAACTTTCAGTAAGAACTAGTCACATGTGGGAACTGTTCTAACATCTTCATCTCATTTAATCCTGACAACACTGGAGTTGCTACCATTGCTACCATTCTCATTTCATAAATGAGCCAGCTGAGACACCGTGAAATTAATCTTGTGCTGAGGAAGTAGGATTGCTGCAATTTGAATCCAGATGATGTAGGTCTGGAGTCTTTTGCTAAAATTGGTGATTTCACTCCTCAGGCAAACATAAACTAGCAGTAACTTTGATATTGCTTTGAGAAAGATGTTTGGCTGTATCTGGGATTGATGAGGAGAACTATAGTTCATGGTTGTCATACAGTTGAAGAGACTTACACAGGGTATGCTTGGAGTACTGACCAGTTACTAGAGCATAAGCCACCACAAACCATATTGGTACAACTTGGCCCGAATATGACAGTTGAGAACTGAAGGAATCAAAAACAATTTAATTCACTTAGTAATGTTGTTATGAGTTTGGGACACACATGGGGACCCCTCAGCACAATGATGGATGGCCAAAGCAGCTTGAGATTCTGATTTCTCATTACTGTTTCCATGTTAAAATGTGATTTCACAGCTGTAATCTTGACATTTCAAAGTCTGCACATTTCCTGTATCTATTACTAAAAATCACAGAATATAATCATCAGTAAAGTTATTTATACTTATAACATGGTAATTAAGTGAATTACCAAAAGTTGTGTAACAGCAAGAAAGTGATTTTTTTCCATGCTCAAAAAAAAGTCAATAGAGAAGAAAAGGGCAATTGAAATTCCAACACTTGAACAAAGCTTGGTAGATCTGTCAGCTCTACCAGATCGAACAAATAATGTGCTCACCTTCCTAAAATAATATTGTGATGAATACTGGACATACATATGGGTAAGGATAGGGCTTCCTGTGAATTTCATCTTTACAACTTCCAGCAGAGAACTTACCCAAGGTTACCCAAACATCCTGAGAAGGTCCAGGACTATTACCCCGAGCTGCTAATGCCCAGCTTACTTTTTCTTCTGGTCTCAAATTTGTCCTTTGCGGAATGGGATGAACAAAATATTTCTCATTCCCTCTCATGATTAAAAGGTCTATGGGCAGGTGACTGGCAGGGAAGATGGCCATGTCCTATGACTATGAACTGTCTAGACATTCAGCCTGGCTTCATTTGAATCACACACTCAAGTGACACAATTAACCAGCCATGGAGATTGAGTTCACTGAACAGGAAGAATGAAGCTGCCAAAAAAAAAAAAAAGGAAAAAACAAAGGCTAAGGAAATTGAAGGCTGTGTTACGTACAACAACAGGCATTTACTTATTCTTTGTCCTGCTTCAATAAGATTTTAGGGGGATGATAAAATTGATGTCCAGAAACAAGGGGATGAAAATATCTCTCCATGTTTGGCTATCAGACTACATACAGAAGAGTCCTAAATTCATAGAAATAGTCCAGTAGATCTTTGGAGAATGTAGAGCTCATTTAATTAGGGCAACTAGGATGCTTATGGGGTACAAAATTGTAGCATGTAGTAGATGGCTGAATTCCCTGGGAATATTTTACTCCAACAAAAAGACCTTAGAGATAATTATCATTCTTTACCAAGAGTTAATTTTGTGATATTGAAAGAGGATTAGAATTTTTTGTTTTAGGTGGTTTGGAAGACCTGAATACAACTGATTTGAGACTTCTAAAAGCTGACTACAAACTTAAAACAATGCCTATGAAATACTGAGGAACACCAGGATCAGAGCGTTTCAAGAAGGAGCCGGACATTATAAATCTTCCTGCAACACACCTGATGTCAGGTGGCTAGAAGGGATGTTAGACATTATGCACTTAACCAACTCAGTGTCATCTTTTCTAAGGTATATTTTCTTTTTTTTTAAGAGATAGAGATCGAGATAGATAGAGATAGATAGAGAATTTTAATATTTAGTTTTTAGTTTTCGGTGGACACAACATTCTTTTTTGTATGTGGTGCTGAGGATCGAACCCGGGCCGCACGAATGCCAGGCGAGCGCGCTACCGCTTGAGCCACATCCCCAGCCCTTCTAAGATATATTTTCAACTTCATCGGGCACTGATGTGAATGATTCCATACGCTTATTTCCTAGAAAGAGTCGTTACATTTTCTAACAAGCTGGAAAATTTTTTTATCAAAATTAAGGAGGGGGAAATGTCACATGACTGAATGGAGCGAGGTAGCTGGGATGAGATATCATCTCCTTCAATCATCGTAGAATTTAATAATTCTATTTTCCTCATGTAGGAACAAGAAATGTCTCATCTTTACAGCTTTCTGAGCTTCTGAGCTATAGATTATGCTGCCAGCTATTCAGAATATTGGACAATAGCAAATCATTTATCACTGGTGGGGACTAGGTACCCTGTTCCTTTGAACTGAAAGGGGCTTCAGGAGCAACACTACTATTCCCCTCTTTTTTTTCTCTTTATGAATTCTACTAAGTCTTTATCGTTATAGCAATCAGTCTACCTGATCAAGCTATTTGTAATACAGTTAGTGACCTTGCTATCCCCCATCCCAGCTGAATACATTATTATATATGGAAAGAAAAGAATGAAACCATTTTTCATCTGTCCTGCAATTTTCAGATTTTTTTAAAAAAAGCAAATCTCTGCATTTTCAGAAGGTTTTACATCAGATTCCCTTTGCTTTGCTGATGCAGCAGAAGATACAATAGTTGTGTGGAACAATTTTCTAAGTTGCTGCAACTGTGCAGGACAGGATGAAAGATTGTTTTCAAAACATAGTTTAACAGTTCTGTTTGTTGTTCCAGATGAGCAAGATCATAGTTTCCACTCATAGGAGAAGACAATAAAATCACAATAGTTAAAAGAAAGAAAGCTTAACTTTAGAGGTGCTGAACTGAGCATATTTAGAACCAAGACCACAAATAAGAAAGTAGAATGTCTTACAGGCCCAGGCAGATGAGATAAAAATGTCAAAGGGTACAAAGCAACAGCAAGTACAGAATCTGGTACACAGTTGAAAACTCTGTGTTGCCTAAGCACCATATAACTTAACAATGCCATCAATAAGACAGTTTCCCACCATCATTTCTAACCCCATCATGATGGTGAAATGTGATAGACATTATTATCCAAAGTCCATTTATGAAGACACAAATTAGTGTGAATATTCTTTGTATACAACTAGAGATATGAAAAAGTGTGCTCTATATGTGTAATAAGAATTGTAATGCATTCTGCTGTCATATATAAATTTAAAAAAAATAATTAAAAAAAAAAGAAAGGACATCTCTAGGAATGATGAGTTTATCAAACTGAAAAGACCTCTGTTGTTGAACATCTTGGAATACCCAGTCCCACTGGGTATTAACTTTCTGGTTTAAGTAAAAAAAAAAAAGGAAAGAAAGAAAACACAGTTTTTTTGTTTTTTTTTTTTTAAATGAGGCTTAACCAAACACTTCAATTGAGAATCTTCAGGGTTTAGACTGCTGTTTGGGCCGAGTTCTTTAAACATC
>NW_025999869.1:20336403-20560768 GCF_001458135.2 Marmota marmota marmota
TATATATATATATATATATATATATATATATATCACTACAATCAAGATGTATCAAGGACATTCCCTTCACCCTAGTAAACTCCTCTGTGTCCCCTTCCAGTGAACCCACTTATCAAAGGGCAACTATGGTTTTGATTTCTATCAGTATAAATCACATCATGGTTTTTGTATTTGTTCTTTTAGTTAACGAATTTTCTTTGGTGGTTTACTGGATGTAATTTTTTTTAAAGATCCAGCCATATTGTTTTATGTTCTCAGTTATCTGTTGCCTTCATGCAGTAAAGGAATATTTCATTGTATGAGTATCCCACAGTTGACTTCCCTATTATTCTGTTAATAAATATTTGGCATTGGTGGTAAAGCCTTTTGGCTACTAGTAAAGCTGCTACAGTATGAATACTCTTGTCAAATTTTCCTGTGAACATCTATTTTCATCGCTCTTGGGTAAATAGTGAAGGGTGACAATTCTGGGTCCCAACATAGGTATAGGCCTAACTTTGTGAGAAGCTAGCAAAGTGTTTTCCAAAGTCCCAGTTACTTCCCATGTTCACCAACATGCTGTGGCAGTGAACAGGGGCTGCATTTCAGTTTTAATTTCTATTACTCTGATGACTAATGTTGTAACATTTTTCACATGCATATTTACCATGTATCTCTCTGTGCATTGGCACTTTTTTCTCTCCATGTATTTTTGCAACGTTGAAAAAGAAGCATATGTTAAATGTCTAGTTATTTCTGGCACATGATGGGCACCAAGAACCTCTGACAATAGCTTATCATTAATGAAACAAAATTTCCAATTTAGCAATAATATAATTAAATAAGAATCTTGACTTTTTCACATTCTCCTTCTGTCACTCGCTTTACATGCATTTTCTTCTAAATTATCCAAAATTTTTGCTCAGTTGTAAAAAAAATCATTTTCTTTTTATTATTTGTTCTATATAAATTCTGGGTCAAGATCACCAAGCACTTATATATTACAAAGTATCCTTCTGGATAGTAGCTAAAATTAATTTTTTGATGAGCAGATGGTATTTTGTTTTTGTTTTTTGGTTTTGGGTTTTTTTTTAATGAAATCTAATGAATCACTTTTTGTGGTTAGTGCTTTTACTTTTTCTTTTTTTCTAATATTTTATAATTGTAGATGGACACAATACCTGTTATTTTTTATTTTTATGTGGGGCTTAGAATCAAACCCAGTGCCTTCCACATGCAAGGTGAGCACTCTACCACTGAGCTAAACCCCAGCCCAGGTGCTTTCTCTTTCATGTCCAAAAATAGTTACTTGCTCCATGATGATAATATGTTCTATTTTTTTCAAAGTTTTAGAGTTACAGATTGAATGGGTTAGGATTATGATTTATCAAAATTAATTTCATTTAAAAGGCTTCCTTTTTAATTTTTCACATTATTTGGTGTGACTTTGTAGTTGAGATTCATTTTTTTCCCCATATGATCAATTATTTCAGCAACATTAGTTTAAAAGACTCCTTTCCCATTGAATTACCTGTGAGATTCTAGTAGGGAAAATGACTACGTGGGTCAATCACGTTATAGCAAAAGTGACTACACATGTGTTGACGTGCTTCTGAACTCCACTCTTTCTCATTGATCCACTCATATATCTTGTGTGAATGCAGCAACATGCTGTGGAATTACATTGGTCATGTCATACATAAACGTTAGAAAGTTATGTCCAATACATTCTACTGTCTTTCCTATGCCTATCCTCCCTCTCTTCCCTTTATTCCCCTTTATTGAATCTAATGAAATTCTATTCCCTGTCCCCCATTGTGTGTTAGCATCCACATATCAGAGGAAACATTCAGCCTTTGGATTTGGGGGATTGGTTTATTTCTCTCAGAATGATAGTCTCTGGTTCCATCCATTTACTGGCAAAGGCCATAATTTTATTCTTCTTTATGGCTCAGTGATATTCCATTGTGTATATGTACCACAGTTTCTTTATCCATTAATCTGTTGAAGGGTACCTAAGTTGCTCCCATAGCTTAGCTATTGTTAATTAAGCTGCTATAAATATCGATGTGGCTACATTACTGTAGTATGCTGATTTTAAGTCCTTTGGGTATATACCAAGAAGTAGAATAACTGGGTCAAATGGTGGTTCCATTCCAAATTTTCTGAAGAATCTCCATACTGCTTACCAAAGGGCTTGCACCAATTTGCAGTCTGTATTAGTCAGGGTTTTCTAGAGGAACAGACTCAACAGGAAGTGTAATTATAAAAGGGGGACTTATTATGTTGGCTTACTGACCAGAAGCTGGATAGTCCACAATGGCCATCTACAGGCTAGAAAGATGTAAGAGCTAGTACCTGCTCATTCCAAGAAGCTGAAGCCCCAGAACCAGAGGTATCAACAGTGTTACCCTAGTCTGAGGCCAAAGGATTCTGGAGAATACACTTTGGAAGAGTTTTGAAGAAGCAAGAGTCCGATATCCTCAGATGATCACAGCAGCAATCAAGAACCCATTCAAGAAGAATCGAGCTTGCATCTACTGCTGCTTCTTTGTTCTTTCAACTTTAATATTTTTAGTTGCATGTAGACACAATACTTTTTTTAAAAATTGTGGTGCTGAGGATTGAACCCAGTGCCTCACACATGCTAGGCAAGTGCTCTACCACTAACCCACAACCCCAGCCCATTGTTCTTCTAACTTTTTTTTCCATGCAAGCCATCATCCTATTGGACAGTGCTGCCCATGTTTAAGGAAGGTCTCCATTTCAGTTGGCTGTCCAATACGCCAATCATTCCTAGACACACACTCATTAACATACCCATAATTCTCTTAATTCTTGGCATCTCGTAATTCAATCAAGTTGATAATTCAAATTAACCATGGCATTCAAATCAACCCACAAACAATGTATGAGCATTCCCTTTTCCCCACATCCTTGCCAACCTTTGTAGTTACTTGAATTCTTAACAGTTGCCATTCTGACTAGAGTGAGATGGGTGACTGTGTTTATATCAAACAATATTAAACCTTCTAGTTTATTATATAGTTATCTGTCAAGTTAGATCTTCTTTAAATTTCTTAGGGATATTTTAGAATGTTATATTTTAGATAATTTTGTAAATGGAATATTTAAATTTCATTTTCAAAATATTTGCAGTTAGTATACAGGAAACAAAAACATTATTTTATATCGATGTTATAACATTCACTATCACTGAATAATGTGCCTGAAACTTTACTTATTTATAACATATAAATATTCTTTACTTATTTATACTTTACTTATTTATTAACTTACTTATAGCAATATTCTTTATTCTTTACTTATTTATAGCAATCTTTTTAACAGAGAAGGAAATTGAGGCAGAGATAAATTAATTATATAGCCAAGAACATAAAACTAGTAAAATACCAAAGTCAAATTAATACTTAAATATTTTTATAATAAATTCCATGTCTAAATCACTCTGTTTTGCTTTTACAATATGGGGAACATAGGACTGTATCCTCAGGAGTATGAATCTATTAGTTATTGGGTCCCCATGGGAAAAGAAACAGTAAGGAAATCTTTTAAGAAACCTGTACAACTGCTAGGATTGCTTTATGTATACACATGGATGTATAACTAATGTGATACTGCAATCTGTACATGTGGAAAAATGAGAATTCATACCCTATTTGAATCAAATGTATGATATGTCAAGATCATTGTATTGTCTTGAGCAACTAATAAAAAAAAGAAACCTGTACAGGGAGATGGAGAGAATGCAATGAAGGGGTGACTGTGCAATGCTCAGTGTCCTGTACACTTCTACCTCCAATTTGACTTCATGTCTAAGTGAACCAAGAGTGGCGTTAAGTTAACCATTTTGAAAAATAGTCTTGTAGTTCTTCAAAGGTTAAAAATCAAGTTACAAGTAAGATCTAGCAATTCCACTGATAATAATATATCCAGGGGAAATGAAAATATATGTCCACACAAAAACTTATATGGGGAGATCTAAAGTACCATTATTTATAATGGTCAAAGGTGAAAAAGGTCCAGCAACTGATGAATGGATATGTAAATGTGGTATATCTGTACAAATGAATATTTTCAACCATAAAAGGGATGCAACATAATATAACATGAACTCTGAAAGTATTATGCCACCAAAGAATTCAATAATAAAAGGCCACATATTATATGATTCTACTTATCTGAAATATCCAGTGAAACCCTTGTAGATAGAAAACAGTTCAGCTCTCACTCAGGATTGGAAGAGAGGGGGAAGGGGTGAAGTAATGGCTAATAGTATGGAATTTTTCTGAGGTGATTAAAGTCTTCTAAAATTGATTCTCATAGAAGTTTCCTATAATGGTGAAAATGCTCAAAACCACCAACTTTACATACTTTAAATGTATGAATTGCATAATATGTGGATCATATTTTAATGAAGTTATTGAAAATAAAAGAATAAATTTATTATACTTTTCTACCATACAATGCCTATCAGCTAATTGATGTCCAATAAAACTTCTAAAGTATTAAACCATGAAAAAAATTCAATAGTACTAGGCCCCTATTATGTCCAGGTACTGGGCTACAATGAGGTGAGAGAGAAAAGTTTTTAGAAGCGAAATAAAATGGCTCACTTTTCCTTATGTCTTACCATGTGCTAGCTCACTCACCTGGAGCACCAACTACTGAACAACGAGGCTCTATGTAACTGCATCCCCACCTGTTTCAGGCTCTTTGCATAATACTGTTGTCACCCATTATAGCTGATATGTTCAGCACTGACTTGAAGCATGCCCTTTGTTAGGTCACTTTCCTTTAATTAGAAGAGCCAGGGAAGCAGAATAGAAGGTAGATGGAAACAGCAATAAGGCTGCAGGATCACTAAATACAACAGGCAACCCTGTGTTCCTTGGCATGGTTGCTTCCCTAGTTGTCAGCAATCAAAAGAGAAAATCTTTTTACCTACTGGTAAGGCACATTGCAATCTAGACCCCAAGGATGGGTTGTACTTCATTTGCTCAAAGATAATATATATATATATATATTTTTGAATGCTGAATACATAGTTTTGTATGCTGTTTTCACATATATGATTTCATGCTGTGTAAATCATTTTACATCTTGTGTTAATAGATGGAATGTTTCTGAGCTTCCATTTGATGTGTGTGTGTATATATATATATATATATATATATACACACACACACACACACACACATATGTGACTTATTCTTTTGCACGGGATTCAATCTTTTAACTACCCTACATTTTTATTGATCCTTTTAGTTATACTTAAAAATAAAATTCTGCTGTTCCTGGCTTTTCTTTCCTATTTGCTTTAAGTCATTTTACTTCTAAATCTTAAAATGTATAGGGACCTTTGAGATTTTTTTTTTAAGTCCTGTGTTTCTCAAACTTCATTGTGGTCAAGCTAAGGATTTGGTTAAGCCACAGACTCCGATGTAGTAGGAATGGAGAAAGGTCCAAGTTTCTAACAAACTACCACGTGATGTGGGCACTACTTGTTTCATGGACCACACTTTGAGTATAAGCATTTACATTCACTATTCTTACTGTATACACTAAAAAACTGAGGGATGAGGGCTGGGGTTGTGGCTCAACAGTAGAGCGCTCACCTCACACGTGCGAGACCCTGGGTTCGATCCTCAGCACCACATAAAAATAAATAAGTGAAATAAAGTTATTGTGTCCAACTACAACTAGCAAATAAAAAAAGAAAGAAACTGAGGGATGAAAGAAAAGAGACTTTCTCAATGTCACAAAGCTTCCTAGTAGGAAGGCTTAGACCAAATAAAAAGTCTCTAAAATCCCCACTCGGCTCTTTTCCATTATGTAGCATCTATGAGAAACTAGAGCCACCTCACCCCTTCATCCTGTGATCATTATGTTTTCAGGTATCCTAAGAACATTTGTTTATCAAGCAAAAATCTCTATACTATTTTTCTCTGCCCTAACAAGTTCTCAGGGATATGAAACATAAGAGAACAAAACAAAGCCTACCTTGACCATCAAGGCCAAATGTTCTGCTAAACAACTACTCTGCCATCCCACAAGAAGGTCAGCCTCTATGCTGCTCCTATCACCCTCATCATGTGCTTGGAAATACAGATATATACATACATGTGTGTATGTATGTGTTATTGTATGTGTGTGTATATGTATACTTTTTCTGGTACCAGTGTTTGAATTCAAGGGCACTCAACCACTGAGCCACATTCCCATCCCTATTTTATATTCTGTTTAGAAACAGAGTGTCACTGAGTTGCTTAGTGCCTTGCTTTTGTTGAGGATGGCTTTGAACTCATGATCCTCCTGCCTCAGCTTCCAGAGCTGCTGGGATTATAGATGTGTGCCACTATAAACCCAGATAGATATATTTTAGTTTAAGAAAACTATACTTATAGCATATTAGTGTGTTGAAGAAAATATTTTAATAAACCTTTCAGGAGAAAAACACCATAAAGTTTTAGTACACTGTGATTTCTAACCTTAATAGTATGAATAAGTAAAAAAAGGTTTTATAAACTTAATATATATATATATATATATATATATATATATACAGAAACATATATATATTAGTCTAAAACAAATACAAATACATATAATTCTAAATTTATATAGAGATATAGATGCATATATATGTATATACACACACACACACTCAATAGAAGATAATAGTACTATATGCTTGTGTTGATAAATGCATAGAACATTTTTGAAAGAGTATACAATAAAGTTAATAAACATGAAATCAAGTCACTTTAATAAGCAGGAATGCATACTTGTGATTAGGAAGAAACTGTGGGGTCTTTAATTCACATAATATATCTTTTCATTTTATTTTTATTCCTGCCATATGCATGCATTCACTTTAATGCTTAAAAATCAGGAGTGTGTAAAGAATATTAATAAAAATATAAAGTGGCAGATTGTAACTTCTAAAAATGGCCAGAGCAATGTTTTTTAGTTCTAATTTGTCTCCTAAGCCCTGCAACACCCCATCAAAAACTGTGGTCTCTTGTCCTTCAACCTGGAAAGGTTGTAGCAGCTTTCCCAACTAAGAAACTAGGTGGATGCTGCATGACTTCTGAGATTGGGCCTTTGAACAGTTCATTGAATTAGACAAAAGGGAATTAAGGGAATAGAAAAAAAAACAGTATAATGAATTGGACATGACTTTCCTATGTTCATGCATGAATATACAACCAGTGAAACGCCACATCAGGTACAACCACAAGAATGGGATCCTGATTAGTACAAGATATACTCCGTGTGTGTATAATATATCAAAATACAGTCTACTGCCATGTTTATCTAAAAAGAACAAATAAAATATAAATGGCAAGAAAAAAAAATGTCTGGCCTTTTCTTGCTTCCTCTTTTTGGCTTGCTTGCTCTGGGACACCACCCGTCATGCTGTAAGGAGGCACACACTCACCCACTTAAAAGGATCACATGGACAGGCACATGTGGAGAGCAACTGAGGTCCCAGGCCAGTCTCCATCTGCAACCCCACATGCAAGACAATGAGCCTTCAGATGACTCCAGTCTCCAGAAGGTATGTTCCAGCTGGTGTCCAGATACCATGGAGGGGAGAAAAGCTGCTCATGTTCCCTCTGAATTCCTGACTCAAACGGCCCAGGAACAAAATAAATGGTTTTTTATATCCTAAATCTCAGAGTGATATGTCATGCAGCATTAAACAAGCAGAACAGATTTCATACCTGTAAGAAGGGTACCACCACCGCAAAACTATGAAAAACCAGTGGGAGGGCTTCGGGGATTTAAAGGTGGATGGCAAATGGAATGACATAAAGCAGAATGTTGATGGAAACCCCAAAAAGTCTTAAATAGTTTGCCAGTGGAAACTTGATGGCCCTCAAGAAGGTTACAAGGGATTAAAGGAAAGAAAGGTGTCACTGTGAGCTGGAAAGAAAAAGACTCTTGTTACCTATTGCCAGGTTAGACACAGTATTCCCTGTGATAACGTGGACACTAGAAAATACATTGAATGGCCTGGATGATGGTGCCACAGAGATTTTCAGGCACAGTGTTGAAAGTGCCACTGGTTCTACAAGCTTCTAAAGTAGTCTAAAACAAATACAAGGGAACAGAAATGCTAAAGAAAGGATGCTGAATTTAAATGAGCCCAGTCTTTCTGGGTTGGAAAATATCACTGTTCTTCATTCCTGGCCTCTCCAGATGGTGAATGATGCTAAAATTAATAAATGGCTTTGGTGCAAAGATCAAATCTGGGGTGTTGTCAGAAAAACATGATCTATTGATAAAATGAAGGGCATGATTTTTAAACCCATTGTTAAGATCTCAAAAAAAATTGGTATCTCATACAAAAATCCACTTAAGTGTCTTGAGGATATGGCTCACCAATCCTCTGTATATACACATGATTTCTAAGTGTCTTAAAAGCATTATCTCCCTGTAGTCTAACAAAAAGTTCAAGGTAGATAAAGGATTATGTCAATGATATTTGTGGTTTCTGTCTTTGTCTAACAGAGTTAATCCCAATGAATTGATAAAAAAAAATGTGCAGTATTTGTAAGGGGATATCTATATTATTTTATATATTTTCTTATGAACAGGGAAAAAGAATTCTTCTGGAAATGGAGAGATGACTCAAAAAGACAGGCAAGGGCCACTGAGAATTATTCTGAGAAGCAATCAAAGAACTGGAAACCAAGCCTGGGTGAGTTTCAGAATTCCTGTGGACCCGTGACTGCAAATCTCATGTCTTCTAATTTTTTAAATGATAGCATTTTTCACAGTATCATATGCTTGTTCCACCATGGTATGTTGGGTATAAGTGAGAAAGATACTTGATTCTAAAAATGACTGTAGAAACAAGACAAAGAAGACCTGAGAAAATGTATTGAAAAATTCTACCCAAGGAATCTCCTTTATTCCTGTGTCTACTTCAGGTGATGAGATCCTAGAACTCAAATCTGAGCCTTATACTGTAATGGCATGGTACCTATGGTACCTTATTAGGAAAATATTTATGGAAAGCTTAGCAGATTTTGCTTGCATGTTGAAATGATGTGAATTATTTTGGTCACAGGGTTGATGGTGGCAGATTGCACTTTTCAAAAATAGTCATGGCAATATTTCAAATCCTACGTATTCTTCTACAACGTTGCCTTTCTCCATCAAATTATAGTGTCTATGTCTCATCTCCTGGAACCTTGACTCCCTGGTGACTGCCCTGACCAATATCACATATTGACAATGATGTTTTATAACTTCTGAGGCTAGACCTTCAAACTGATCCAGCTTGCATGAAAGGTTTGCCTCAGAGGATCCACAGCCATTCATTTGGGAAGTCCAAATTAACCTATGCAAAGAGGCCCACATGGAGAAGAACCGAGACGGAGAGCCCAGCATCAACTACCAGACACATGAGTGAACAAACCTGCAGATGCTTTCAGCCTCAGGCTTCAAGTCTTTAAATCCCCAGATATCAAGGGAGCAGAGACAAATGATCCCTAAAGTCCCATGTCTGCATTCATCACCCACAGAATTTACGAGCAGAACAAGTGGTTATTTCATAACACTGTGCTTTGTAATAATTTGTTACACAGCATTAGATATGTTATAGAGAAGGACAAAGTGTTTGTATATAACCTATGCACATCCTCCTATTAAGTCATCACAACATGACTTATAATTCCTGACACTAAGAAAATAATACGTAAGTAGTTGATTACTGTGTTTTTAAGAAATATTGACAAGGGGGCTGAGGTTGTAGCTCAGTGGTAGAATATTTGCCTAGCACAGGTGAGGCACGGGGTTTGATTCTCAGCACCACATATAAATAAATAAAATAAAGGTCCATTGACAACTAAAATATATGTGTATATATATAAAACAAATACTGACAAGAAAAAATCATGAACTATGCAAGTACAGTATAGATAGAACCACAGTAGTCCTAAATACATAGTACACATTAGCAACAACATCAATTTTGTTTAAATATTTTTGATCCACAGTTGGTTATATTCATGGATATAGAACATGTAGATTACATAGATCCAGCTGTATTTGATTTTCATAAAAAGACACAGTGGGTATTTTTATATGTGCATTTAATTTATCATGTAAATAGTAAAATTATGATCTAAAAACACAGCTCAAGGAAATACAAGTGACTTGATCAAGGTTCACAGCAAACAACAAAGTCCTGACTCAACCCAAATTTTCTGACTGTAAAAATCTAAGCTTACCTGAAATACTAATTCTGTATTCATGAACACTCATGAAACCCAGGTGTAAATTAGGTAGAGTGGCTGCTTCAGGGGGAAAACCACCGAGCACCCCTAGGAATTGAAAACTCCTGCTATTTAGAGAAGTGTGAAGAAATGATCGGTTTACCCCCATGTTTCCTGGAAAGTCTCAATGGTTTGACTTATATTCAAACTAAATGGGATGTCACTTCCACTGGGGAATGAATCTTTTTTTTATTTTCCAGTTTTAATATTGTTTTCCCAGTGACTGGCCTGGCATAGGGGATCTGGTAAATGCTCCATAACTGTTACAGGAGGAAACTCGAGAATACCTTGAAAGAGATCTTGCCCAAATTCATTATAAATTGTTAATAAGGTATCTTCAAAATAAATAGTAAGAAATTGAATTTAGAATCTTTTACTCAAGCATTCAGGGACTGTTCCATTCATCTAATTAAGGTGCCTTGATTTATTAATGGGAGAAAATTAATTCCTAAAATTTGCATCCACTGTCTCTGGTCACATGGCTGCTTGACATTACCGAACCATAGAGGCACCTCTGATTTTAGAGTTCCTTTCTGAGTCTGGCAAGTTCATGATTCTCAAAGAGCTAAACAGAATTAAAAGACAGATTTAGGAACCCTAACATATTATAAAGGAGGACATTATGTCTTCAGCATGTCCCTAACCTTTGAAAACCAAGTCACAGAGAACAGGTCCTTTATCCCTATCCTCTGAGTTATTCCTTAAAGCCTTTAAGGACACTGCTGACTCATGTCTGGGTTTCATGTTATATCCTAAGATACAGGAATGATAAAGGGGACATTTTTAGCTTTACAGATGCAAAGAGACAGACCTTTCCCCCTAATCTTACTAATCTTATCTTTATTAATAGCTAACATTTAGTGAGTGATTACCAAGTATTATATATTAGGCTAAATGCTGTACCATTCTTACTTAAATTCCTCATCAAGAATAAGCTAGAAGCAACTAATTGCATGCTAATTTACAGACAATGAAAGTAACTCATGGGAAACAGAAAACATTTGCCCCCAATCACATAGCCTATTGGTAGTAGAACTAGGATTTGAACCCCAGTATGTCTGAGTTTAAAATCTGTTGCATATCTTGTAAAGAGAGTGCTCCTAGCTCAGTGCTATGCCTTAAGCACTGGGATCCCTTGAGACACCCCCAGACTCTCCTTCTGATATAGGGTTCTGTGATGAGACCTGCATCTAATCTGAGGTCCCTTTTAATTAACAGGAAGTAGTTTGGCCAAGAACACCATTACTATTGGCCATTGCCTTATTCCCTCTAGAATATCTTCTCAATGGTACACTTCCATATTGACTAGAGTCTCAGGTGCCCTCACACCTCCCCAGAATACTCTCTTTTGTGTTGCCCTGTTTGCTGTTGTAAGGAACAGGGTCGAGAGGAAGTGAGCTGCACTTTATTTGGCCAGCTGGTCTGTGGAAGTCTGAACATCAGAGCCAAGATGCAGGTCCTAGGGAAGAAAGCCAAAAGCTTGTCCCTTTCCATGTATTCCCTTTCGAAGGTCACTGCAATGGCTCCAGACAGATGTCTGGCAGGCGACATCTGAGGGTATTTACTCCACGCCTACCCACAGATGGAGTTACCAAGTTCTACAGCATACATTAAATTACTTTGCAGAACTTTAAGTTCTAACTAGAGGGCCATGGAAGTTAGAGATGAGAAGTGGCAGTAATTATGACTAAACACATTGGCTAATATGTGACTATTCACCTGGTGTGCACATGTACAAAACCTCTAGCAGCAACAGCTCAATCCTTACACCAACCTGATAAAGTAGGTATTACTGCAAGCCCTTCTACAAAATAAGTAAGCTAAGGCTCAGGAAGGCAAATATAAGTGGTCCAAGGTCGCAAAACCATGAAAATAAGGGTTGGTTTTAATATCAAGGAAGTCTCATTCCATAGCCTATATATTTTTCCCGTTGTGCCATAAAAGCTAATAGAGACAATAGCCTTGATGATGGTGATGGTGGTGGTAATGGAGATAACAATGATGGGTAAAATTATTGTATTAAGTGTAACAACAAAACAACATAATCAGGGACCTCACGTAGAACATACACCTTTCATTTAACCCTTAGAGCTCTTCGTGGATACATTAATATTTTTCTCTTGCCTAAAGAAACCAAGCTTTATAGAACTTAAGTCACTTGATTAGTGCTGTAAAATTGGTAACAGTACCAGCATAACCCAGCTCTGTAGAGCCCCAGAACCCACACTCTAACCAATTGCTACTACTACCATTTTATGTTAAAGCTGGGAAACAGACTGAAAGGGAAATCTCCAAGCCCATTCTTCCAGAGCAAGTGAGATCCACAGCCTGGTTGATGAGAGGCCTCAAGGTTGAATCAAAACCAGCTCCTTGAGAGCTCTCTTCCCAGTCCCACCTAGGAGACAACTCAAGCAGACTTTGTTTTAGGGAGGCCAAGAGTGTTCTGAAAAAATGACAGTGAACTGGGAAACAAAAAATAAGAACTAACCCATTTTTAGCTGCTTCTTTTGGACCAAGACATTTAATTTATCTCAGGCCCCTCCTCTTTCACTAGGGAGATTATTATATGATTGGGAAGTTTTTTTGCCGTTAGGGACAGTTACAAGACAGTGTGTAGGCAAGAGCTAAATTAGGCTATAAAATATTAAGTGCTATCTTTTGAGACTGAATAGATTTCTTCAGGTCAAAGTAATAAAAAGTGCTTTAATTGAGAAGGTGGCACCTGAGGTTGGCTCTGAAATGAGAATAACAGCATTATATTTTTATTATATTCTTGCCATGTAGCAGGAGATAGGTAATTGATATGTATTATTTCAGATTAGTCTTATGAAACCTTATAAATTCACTATTATTGTGTTGTTTTCTATTCTAGAATAAAGGAAACTGAGGCTCAGAGAAATGCAAAAACAGCTCCAAGATTAAAGAGCTATCAGGTGACATAGTACAGATTCAAAATTGGGGAGATAGATGAGGTCTCCACATCCTGCTACCTCTGTGTATGAGAAGAAGATTGTGGGGATGGCTTCAGTGAAAGCAAAAAGCACCCAAACTTCAATTTTGCACCACAATAAACAATACATGCATTCCATCATATGGGATATGGTTCACAGACCCTAAAATGATAACCTGGTTATGCTTTGTGTTTTCAGACAGGGGAAGCATGACCTCAACTTTCCAGTTCAGAAGGGCAGAAAGACACTCCTCACAATTAGCCATTATCTAATTAATCATTTCTTTCTCCTAAGGCAGCACCTTAGCTTCAATCTCCTGCCTTGAAGCACTGTTTAATTCATGGGCATCCTGGTCCCAGGTAAGCATGCCAGCCTTACGTGTATCTCTTTTATTGGTCACAGATTACAATTATGTTGCTGAGACTTAAAGTTCTTTCACCGAAAACTTTGTGTAAATACAAGATGTTATATAGAAACCTGGAGTATAAGAAATTGGACAACACTAGACACAACCAAATTGAAACTGAAATGCTGGGCTTTTCTGCTCAGCAGAGATTTAGAGCTAGAAGATTTAGAAGCCAGCTAATCCAAACTACCCATTTTACAGACAGGGGGATCAAGGAGCAAGAGTAAGAGTGATGGGCACAGGATTCCACAGGTGGCTAATGGCATCACCGAGGCTGGCACCCAGTTTGTAGATATGCAATCTGCTATTCATTCTTCTCCACTATGTGGCCTTCTTCTTCACGTTTCTATAATGTTTAGGACCCTGGATTGCTCCTCATGCATATCATTGCCTATCATTGTCTCCCTGTTTCTCTGAAGCCATGACCCTTGAATTTGTGGTTTTTAACCTATCTGTTCTTTACTGAAGCATTCCATTGTTGACCTTCATTCTCAGCCCTTTGGATGTCCTCAGATGGAGGTCCTGGGAGGCCCTTGTCAGATATCACAGAGATGCAGATGTGACTGTCACAGGTGAGAACGTGTTTATGGCCTGAGCTAACCACCATTGCCCCATGCAGAACAGGCCTCCTTTTTGGCCGCATGGGTAAGGAATAGCCCATTGTGTGTGGAAAAGCCTCTCCATATAAAAACCCAGTTGATTTCACATAATGCAAACAGAAAGGACTCAGAGCAAATGACAGTGGAAGTTTATTTGCATCGTAAATGAACATAATGTTTTTAATGTTTGCCTAGGATTTATCTTTATCCCTGTAATCTACTCTGTAAAACACACCATCCCTTCTTTTTTCTTTTAAAAAAATCTTTCCTTAAAGTCAATACATTATATTTCTACTGCCCAAAGCCATTAGTGTCTGTATATCTTTTAAGCAGAAATTCAAGTCTGTGTATCAGTAGGAAGTTGATGTAGGCCATATAATCATGAGTTAACAGACTAAGTTACCCGTGGGATTATATTTATTTAAAATGCAAGGAACTCTCTCGCTGGGTACAGATTCCCCAGCTGGAACTCCAGCCTCCCCTCCCCTTGCACAGGGAGACATACTACTTGGCAAAAAAGGCCTCACAGATGCTTCACTGATTCCCAAGGTAATTCCACAGAGAAAAACCTCCTCCTTTCAGGCAGCCAGGAACACATGAGCTGAATGTGTTCCATGACAAAGAGCATTTGTCACTCAACGAAATTACATTTTCAAAGCAGAATCAATCAAGGATACCAAAAGAGTCATGAGAAAACTCTGGTAGGGAAGAGGAGGTGGATTTTCTTGGCACCAGCTTCTCCAACAGGTGTTCAAAGGGCCATAGTGTAATTGAGTTTTGCTGGGGTCATTTAGCAGGAAAAAAAACCAAAAGATATGTTTTAACCCCCCAACTCCCATGACCACACCAAGGCACATACACTCACCCCAACCACCAAGAAAAGCAGAACTCCCAGTTATATTCATTCCTGTTTTTGATCAACATGAGCAGATCCTTCTGCTTTTTAGAATCTTTATTTCCTATCTATAACATGGGAGAAAGGATCAGGCTGATTTGCTTTCCCTTCTTTCTCAAACAGTATGTACTTTCTGTATCACTACTGCTGGGTTAGGAGCAGGAAGAAGAATTACCAGGAAATTTACCAGACTGATATCTAGATCAGCAAACCCACAGTTTGATTATGTACTTCCTTCAGTAAGGTATTTTGATTTTTGTGCACCCTCAATATATTTACTCATAAATCCAAATTTGTGTTTTCAATATATACAAAATTAAAAATGCAAATATACTAAAATTCATGTAAATGTAAGAATAATGTTTTTTTCTAAAGCCCTAGTGTTGCTTCCTATTTTACCAGCCTTTCCCTTTGAAGATTCCTGATCCAATCAGATCAGTGACCCTGCCCCCATACTTTATCTCACTCTTCCTCAACTTGGAATCAACCTGAAATAGACAACAACCCATGACCACACAACCATCTCGTTTGGGTGATGCTGGGGTGTAACTAGTTTGAAATGGCCAACTGCTTGTGAAAAACCCAACTGTTCATTGTTGTTCAAGGGTTACACAAGTTCTCTCATCTCCATGACATTTTCCTGGCTATTTGGATCTGATATCCTCTCTTTTCCCAAATCCCTGTCAAGAACTAACCAGGCAGCCAGGTGTGGTAGTGCACTCCTATAATGCTAACGACTCAGGAGGCTGAGGCAGGAGGAACCTGAGTTCAAAGCCAGCCTCAGCAAAAGCAAGGCGCTAAGCAACTCAGTGAGACCCTGTCTCTAGATAAAATACAAAATAGGGCTGGGGATGTGGCTCAGTGCTTGAATGCCCCCAAGTTCAATCTCTGGTACCAGAAAAAGAAAAAAGAAAAAAAGAAAGAAAGAAAAGAGAAAAAGAACTGACATTTTGCTAGGTGCTTTCGAATGTTCACATTTTGTCACTCCAATAGGTCTGTAAGAGAAGCAACTTAACTTTCTTTACCCCAGACATGTTAAACAAGAAAAAAAGGATTGCTCAAGGTCCCACAGTAAGTTGTAGACATAGTCCATTCAAACCCTGGTCTCACTTTAAATTTTATCAATACCACCACCATAACAATAGTCTTTTATGTCACTCCTGTGACATTTTAAATATATCTTGACTTTTACAATTGTAATAATTACCTAGACCTCAGGCTGTCTTACAAATCACTTCTGAGAGTGCTTACTATAAAGTTGTCCCTCAGCATTAACTTTCATATATGAACTTGCACTGAAGACCTGGTATACACCAGGAATTATATATGAGTGATCTGACTCAGTATTCTTGGTCATTTTTTAACACTGTGTAATTATACCTATCTTTTAAAAAAAAACTGTGCAGGGGATGTTACTCCAAAGTAGAGCCCTTGCATGGCATGGGAAAGGACTCTATATTTGATCATCAGCATGGCAAATAAACAACGTTCTCCATATCATCAGTAAATCTCTCACTATGAAATTTATTAATGGCCTCACTACTTGGGCATTTCACATGTTTTTGTTTCATGTGACTCCCAGTGTCATTCACATGGCAAGAACTATGTATGTAATAGTGTCTTTTCTGCTCTAAGGAGCTCCTATAGAACATGAATACTTGACAATGGGTGATAAAGAATACAATGAGGTTCATTTCTTGTCAATAGTGTTATATATATATATATATATATATATATATATATATATATATCCTTTGTGACTTCTTTCTTTTGCTGAGCATCACATTAACAAGGTCCATCCATGTTGTAGCCTTTCTTTAGGGGAAATGTATTTTATTGTACAGATATACTTTATTTCATTTATCAGTTGATGGATAGTTGTATCATTTCCCTTTTGGCTATTATAAATAATGGTATTATAAACATTTATGGGAATGGTTTTCCATTTGTTGTTGTTACACAAATAGGGATAAAGGGTCAGGAAGAATCTTTGATGAGATAATGGCCAAATATTATGAAAGACATTAATCTACACATCCAAAAACATCAATAAACTCCAAGTAGGATAACTTCAAAGAGTTCTACAACTAGACACATCATACATAAATGATTCAAAGTCAAGATATAAAGAAAATTTAGAAAGCTACAAAAGAAAAAAGTATTCATACTATACAAGGCATTCCTAATAAGGTTAAGGACACACTTCTCATCAGGAACCATCGAGGGTAGAAATTGTGTGACATTTGAAAAGAAAAGGAAGGAAGGAAGGAAGTATACACTTTAAAAGAGTGAATTTCATTGGTAAAGTGAACCTCAATAAATATGTTTAATAAAAAGACCCTAGCATAGAGTTAATGGTATATATGGGATGGCCATCATTATCACTGTTTTTATCATTTTTATTATGGATCATCCTGTCTGCTCTGTGAATATAGATTGTTTGGAGGTAAGTATGTAAGAAAATCACATCAGTACCTAAAAGCAAAAAGGATGGTGAACTGGAAGAGGTGGCTGAAGATGGAGAAAAGGGGTGGGATCCAGGCTGAATGTCACAGTGCAGCTCCCGTCTTGCACACTCACAGTGCTGTCCTTGGAAAGAATCCCTGTGTAGCTGGATGCACAGACTGCCCCCCACAAACACAGCTGCTCTCAGAGCAACCCCTTGAGTACAGAGACTATTTTCTCTACCTTTCCTGTCCAGCTGCAGACTCAAGAGCCATTTCAATCAAATACCTCTGGTTCTTGAAAACGAAGATAAAAGACAACATTTTTCCAAGCTGATAACTCTACAGAAATTCACATGACAGGTCTTAGGGACTCCCACACTGATGAAGTACAACTTGAAAGAGAGGAAACTGTTTATGACTGGCTTCCTGGTTAAGCAAAGATTGATTAGACTTAGGAATTCAAGAGAAGATTCAGCAAGTTCTTCATCATCCTGCAATAAACAAGCAAACACCCACCGAGACTTCAATTAGAAAGGAGACAACTGCTCAAAGGCATGGGACTCCTGGCCATTTCCTGTCACTTGTGAATGTGAGGCATGGTATTGAAAGTCTGTTGTGATTTCCATGCAATGCCCTCATTTAACTGAAATGGGCTGGGCTGGTTGTCTTCAGAACCACAGAGGTCTTATCCTCCATTGTAATGTTCCTCAGGGGGAAAATGTTCTATTGGAACCATTATAGTTCCAATAGAACTGTAATGTAGGTCAAAACAAACTTTCACCAATTAGGTATTAGAAAAAGCCATTCCATAAATGATATTCTAGAAGATAATAAGAATTAATACTTAATGAGTACTAATACTATTCTAAAACTGTGCAGATTGTATGCATAGTTTAATCTAATCCTCACAACTTCACGAGGTGGGTATCATTGCTGTCCACATGTTGAGAGACTTGCAGTATGATCCAAAGCCAGATTGTCTCATTCCAGAGCTGGTACAAGAAACATTGCCACAAGATAAACACTTTTTCCTTGTCTCAGTGAACAAATATCCAAGATTATGTCATTCTTAGTCCAAACCATGACCAACCTCAACAAATCCTTCAGCTAATTTTTATTTACAGCTTAATATTTGTCAGGTATCTCATCAGTTCTAAAGCATAAACACAATGTCCATCAGAATGTCAAGCAATAAAAAAAATTAAGTTTTATGTCTAGCCATCTGTTAGATATTTTAAAAGTGTTATGACAAAGGCTGCATGAGTTAGTTCTGAAATATCTTTTAACTGGGGTGGGGGAGAGAAGCCGTATTTTCAAGGATGCATACAATTACATGCTCTACTGTCTGGTCCAGAAAAAATGTACTGTGGGAAGTAAAAATATAATGGTTACGAGTGAATTGTGACACTGTCACAGATATATGCGTCTATAAAGCTCCATTTTAGTAACCATCAAAATTCTGCCTTGACTAGAAGGAAAGAAGCTTGTGGTCAGGAAAGAGGAACATTTTTACTTCAAAAACAATTAAATACAAGGTCTGTAGGACTCATAAAAAAATCTTGGAAACTGTTTCCACCTACTTTTAAAATTTCAGGATTATGAAAAACTAAAGTAATTCATAAGACAGCAAACAACTTTTAAACATGAGAAGAAAAGGGCACAGGGAACCTACCTTCAAATGTAGGCATGACAGTCCCACAAAGAAGCTGCATATTGTGTGTGTGTGTGGTAGGTGAATGTGTGTGTGTGTGTGGGGGGGGTGTATGTGTGCACATGCACACGTCTACAGAAGTGATAGTTGGATATCAGAAGAGAGACCATTCCTGTGTACATTTACTAGTGGACATCATAGTGATACAACAGTTTTTAGTGATCTGTAATTAGGGGTTGAGATTTGTGGGGGAAAATACCAATAATGTAGAAACCCAGACACTCTAGCCCCATAGCAGCTTTGAGCCCCAGGTAACTTTGAGGCCCTCCTTACCACGCCCATAAAAGGAGTGTCTAGTGTGAGGTCTCCTCATACCCATACACATCACATTTCATGACCCTTTCTGGAATATCCCAAGCAATTCATTCTCCCTTCCAGATAAATCAAGAATATTCACTCAACTATTTGAAAATGGCTTTATGTTACCCACTCTTCCTGACAGATCTCTTCCTTCTTTCAACTCATTTTCCATGTACTGCTCGAGTCCCACAAAGCCATCTCTTCATTATTCTCCTGAACTAATCTGATTTCCCAAGCAGAAAAACACAGGTGTGTTCCTTCTATTTCTCTTGTATTTCCAGTAAAAGCCAGAACAAATGTGGGCACAGGATGGATGGTCAACAAGAGCACAAATAATTTATGTTCTGATTAATAGGCTACTCCCACATAACCTGATCAGAGGGATTTTCAAAACAACCCACAAACACAATTGTTAAAAAAAATTGGAGTTGTATCATTTAAGTGAGGTGCTTATGGTCTCATAGCTGATGAGTGTTATGCTCGAATTCGGGACCCCCAAAGACCACCAGAGACCCAAGATCGATGTAAGCAGCAAAGAGGTGTTTATTGCGAGCTAGCTCGGTCTTCCGCGCGCACACACAGCAACTGGTGACACTGAGAGGCCCCGAGCCCAGGGTTTGCAGCAGTTTTATACATTCTTTGGAGAGGGCAGGGACTTCACATACATCATAGCATCCCTTAGCAAATCATCACACACTGCGGGAAGATCAAATAACAACTCTAAAACATGATTAGCACATTCACTGGTGGGAACAAGTTGGGTAGGGGTGATTGGTCAGTACAAAAGGGGTATTCGTTTGAACTGATTGGTTTGAGCCAAGAGGGGTGTACGTGCTGAACTACATGGTTTCCCAACTTGTTATCAACCACCATAAACCGCTGGCATCCCAGGTATTTCCCTGTCTCATGTTGATTGGTGGCTGCTAGGGGGCTGCTATGGATCCCCACCTAGCCTGACTGAGTCAGGGACACCTGGCGCAGCAGATCTCTCCTGTTATTTGTAGATAAACAACTCAGCAGGGTGGGAATGTGCTTAGGAGTGCTCTGTGGGTCTTTCCAAGGACTAAGGTCATGTCCCTTCCTTGGACAGGCTTTGCTCTGAGATAGAGGCTGGTTTTTCATGAGTACAAGAGTTCTGCTTCTCTGAATCTGGCTTGATGTGGTTGGTGTGTGTGGTTATATGATCTCACAACATTCTGGACTTCTGGTTTTGTTTCACTGTAATAAAGAAGTCAGAAGTTTTTGTTCTTACTTCCCTCTCCCCTGTGCTAAGTCTATAAACTCCATGTAAGTAGGACTCTGCTATGGTTCACGCCAGTATTTTCCATAGTCTTTGGCACATATAGGCATGAACTAAACAGGTATATAAGAAAGAGGAGAAGAGGGCAGGGTGGGAGGGCAAGAAGTGCAGGTCCCAGAGTCAGAGACCATGGTTTTAAGTTCTTCTATTCCATCACTTATGTGCATCTAGGCAAGTTCCATTACACTCACTCCTGGGGATGGGTGTTGGGGGGAGAGTATTAAGTGAGGAGACAGGAGGAGATGAGGAGAACATGGTTTAAGTAGGTTTAGCACTTCCAATACCATGTCCCTCAGGGAGCATGGTGTCCTAGCACAAGTGTGAGACAGGAGACTGCACAACCTACAAGACCAGGTGTAATCTGTGTTTAAAGGTATACTACACATTTGTCTACATAACTCAGGCTAGAAAATGCCTTCTCTATATTTATCAACTTCTCTGTATTCTGTAGCTGGAGGAAAGCACATCCTGTTGAGCTTCTGAGGCAATACGTCTCCTGCCTAGGGTATCTTCAAGGGTAGTTTTTACTGAACTTGAAATTGGCCAAACATGCTCACTTGAAAGCCTTTCTTTCCTAAGATGAGGCCTGACTGCCTTATCAGTCTTCACAGATACACGGGTTCACTAAACTTTCCCTTCGTATAACACATTCAAAATTCTGTAATTTTAGAATAGAATTTTTTTCTTCATCTGCTTTTTTCTTGCAACTCACAAAATATTTATGAATCTAAGCACAAATGACATTTTCCTTCAGAATACCTGGAAAATACTGTTGGTTAGGCACTTCAAAACAAGCAAGTGAAAACCTCTCCTACACCTTGGAGAACTGCAAAGGGTGTTCTGTAAAATCAATGTGACTGCCATGCTCTGTGTACTGATCTGGCCTTGTGTTATGGTTTAGATAGGAGGTGTCCCCCAAAACTCATGTGTGAGACAATGTAAGAAAGTTTAGAGGTGAAATTTGATTGGGTTATAAGAGTCTTAATCTAATCAGTGCTTTAATCCCCTGATGGGGATTAACTGGATGGTATCTGTAGGCAGTAGGGTGTGGCTGGAAGACATGGGTCACTGGGGACATGACTTTCAGATATATATTTTGGTTCTGGTAAGTGAGTCTCTCTCTGCTTCCTGTCCTGAACCATTTTTCTCTACCACACGTTTCTGCCATGATGTCCTCTTCTGTCTAGGCTCCTGAAGAATGGAGTCAGTCATGAACACCATGAACTGAGACCATGAACACCAAATAAAATGTTCCTCTTCTAATATTGTTCTTTTCAGATCTTTTGATCACAGAAGCAAATAAGCCGACTAAAACAGCAATTGGTACTGAGAAGTGAAGTTTTTGTTGTGTGTACCCTGACCATGTTATTTAGAAGCTTTCAAACCTTTTCGGAATTTGTGAGAGGAATCTCGGAAAGTTTAGTGATGCATGCTGGGAAAGCTTTAGGATGTTGTAAGTGAACTTTAATAGACAATTCTGCTGTGAACTCCAAAGACCAGAATCTTGATAGGGCTATTAACATTATAGACTGGGTTCATGAGTTTTCAGAGGAAGAGAACTCTGTTGGAAACTGGACTGGAGAACATTTATGTTATGTTCTAGAGAAGAAGTTGTCTACATTTTTCCCATGTCTTGAGACCTTCTGAGGCTGAATTTAAAGGTGTTGGATGTTTTAATCTGATGGAAGACATTTCTAGGCAGCATAGCATTCAGGTGGTGGCATGGATGTTGCTGGTGGGTTTTAGTAAAGTTTATTGTGATAATCAAGAGCAGAAGGCAAAGCAGAAAGAACTGAAAAACTTGTAGCTCAGCCAGAAAACTATGAGTAAAATTGAGACTAAGTGATTTTGTTGTTAAAAGCATTAAAGCCACTAAAAAAAATGCAAAATGCTTTACCCAGGGACAATGGAAAAGATGGCTTAAGGGCATCTCTGGAATTGGCCCATCTCAAGTTCAAAAGTATAAAAGTAAAAATTCCTTTAAGAAAAGACCCTGAGGAACCCAATACAGGATGCCTAGCTAGTTGTTTCACCATGCTCAGCAACCCAGAAACTCAGAGGCTGCTGCAGACATAGTTCCTGGAGGCTTGGCTACTGCTCAACATGGTGGAAGATCTTGACAGCAATTACTGGTGCTGGTTGTGCAGGATGCTGGAGTTAGGAGGTCATCAAGGCTTCCACCAAGATTTCAAAGAAGGTCTCTGGGAGGCCAGGCAACGTGCAATAGAGTCAGAGTTCCTGCAGAATGTCCCTAAGAGGGCAATGCATGAAGATGTGAGGAGGAAGCCAAAGCTGTAGTAGACACCCTGGAGATTAAAAGATGCCAGTACCATGGAATATATGTTGAGGGAAGGTACAGGAATCAAGCAGAAACAAGCCAAGAAAGAAGCCATTTAAAGTCCAACCAGCAAGGTCATAGGGTTGGAGCTACACAAACCATTTGGAGAGAACATCAAGATGCCATGTGCCCCAAATACTGGATGTAAAGCTACAGGACATGTTTGCCCAGATGGATTTGGTCTTGCTTTGCTCCCATCTTTTTTTTTCCTAGACCCCTATTTCTCCATCTTGGAATGGATATTTTTACTAAGTGCTTTTATATATTGGAGAAGTATAACTTTGATTTTTATAGACGCTCACACTGAGAGTTAGCCTTGAGTTTCAGAGGAGATTTTGGACTTGGACTTTTGGGCAACACTTCTAAGACTGAGGACTCATGGAAAAGAACTAAATATATTTTGCATTGTGAGATGGGCATGAGCTTTGGGGGGCCATATTCAGCATATCATGGTTTAGATATGAGGTGTCCCCCCAAACTTTCACTTGTGAGACAATGCAGGGAATTTTAGAGGTGAAATGATTACAGTAGGAGAGCTTTAACTTAACCAGTGTTTTAAACCCCTGGTGTAGACTAATTATGTGATAAAAGTCAGGAAGACTGTGCCTCCTCAAGAGGTGGGTTCCTGCAGGTGTGCAATTTGGGTATATGTTTTGCCCTTGTTGAGCAGAGCTTTCTCTTCTTCCTGGGGTGATATTTTGAGCCACCTTCCTCTGCCATACCCTGTCACCATCATATTTTGTCTCCCTTCAATTTAAAGAAAGGTCAGAGAAAGTGATATCTATGGTTCTCTCCAGTCTGGGTAAGACATCTTTCCATTCCTGACACCCCCAAATAAGCATAAATTAAAGCAAGGTGTCAATTTCTTTTTTTTTATTATTTTATTTTATTTTATTTTTTTATTTTTTTTATTTTTTATTGTGGGTTGTTCAAAACATTACAAATTTCTTGACATATCATATTCGACACTTTGATTCAAGTGGGTTATGAACTCCCACCTTCACCCCATACACAGATTGCAGAATCACATCAGTTACACATCCATTGATTTACAAATTGCCATAATAGTGTCTGTTGTGCTCCGCTGCCTTTCCCATCCTCCACCCTCCCCCCTCCCCACCTCTCCCCTCCCCTCCCCTCCTCTCTCTCTACCTCCTCCACTGTATAACCCTGAGGGTCTCCTTCCATTACCATGCAATTTCCCTTCTCTCTCCCTTTCCCTCCCACCTCTCATCCCTGTTAAATGTTAATCTTCTTCTCCTGCTCTTCGTCCCTACTCTGATCTTAGTTACTCTCCTTATATCAAAGAAGACATTTGGCATTTGTTTTTTAGGGATTGGCTAGCTTCACTTAGCATAATCTGCTCTAATGCCATCCATTTCCCTGTAAATTCTATGATTTTGTCATTTTTTAATGCAGAGTAATACTCCATTGTGTATAAATGCCACATTTTTTTTATCCATTCGTCTATTGAAGGGCATCTAGGTTGGTTCCACAGTCTTGCTATTGTGAACTGTGCTGCTATGAACATCGATGTAGCAGTGTCCCTGTAGCATGCTCTTTTTAGGTCTTTAGGGAATAGACCAAGAAGGGGAATAGCTGGGTCAAATGGTGGCTCCATTCCCAGCTTTCCAAGAAATCTCCATACTGCTTTCCAAATTGGCTGCACCAATCTGCAGTCCCACCAGCAATGTACAAGTGTACCCTTTTCCCCACATCCTCGCCAGCACTTGTTGTTGTTTGACTTCCTAATGGCTGCCAATCTTACTGGAGTGAGATGGTATCTTAGGGTGGTTTTGATTTGCATTTCTCTGACAGCTAGAGATGGTGAGCATTTTTTCATGTACTTGTTGATTGACTGTATGTCCTCCTCTGAGAAGTGTCTGTTCAGGTCCTTGGCCCATTTGTTGATTGGGTTGTTTGTTCTCTTATTGTCTAATTTTTTGAGTTCTTTGTATACTCTGGATATTAGGGCTCTATCTGAAGTGTGAGGAGTAAAGATTTGTTCCCAGGGTGTAGGCTCCCTATTTACCTCTCTTATTGTTTCTTTTGCTGAGAAAAAACTTTTTAGTTTGAGTAAGTCCCATTTGTTGATTCTAGTTATTAACTTTTGTGCTATGGGTGTCCTATTGAGGAATTTGGAGCCCGACCCCACAGTATGTAGATCGTAGCCAACTTTTTCTTCTATCAGACGGCGTGTCTCTGATTTGATATCAAGCTCCTTGATCCATTTTGAATTCACTTTTGTGCATGGCGAGAGAAAGGGATTCAGTTTCATTTTGTTGCATATGGATTTCCAGTTTTCCCAGCACCATTTGTTGAAGATGCTATCCTTCCTCCATTGCATGCTTTTAGCCCCTTTATCAAATATAAGATAGTTGTAGTTTTGTGGATTGGTTTCTGTGTCCTCTATTCTGTACCATTGGTCCACCCGCCTGTTTTGGTACCAGTACCATGCTGTTTTTGTTACTATTGCTCTGTAGTATAGTTTGAAGTCTGGTATCGCTATACCGCCTGATTCACACTTCCTGCTTAGCATTGTTTTTGCTATTCTGGGTCTTTTATTTTTCCATATGAATTTCATGATTGCTTTCTCTATTTCTACAAGAAATGCCGTTGGGATTTTGATTGGCATTGCATTAAACCTATAGAGAACTTTTGGTAATATCGCCATTTTGATGATGTTAGTTCTGCCTATCCATGAACAGGGTATATTTTTCCATCTTCTAAGATCTTCTTCTATTTCTCTCTTTAGGGTTCTGTAGTTTTCATTGTATAAGTCTTTCACCTCTTTTGTTAGGTTGATTCCCAAGTATTTTATTTTTTTTGAAGATATTGTGAATGGAGTGGTTGTCCTCATTTCCATTTCAGAGGATTTGTCGCTGATATACAGGAATGCCTTTGATTTATGCGTGTTGATTTTATATCCTGCCACTTTGCTGAATTCATTTATTAGCTCTAATAGTTTCTTTGTAGAGCCTTTTGGGTCTGCTAGGTATAGAATCATATCATCTGCAAATAGTGATAATTTAAGTTCTTCTTTTCCTATTTTGATGCCTTTAATTTCTTTCGTCTGTCTAATTGCTCTGGCCAGTGTTTCGAGAACTATGTTGAACAGAAGTGGAGAGAGAGGGCATCCCTGTCTTGTTCCAGATTTTAGAGGGAATGCCTTCAGTTTTTCTCCATTCAGAATGATGCTAGCCTGAGGCTTAGCATAGATTGCTTTTACAATATTGAGGTATGTTCCTGTTATCCCTAGTTTTTCTAGAGTTTTGAACATAAAGGGATGCTGTACTTTGTCGAATGCTTTTTCCGCATCTATCGAGATGATCATATGGTTCTTATTTTTAAGTCTATTGATGTGGTGAATAACATTTATTGATTTCCGTATATTGAACCAGCCTTGCATCCCAGGGATGAATCCTACTTGATCATGGTGCACAATTTTTTTGATATGTTTTTGTATCCGATTCGCCAGAATTTTATTGAGGATTTTTGCATCTAGGTTCATTAGAGATATTGGTCTGTAGTTTTCTTTCTTTGAAGTGTCTTTGTCTGGTTTAGGTATCAGGGTGATGTTGGCCTCATAGAATGAATTTGGAAGTTCTCCCTCCTTTTCTATTTCCTGAAGTAGCTTGAAAAGTATTGGTATTAGTTCTTCTTTAAAGGTTTTGTAAAATTCTGCTGTATACCCATCCGGTCCTGGGCTTTTCTTAGTTGGTAGTCTTTTGATGGTTTCTTCTATTTCCTCAATTGATATTGGTCTGTTTAGGTTGTCTATATCCTCCTGACTCAATCTGGGCAGATCATATGACTTAAGAAATTTATCTATGCCTTCACTATCTTCTAATTTATTGGAGTATAAGGATTCAAAATAGTTTTTGATTATCTTCTGTATTTCTGAAGTGTCTGTTGTGATATTGCCTTTTTCATCCCGTATGCTAGTAATTTGAGTTCTCTCTCTTCTTCTCTTCGCTAGCATCGCTAAGGGTCTGTCGATTTTGTTTATTTTTTCAAAGAACCAACTTTTAGTTTTGTCAATTTTTTCAATTGTTTCTTTTGTTTCGATTTCATTAATTTCAGCTCTGATTTTAATTATTTCTTGCCTTCTACTTCTTTTGCTGTTGTTTTGCTCTTCTTTTTCAAGGATTTTGAGATGAAGTATGAGATCATTTATTTGTTGGTTTTTTCTTTTTTTAAGGAATGAACTCCAAGCAATGAATTTTCCTCTTAGAACTGCTTTCAATGTGTCCCATAGATTCCGATATGTTGTGTCTGTGTTTTCATTTATCTCTAAGAATTTTTTAATTTCCTCCTTGATGTCTTCTATAACCCATTGATCATTCAGTAACCTATTGTTCATTCTCCAAGTGATGTATGCTTTTTCCTTCCTTCTTTTATCGTTGATTTTCAGTTTCATTCCATTATGATCAGATAAGATGCATGGTATTATCTCTACTCCTTTATATTGTCTAAGAGTTGCCCTGTGACATAATATATGATCTATTTTTGAGAAGGATCCATGTGCTGCTGAGAAAAAAGTGTAACTGCTTGATGTTGGGTGGTATACTCTATATATGTCAATTAGGTCTAGGTTATTAATAGTGTTATTGAGTTCTATAGTTTCCTTATTCAACTTTTGTTTGGAAGATCTGTCCAGTGGCGAGAGAGGTGTGTTGAAGTCTCCCATGATTATGGTATGGTGGTCTATTAGACTCTTGAACTTGAGAAGAGTTTGTTTGACGAACATAGCTGCACCATTGTTTGGGGCATAAATATTTATGATTGTTATGTCTTGTTGGTGTATGGTTCCCTTAAGCAGTATGTAGTGTCCCTCTTTATCCCTTTTGATTAACTTTGGCTTGAAATCTATTTTATTTGATATGAGTATGGACACTCCTGCTTGTTTCCGAAGTCCATATGAGTGATATGATTTTTCCCAACCTTTCACCTTCAGCCTATGTATGTCTTTTCCTATCAAATGCGTCTCCTGTAGGCAGCATATTGTTGGGTCTTGTTTTGTGATCCATTCTACTAGCCTGTGTCTCTTAATTGGTGAGTTTAAGCCATTAACATTTAGGGTTATTATTGAGATATGGGTTGTTCTTCCAGCCATATTTGTTTATTTCTGTTACTAAACATGGTTTGTTTTCCTCTTTGATTATTTCCCCCCCCTTTACTGTCCTACCTCCCACTGTTGGTTTTCATTGTTATTTTCCATTTCCTCTTCCTGTAATGTTTTGGCGAGGATGTTTTGAAGAGATGGTTTTCTAGCTGCGAATTCTTTAAACTTTTGTTTATCGTGGAAGGTTTTAATTTCATCTTCCATCCTGAAGCTTAATTTCGCTGGATACACAATTCTTGGTTGGAACCCATTTTCTTTCAGTGTTTGAAATATGTTATTCCAGGATCTTCTAGCTTTCAGAGTCTGTGTTGAAAGATCAGCTGTTATCCTGATTGGCTTACCCCTAAATGTAATCTGCTTCCTTTCTCTTGTAGCTTTTAAAATTCTCTCCTTATTCTGTATGTTGGGCATCTTCATTATAATGTGTCTAGGTGTGGATCTCTTATGATTTTGCACATTCGGCGTCCTGTAGGCTTCTAGGATTTGGGATTCTGTCTCATTCTTCAAGTCTGGGAAGTTTTCTCGTATTATTTCATTGAATAGACTGCTCATTCCTTTGGTTTGGAGCTCTGTACCTTCCTGTATCCCAATGACTCTTAAGTTTGGTCTCTTAATGTTATCCCATATTTCTTGGATGTTCTGCTCATGGTTTCTTAACAGTCTTGCTGAGCTGTCTATGTTCTTTTCCAGTTGAAATACTTTGTCTTCATTGTCTGATGTTCTATCTTCTAAGTGTTCTACTCTGCTGGTAGTATTCTCCATTGAGTTTTTAAGTTGGTTTATTGCTTCCTGCATTTCTAGGATTTCTGTTTGTTTGTTTTTTATAACCTCTATCTCCCTGTATAGTTGATCCTTTGCTTCCTGGATTTGTTTGCGTAATTCATTGTCGAAGTGATCTTTCATTGTCTGATTTTGCTGTTTAATGTCTTCCTTGATACTCCAGATCATCTGAAGCATGTATATCCTGAATTCTTTATCTGACATTCCATCTGCTGCAGCTGTTACCTCTTCTAAAGTTGCGTTGACCTGCATTGCTTGTGGTCCTTTCTTTCCTTGTCTTTTCATACTGCTTGCGTATCTTTCCTGCAGGTGCGGGCGGCGGCTCTGCTCTCTCCTTATTCCAATTGGGGTGTCGTGGCTACCACGCCGGCAGGTCACTGGGCCTGTTCTGGGCGCTGGCGGCGGCTCTGTTCTGCCCCTACTCCAATTGGGGTGACGAGTGTACCACGCCGGCAGGCCACCGGGCCTGATCCGCCGGTCGGTTGCAGGTTTGCCTACCCTGCAGGCGCGGGCGGCGGCTCTACTCTGCCCCTACTCCAAATGGGGTGACGTGTCTGTCGTACCGGCAGGCCACTGGGCCTGTCCCGCTGGTCGGTCGCAGATCTGCCCACCTTTCGGGCACGGGTGGAGGCTCTGCTCTGCCCCTACTCCAATTGGGGTGTCGTGACTACCCCGCCTGCAGGACGCTGGGCCTGTTCCTGGCACGGGCGGCGACTCTGCTCTGCCACTACTCCAATTAGGGTGGTGTTTGTACCACGCCGGCAGGCTCCTGGGCCTGATCCGCCGGTCTGTTGTAGGTCTGCCTACCTTGGAGGCGCGGGCAGCGGATCTGCCCTGCCCCTCCTACCACGCCTGCGGACCCCTGGGTCTGATCTGCAGTTTGATCACTGGTCTGCTCACCCTGCGGGCACGGGTGGCGGTTCCGCTCCGCCCCCACTCCAATTGGGGTCACGTGACCACCACACCGGCAGGGCCTGATCCGGGCGTGGGAGAAGGATCTGCTCTGCCCCTACTCCAGTTGGGGTGACATGTGTACCACACTGGCAGGCCACTGGGCCTGACCCGCCCGGCTGTCACAGGTCTGTTTACCTTGCAAGCGCGAACGGCGGCTCTGCCCTGCCCCTCCTACCACGCCCATGTACCACTGGGTCGCGGGTCTGCCCACCTTGCGGGTGCGAGTGGCGGCTCCGCTCCGCCCCCTCTCCAATTGGGGTCACGCGGTCACCACGCTGGCGAGCCGCTGGGCCTGCTCCGGGCGCTGGCGGCGGCCCGGCTTCTCCCCTCTGGCTCAACGACAAATTGAGGAGACTCGGGTGACTGTGCCTCACCCCCCCTACCAGGAGACCAACTGCTTATGTCACCGCTGGTATTGATGAAGTTCTCTCCTCCGCCGCTTTCTGCTGACATCAGATCTCTGCCATGTTGGTATCCTATGCGAATGGCAGCATTTCGTTCCCCTTGCCGGGCAACCAAAGCAACGGGTGAGTCCTGACCGGCCCTCAGCAGGACCCGGACCGAGAAGCAGTTTCCGCGGGCTCCTAGCCCCGGGCCAGGGAAGTTCCGGGAGCCGGAACTCGGCCGCTCCGTGCTCGGTGTAAGCTCCTATAAGTGTAAGCTCCAAGAAGCAGTCCCCGCGGGCTCAGTTCCGGGAGCCGGAATTCGGCTGCTTAGTGCTTGTTGTATGCTCTGATAGGAGCAGGGTCCAAGAAGCAGCCTCCGCAGGCTCCGCGGCCCTGGGCCAGGGCGGTTCCGGGACGGTTCCGGGAGCCGGAACTCGGCCGCCCCGCGCTCGGTGTTCGCTCCGATAAGATCAGGTTCTAAGAAGCACCCAGGCACTGAACCCTAGCAATCTGTCTGCAAGCCGCAGGCGAATTGCAGCCTGAAATTACCTGATCTATGGCTGAATGAGCTGCGGTCAGTCGAAAACAGGGAAGGTGACGTCAGTTTACCAACATGGTGGCTGCTGGCCTCCTCTGTGGTCTGACCGGTGTGGAGAACCGAGATGGACCACTTCCTTCCCCCGTCTCGAACCCAGAATTCAGCCCTGAGTACGGTGCTTGCACGGCTGGCAGAAATTGCAGCGCTGTAACCCTGCGTCTCTATCCCAGCGCGCGCTGCAGACTCTAGCCGCGGGGCAATTTGCTGAATAAGCAGTGTTACCCTCCGTGCGACAAACCTCTCGCGTTTGAGTCCCTGTAGCCGATCCTCGTGCGATGGAAATCCTTCCTCCAGGTTCCGAAGCACCCCACTATTGCTGGAAATTCCTAAGAAGATATCCTTTAGCCATCCTGACTTGTCATACTCCCACACAGTGAAGCAGCACACGGGGGCAATGCACTCCCCTCGTCGCCATCTTCCTTCTCCGCAAGGTGTCAATTTGAAGATAATGTTTCTAGCTCATCTAAGAAGCTCCAACTAAGAAATTCTGGAGCTACCACTACTGAAACTGTGGTCCTGGTTTAAAAAGATGAAAGATAAAATGGGAGAGGAATAGCTAATTTCCTTGGACATGTATTTCAGATGAAACTAAAATTACCAAGATAACTTCCAGTACTAAACTTATCAGAAGATTAGGGGTACATCTAAGTCAACTGACAATGGTTTGTTTACAAAGTTTGACAACTTTGAAAAGACTCTTCTGAGCTTGTGAGCCTTTCTACTTTTCCTATTAGAAAGCAAATCCTGGAGGCTGGGCAACATCTTACATCTATTCATCAGTACGGACTGAGGAGTAGGGACATTAAATGCCGTGTCTGGGGTTATGGAAATACTAAGGTAAAGTGCCCAACACTAGAGCTGATCCCTAAGGGTGAGTCCCACACTGAGGCCTCCAGAAGTGATAACTGACTGGTTCACATGGAGTTCACTTCCCTTCCTGAGGGACATTTCAGTCCTGGAAACTGAAGAAATATAGGCATTCAGAGCAGGTCAGACACAAAGCTGGAAGGGAGACAAGAGGAACTTTCTACATTACTTATGCCTTAAAAGTTATAAAGGCAGGAATGAAAGGCCCGGCTTTCACTAAGACTATGAGAAAAAGTCACCCCAAGTTAATGGTGTCAATACAAGACCCTGGGAATCATAGATAATGCAAGGAGAGGGTGGCACCATCTCATGAGAATCCCTCCATCAATTAGGAGCACAGAGGTTGCTCAATGCACCATTCCTTCCCTTGGTCATCCTCTCTACTAGACTCCCCACCAATAGTTTTGCCCCAAAATCACTCATTGTAATCTTCTTATTTCCTAATTGTTGTGACTAAGGCACAGCATCAAGTAAAAGTAATTTGATTATAGGAACCTGAGTTTTACTGGTAAAATATGAACTCAAATTCTACTTTTCCTTCATATGACTTTCCTGGTAGTGGTGTATATGACCATGTTAAATTATACTTATTTTCCCAAGTGTACTTTTCCAGAAACTCACCAAATTACAAGCAATGGCAAAGTTCATGGGAGTACCCCACTTCATTCTCAGAACAAATGAGGACTGAGGTGTTTGAAGGTCAAAAAAATAAATAAAACAAAAACTTGGGATTCTCTCATCCTCTCTGCTGAGTGCAGAATTTCACACTGATTCATGTCGGTTCTCTTCCCACATCACATCTTCCATTTATAATTGCTAAATATGTCAGGTTCACAACATTTCCCCGTTTGGGTGCCCTATTTGAATTTGTGTATAAATACTCACTCCTCCAAATGTTCTATTTGAATACACAAAATATCCGCTTCAGCACAGAGCACATAAATTCAGGGCTGGAGGCGTGTGGAATACAGCAAAATAGCAAAATAACAGTGACTCAAGAATCAGGTTGTGGAGGTGTGGATGTGGCTCAGCCATCCACTGGCCAAGAGATTTTAAATAAGTCATGTTCCTTTCCTAAACCTAAATCTCAATCCCTCCATTGGAGTAACTGAGACTTGTCTTGTTCCTTTCACTGGATAAGTGAAAGGGGATCCTATGAGATATATATTTTTTCTAATCCTTTGTGGTCCTTGTTTAGAGAAAAAGGAAAGAAGTATAACCAGAGGAAGGCATTTAAAGAACTTACAGGGAAATTTGGAGCCAAATGATATGGTCTGAATTCCAATTTTTCCACCAACTTATTCATGTTTCTTCTCTGGGCTGTAGTATCTGCATCAATAAAATTAGAGTTTGAGACTAAATCATCTTTTATATCTTCTCCACTTATGTTTCTGGCTGATTCAGTCTTTGTAGCATTAATAATTAGTCCTATCATTGTGACCTGAGTTTAAGTAGAATTCTATTATTTTCTGAATTAATTCTTTGGTACTGGGGATTGAACCCAGAGGCATTTTACCACTGAACCACATCCCCAAACATATTTTTTAAATTAATGAGTTTATTTATTCTAATTAGGTGTATATGACAGCAGAATGTACTTTGGTTCACTGTACACAATTTCAGCACAACTTTTCATTTCTCTGGTTTTACACAATATAGTGTCACACCATATGTGCAGTCACACATGTACTTAGGGTAATAATGTCCATCTCATTCCACCATCTTTTGTGCCCCCATCTTTCCCCCTCTCCCCTTTGCCTAATCAAAGTTCCTCCATTTTTCCCATGCCCCCCCATTATGGATCAGCAGCTACTTATCAGAGAGAACATTCAGCCTTTGTTTTTGGGGGATTGTCTTACTTCACATAGCATGATATTCTCCAACTCCATCCATTTACCTGCAAGTGCCATAATTTTATTCTCTTTTAATGCTGAGTAATATTCCACTGTTTATATATACCACAATTTCTTTATCCACTCATCTATTTAAGGGCATCTAGATTGCTTCCACAGTTTAGCTATTGTGAATTGAGCTGCTATAAACATTGATGTGGCTGCATTACTATAGTATGCTGATTTTAAGTCCTTTGGGTATAGACTAGGAGTGGGATAGCTGGGTCAAATGGCGGTTCCAGTCCAAGTTTTCTAAGAAATCTCCATATTTCTTTTCATAGTGGTTGCACCAATTTGTAGTCCCACCAATAATGTATAAGTGTACCTTTTCCACCACATTCTCCCCAACACTTGTTATTTGTATTCTTGATAATTGCTATTCTAATTGGTATGAGATGAAATCTTAGAGTAGTTTTGATTTGCATTTCTCTAATAACTAGAAATGATGAATATTTTTCATATATTTGTTGAGAAGTATCTGTTCAGCTCCTTAGCCATTTATTGATTGGGTTGTTTGTTTCTTTGGTGCTAAGATTTTTGAGTTCTTTATATTTCCTGGAGATTAGTGTCCTGGCATCAGTATGGCAAAAATTTGTTCCCAAAACGTAGGCTTTCTCTTCACCTCATTGATGGTTTCTTTTGCTGAGAAGAAGATTTTTAGTTTGAATTCATCCCATTTATTAATTTTTGATTCCCAGCCAGCTTTTAATTTTTTGAGTCAGGGTCTAGCTAAGTGCCTGAGACTGGTCTAGAACTTAAGATTATCCTGCCTCAGCCTCCCAAGTCATTGGAATTATAGTCATGCACCGCTTGTGCCTGGCCTGACTTAACTCTTTGATGCCCCTCACAAACAGCATTCAGTCACAGCTGGGTGAAACATGATACTATTAAGTAGAGCAGGAGATTCTGATGCAGAATTTTTAGGGATCATACTTAGAAAAACCTTGATTCATAAAAAGAAAAATGATCAGAGATAAGTAAATAAAAAAATACAACCTTAGGTTGTCAAAAAGCTCTGGGGTAGATCTAGGTTTTGATTTTATCTCCTTTAGTTACTATTCACTACTCTGCAGGGCCTCAAAGTCCTCATTTAAACGATGATCTACGTATCTCTAATGCCATTCCTACAGACGACATTTAAAACATGCAGAATAGTGAACAGGAGCAGTCTTGAAAACCTCGTGTTGGCAGCAAGTCTCTCCCCAGCACTCCTGCAGATCCCTTTACCCTTCTGTCACTCAACAGGACCAGGCTGCAGCATCTTTCCCATGCAGACAAGTGCCTAGTCCTGCAGTGAGTTAAACACAGCCACAAAGGGGAAATGACCATGTTGGGAAAGAAAAAAAAACACACAGTAACAAGGTCAGCAGCAGGGGACATTAGATTTTGAATTTGCTTTATTGAGTGTAGAAGCAGAGACTATAGTTCCAATAGCATGCCCTTTTGCTTTGAGAAATAGAAATCCTAACTTCCATCTGTGAAGACTCTGGGGAAAGGAAATGAGGTCTTTGGCTTCAGGCCTTTCATTACAGAGCAGTTTTATACCAGATGAGGCCACAGACTCACAGATACTGTGTCTCTATAGAGACCCTGCTTAGGAGGAGGAGGAGAAAGATGGACTTGAGTCAGCTCTGAGCAACTGGATTTACAAGTGACACTGACTAGATTTTTTGGATAGCCCCTACTTCTTCATGATCAGTCATTTCTTCTGTGTGTGCCTGCATGTACAGGCACATACTAGCATGAGTATAAACTTCCCAAATCAGAGGGGGAAAGTGTATACACCCAAAGAAAAATCCCTGTAGTGCAGGCAATGTGCCAATCTCACCCCATTACAATTCTGTTGACCTGACTCAGAGTTTAAGTATTTTAATCTTTTTTTTCTAATATAACCTATAAATCAACTCTTAAGTTTTACTTTTCCCATGCAGAGACTATATCATAGGAATATATGACAAGAACATTTTCTGAGAACAAAAAAAAAATAGTCATTTGTCTGACTTTATATGAAATGGTTATACAATATATTTAACTTTGCTAAATCTTGGCTTCCTAATTTGCAAAAAGAAACAAAAAAAAGCCCATCTGCATCATTTAACTTTAATCTTAATTGTAATCCTCCAAATTTTAGTTTATGTGCAATCCTCACACACAGAAAAGGACAGTGAGCTTAAACATCTAATGTGGGATTCGTGTAATTAAGTATAGGATCTAGAATTGAGCCCAGATCCAATAAATCTAAGGCCTAATATCTGTGAGAATGACTTCAGGCAAATAAAGGTTGATCCAAGCATTTTTCTTGAAAGGTAAAATGAATTTTTTTTTTTTGCTCTATGATATAAAAAGAGAAAAAAAGGGATTGAAAGTATATATTTGATTTGTGAGTTTGATAGTTTGTTATTGTAGTTTCTTTAGCATGAAACACATTAGCTATGTAGAAATAGCTCCTGTAAGATCTGGTACCAAGATCTATCCTGATGTGTAGTACATAGATCAGAAATAAATCTATCTGTCTATTCTAGGCATTAAGAACTAGAGATGTGCAGTGGGAAAAAAATTAAAAAAAATGAGGGTATTTTTTGGATATTTTGGAGATTTTGTTTAACCTTCTTTTACATTTTGCTGTTTATCAGAGGAAACGCCATGTTATTTGTTTTGCCAAGATGGCTGCTTGACACTCTGATGGTTTTCTGCTTCCAGTTTCTAGAAGTCATCATCCGCATTCTAATTGCCATGTGTTTATTGGGACATCATAGTAATTTTCAGGTAGATGTGACAATACAGTGACTTAAGGAAATCAATTTTAGAAAATAAAATTATCAGGTGATAGTGGGGCTGCGTTTGCCTCAGAACCATAAAGGAGGAAAGTAAAAGAAAGATCTGGAGCCTGTCTTAAACCACAGGATAAAACCCATTGTCATTGGGGTGAAACAAAAGGAAACCCAGCAATCAACCTTTCTTGCTTCCTTCCCAGGTCTTCCACCTCCCCTGAACTCCATGCCCACTGAGAAAGCCCATGATCTCATTTCATCTTCTCTGTGTGCTTCTGACCAAGTAGCCCTGTATTTTTATAAAATTTATTTCACTGTGAAAACTTGTTTTTTTTTAGTCAGCTCACTTTCCATCTTTCTTGAAAAGTTTGCCTTCTCTTCCATCCCAGTACTCAGCCTTTGCCTTCCTCTTTTAGCATATGCTCAGGACCTGCAATAGGACCTGCATCTACTTCCTTTCCTACCCCCCGCCCCCATGAACTCATCTGCAACACCACCAATTCTTTGCTTCATTCCTCCGGTTGTTGCAAATAGCACAACACCTTAACTTTTGTATATTTGTGTTTCTTTATCAACATTTTTGTTAGAGATATTCAACTGTAGCCTGAAGAACTTTGTCTGGATATTCCTTAGCTGCCTGAAAGACACTTTTTCTAAACTCACATATTCTCTAAATTGATTTTTTTTCTTACCAATATTTTCATTTGGTGATATCACCAAACTGAAAATCTTGGAGTGATGCCTGCCTGTCATCTTTCTCCCACTCTCCATCCACCCAGTCAGGTTCATGCACCTAATCAGATTCATCCATCTTATCAAGCACTCTGTCTCACTGATTTTGGCTTTAAAATACTTCTTGAATCTTAACTCTCCATATTCTCTGGATTCCACTGCTGCCCGATATATGGCTATTACTGTTCTGCATAGTCTGCTAATGATATGTGAACCCTAGTGTTACCTTCTGTGGATCCTTTTTCTTCTTAGTCGCCCAAGTTATGTATATAAAATGAAAACTAAATGTACTAATGCTCTGCCTGAGACCCTTCACTGGATCTCTATTGACCAGCTTTTTTTTTTTTTTCCAACCTCATCCTCACTTGAGCATCACTCTTTCTTAACAAGTTGTTTTCATGGGCCTTTTCCTTTGACTTGTAGAAATTAAATTCTGTGTGTAATTCTCTACATAGACATCAATAACTCTGCTCACGGTGCTCCCTCTGAAGGAAACACACCCTTAACTCAACTTTTCTCTCATATTTCTTCACCTAACTTCCAAACTTATCTGGCACCATCTCCTCCAGAAGGTTTTCTTAAGCATCATTATTGCCAGACCACGTTGAGAATACTCATCTTCTCTATTTTCATAGTATCCACAGAGGATTGCATCACTGTTCTTGGAAATTTTATTATAACTGGTTATTCTGTGTCTTTTTCCCCCCATGGCAATCTAGTTTTAGAGAAAGGACTGGCCAACTATACCCAGCAAGCCAAAATCCATTTTGCCACCACTTAGTAAATAAAGTTCCCAGGAAAACAGCCATCTTTTCTGTGTGTCTTCACACCATGACAGCAAAACTGAATGGCTGTGACAGGGACCAAATTATATAAAAAGCATAAACTACTTCATATCTAACCCTTTGCAGAAGGTCTATGGGTTCTGTCTTAGAGGGAAGTAGCTGGTTCACTTGCTTTTGCATTCCCATCCTCTTACTAGGAGGCTTGCGAAGTGTAGAAGTTTTTTGAAAAAAAAATTAAATAATGTTACCAAATTGATAAATGTTAATTCTGAAGTTTCCCAGCCTAACTTATTGATCAGTGATCAAAAATAGGAATTGTTCCATATCAAATCCTTAGATTGAAAGAGTTAATGAAACTCTCAGACCAACAATAGAGGCATTTTAGCAGTTTCTCCCTGGAAATCAATTTTGAACATTATTCTTAGTGACAGTAAGCATAGTCAAACAAGGAGTTCCTCTCTGCTAGAAGAGTAACTGGCTAAGGTATGGATCTGTTCCTTGATTTCATAACAAAAGGATGACTGTATAATGATTCTTCTACTTTATTCTTCATTGTATTCAACACATCTAAATTTCCCAAAGACTGATTTAATTTGGATGGTCCAGAAGTGAATTTTTAAAAAAAATTTATATAACCATTGATTCAACAGGTAATTTCTGAGTGCCAATGGATGACGTACACAGCATGCTCCTATGTGCTGTGGGTCCCATGAACCTGGGTAAAACACCAGATCCTACCATCCTTATGACTCCCCATCAGTGATGAAAATGATTCATACATTAATTCACATAAGATTTTAGAAGATGATACATGTGCCTCAAGAAAGGAAAGATCAAAGTGGGAAATTTAGGTTGAGTCAGAGGCACTAATCACATGTGTGTGCTCTCTCTTTCCTTCTCTCTCTCTCTCTCCACTAAATGCAGCTACAGAAACTACATAAAATGATTGCAATAGCTATCAAAAACTCTGAAAAGTGAACATCAGGCAGACCAAGGACAAAGACTTAAGAATATCAAAGACCACACAACTGGCAGTAAAATTACCTCACCCATACTCCCTCTGCAATACCCCCATGACCCAGCCTAAAACCTGGAAGGAGGTGTGCACAGAGTGTAAAGGAGACCTGTAAGGAGACCTCTAGGTGCAACGGAAGTGGAAGAGGATTGCAGGAATATTTGAGTCCTTTATCCTGTCATTGTATATTCTGTTATGCCCTTGTCCAAGCAATCTCAAGGCAGTGGCAGCAGCTGCAGTAGCACAAGCCACAGGATCCAAAACTCTAAAGGAGGGAAATGTTCTTCTGTGATTAGAGGGGCTGTGTTCCTGAGATTGATTGATTGATGCTTTCTATCCTCCTTCTGGTACACTCTGGACTCTGGCACACTTTTAGAAAATACATGGCAAAAAAATGATAATAAAGCACCAGATTTTGAGCCTGATAATAGAAAATACCCCCCTCAGAAACAGAAAATCCTGGGAAGATTTTGGAGATCAGGAAGAGACCTTGTAAAGTTATTTATGAAGCCCTGAGATCAAACCAGTGCTACATATAAAAGGATTGGACTGTGAATAGAACATATAAAGGACAGAATCAAACAGGTAGCAAGTTTTTGAAAGAAGTGGGACCACAATCCATATATAACTGCCCAGAATTTGTAAACAACCATGTTGAATAGATACCAAAATGTAAGTGCTGAAATTATCAATCTAAATGAGAACTAGGCTCATAGCATAGTACTCAAAAGGTCTAAGATATCATTCAAAATTGCATAACATTTGAGCAATCAGGAAAATCTTACTTGACATAGAAAAACTTATTGCATACAGGTATGTTATTTGAAATACCAATGCTGAGGTGGCAAAGATACTGAAATTATTTAACAGACATTTAAAAAGCCATTCTAAAGCTCCAATTGCGAACACTTAATGAAAAGTCTTAAAATGGAAATAGGAAACATGAAGAAGAACTAAATTAAAAGTTACAAATGAAAAATACAATAATAGAAGCATTTTAAAATGGGAAGTAGCAGAAGAAACGTGACAGAAGAAACATTCAGCAAATGAGGAAAGATCAATAGATGTTGCATAATTTGGAAAATAAAGAAAAACAATTGGAAAAAAACTTAACAGAACCTCAGTCACCTGTGGAACAATTCCATAATGTCAAATATTTGAGTTATCACAGTCCCAAAAGAAGAGGAAAAAATTAAATGTAGGAAAAAATATTTGAAGAAATACTTGTGGAAAACATTCTCAATTTGGAAAAACTCATGCATTCACAATTTCAATAATCTCAAGCAACCCAAACCAGATAAACACAATGAAATTCATGTCATCACATATTACCTGAAAACTAAAAGAAAGACACTGAAAGCAACCAAAGCAAAATGGTGCTTTACGTATATGTATACAGAAATTCAAATGGCTTTCTATTTCACATCAGAATACAAAGAGCCAAGAAGGAACTAGAACAGTATTTTTTAAATTGAGAAGAAGAAGAAGGAGAAGGAGAAAGAGAAGGAAAAGAAGAAGAAGAAACCAGAATTCTATATCCAGAAAAGAATGCTTCAGAAACAAAGACAGAGAATCCACAGTTCTGAAAGAATTATCAAAGAAAGATATTCTGAAAAAAGGAGAAATCATTTTATAAGGAAACTTAGAAAATTAGGAATGAGTACAGAGTGAAAATGGTACATATGTGGGTAATACACTATATTTGACATTCAAAATACAAATAATTTATTCTGTCTAATGAGGCTTTCAATAGATATACATGCAACATACAAGAAAACTAAAACATGAAAGAAACTTATATGGGGAGACAGGTTTGAGCATTATTTTTGAAATTATAAAATACTGATTCTAAATAACAGAAGAATTTATATCAAAATCCATAGAGAAATCACTACCAAAATCATAGACTGAGACAGTTTCAACAGAAAAGTAAAATTACATTTTTAAAAATGTTTAAGTAACACCAAAGAGTGGGGAAGGGATCAGATCCTTTATAGGAAACAAAACTTATAATAATAACATGTCATGCCTAAAATCAGACACGTTAATAATTATATTAAGTTTAAGTGGACTAAAATAGAAGAATTAACTCACACTACAATAAAGTTACTTCCAAAGTAATAATACAAGAAGGTTAAAATCAAAATCATAAAAAATATATACTCAGCATGCCTTACAGATAATACAGATTTGATTATAAACAACTATAATAAAATAAATATCTCAATAAATTGAGTCACACAAATATTTTGCTTTTCCAGTGCATGTGAAAGTTAGATTTTTTATTATATCATAGCTTATTGAGCATATAGCAGCTGAATGTTGAAAACTCAAAACACTTTATTGCAAACATTACTAATGATCATCTGAGCTTCAGGAAGTCCTAATCTTTTTTGCTGAGGGTCATTTGTCAATGTTGATGGCTACTGACTGATCAGAGAGGAGGTTGCTGAAGGTCAAGGTGACTTGTCAACTTCTTAAAATAAGGCAACAGTGAGATTTGCCAGATCACTTTATTCTAACAAAAGAATGCTCTCTAATATGTGCTGTTAAATAGCATTCTACCCAAGTAGAACTTCCTTCGAAATTGGAGTCAGTCCTCTCAGACCCTGCCACGGCTTTATCAGCTCAGCTGATGCAGAATTCAATAGCCTTTGCTATCATTTCAATAATGTTCACAGCATCTTCAGCAGAAGTAGATTACATCTCTAGAAACCACTTTTTGTTCATTCATAAGAAGCATCCCCTTGTACATTACAATTTTATCATAAGATTGTAGCAATTCAGATATGTCTGCAGAGTATGCTCCTATTTCTAGTTCTCTTGCTATTTCCACCACATTTGCAGTTATTTCCTCCAATGTCATCTTGAATGACTCAATGTCAACCCTAAGGGTTGCAATCAAATTTCTATCAATATTTTCCTTTTGATCCTTGACATGAGTCACAGATGTCCTTAGTGGTATCTACAATGGCAGTCCCTTTCCAGAAGATTTTCAGTTTGCATTGTCCAGATCCATCAGCGAAATCACCATCTATGGCAGTTCTACATACTTATGAATGTGTTTATGACTAAATTTAAAATTATTCCTTGATCCATCTGTTGTACAAAGAATATTTTACAAGGATAGATGAAAACCACCTTATTATTATCATTGTTTGTCTTCATCAGAGCTCCAGTGACCAGGTGCATTATCAATGAGCAGTAATGTTTTGAGAGAAATCTTTTCTTCTGAGTAGTAGGTATGGATAGTGATCTAAAATATTCAGTAAACCATGTTGGAAACTGATGTGCTGTCATCCTGGCTTAGTTGTTCCCTTCACAGAACATAGAGTAGATTTAGTATGATTCTTAAGGGCCTTAGGCTTTTTAGAATGCTGAATGAGCAGGGTTCAAGTTAAAGTCACCAGCTGCATTACTGCCTAACAAGGGAGTTGTCCTGTCCTTGGAGAATGTTAAGGGAAGAACTGACTTCTCTCTAGCCCTGAAAGTCTTGGATAACATTTTCTTCCAATACCTGTTTCTTTCAATGTCTGTTTCATAGATATTGAAAAGCCATTGTCTGGCATGAAGAACCACCTTTGCTCATTATCTTAGCTAGCTTTTCTGGATAATTTGCTATAGCTACCCCTTGCATTTACAACATGTTCCTTTATGTTGTATCTTCCTTCCTTCACCGACATAAACCAAACTCTGCTCACTTCAAACTTTTCTTTTTTAGTTTTCCAAACTCTCTGAGCCTACATAAAGTCTCAGGGAGTCAGAGCCTTGGTCTGGATTAGGTTTTGGATTAAGGGAATGTTGTATCTGGCTTGATTTTCTATCCAGACCACTGAGGCTTTCTCTGCATAAGCAAAAAGGCTGTTTTGCTTTCTTACCATTTATGTGATCACTGAAGTAGCTCCTTTAATTTCTTTTAAGAACTTTTCCTTTGCATGCACAACTTGACTGATCATATAACCTAAGGGACCAAGTCATCAGCATACCTGGGCTTTCAACATGCTTTCTTTACTGCACTTAATCTTTTCCAACTTTAGATTTAAAGTGAGGGATCTGTGATTCTTTCTCTTGAACACTTAAAGGTCACTGTATGGTAATTAATTGGCCTAATTTAGATATTTTTGGGCCTCAGGGAAGCCCAAGAACACATGCTTCATCTATCAGTTAACTTTTTCCATTTTATATATGCACAATTTGTGGCACCACAAAACAATTATGAGGGTATCAACAAAGACCACAGATCACTGATCACCATACCAGATGTAATAGTAATGAAGAAGTTCAAAATATTGCCAGAATTAATAAAATGTGACACAGAGACCTTAGGCAGCCAGGTGCTTGGAAAAATCGGTCTAAGGCAGTTGCTCAATGCAAGTTTGACATGAAACTTCAATGTGTAAAACACTCAATATTGCAAAGCACATTAAAGGGAAGCACAGTAAAACAAGGTACATGACTTACAAATATTAATCCAAAGTCTAGAGTGACTACCGTACTGTCAAGCAAATTAGGCATTACAGAGAAAAGAAGGGCAATACATAATGATAGCAGAGTCAGCTCTTGAAGGAGAAATAACAATTCTAATTACACATTCACCTGATAGCACAACTGTGGTAGTTGTTATTATTAGTATTTAAGTACTAGGGAGGTAACTCAGGGGTACTCTACCATGAGTTACACCCCCAGTCCTTTTTTTTTTTAATTTGGAGACAGCATCTAAGTAGCTGAAGATGGTCATGAACTTGTAATTCTCCTGCCTCATTCTCCAGAGTCACTGGCATTATAGACATGAGTCACCATGCCCTGCTTATAGCAGAGTTCTAAAACACATGAAGCAAGTTCTATATGTAGAGATACTAACACTTTTCTTTCAGTAATAGATGGCATCACCAACAAATGGTTAGAATGTAGAACCCAAGAGCACTACCAGTGAATAGTATCTGACATTTTAGAATCTGAAGAGCTCTAAAATTATTAAGGAAGTTGAATTCATAGTTAGAAACATTCAGAAAAATAAATTGTTTCACTGTTGCATTTTACCAAAAAAACAATAGATGATATTAATTTTAAGAATAATTCCAAAAAAGATAAAATAGTAATTTGCTATTCACTGTAAATTCTATTGCATTGCCTCAATATCTAGGGCAGACAATTATGGTCAACAACAACAACAACAACAACAAAAAAAAAAACCAGAAAATAATTATCCAAATACCTCATAAACATAACAATCCTAGACCAAATATTAATAAATCTAGTTCAATAAAAAATGAAAAATACAACTAAGTGTGACATATCACAGAAATATATAGTTGATTCAATATCTGAAAATTAATTGATATAATCTGTATTAAAATCTCAAAAAATTAGAAGCTACAGGATTTCGTAAATTAACATAGAGAAAATAATTTTTAAAAAATCAACATCCATTCATGATAACACTCTAAGAAGTGTATGAATCGAGGAAAACTTTCTAAACTTAATAGAAGTTATATTTGTAAAATGTCTACAGCTAACATAATATTTAACAATGAAACTTAAAATGCTTCTTCCTTAAGATTAAGAATAGGCCAAGTATACCCACTCTTACCACTTCTATTCATTTTTGTGATACTAGAAGTCTTGACCAGTGAAATAAGCTAAGAACAAATATTAAGCTATGTAGATTGATAAGGAATATAATTGAGAAAATTCCAAGAATGAACATAAACTTATTTTAAAATAATTTTTTTGGTATCAGGGATTGAAGCCAGGGGTGCTTAGCCACTGAGCCACATCCCAACCCCTTTTCTTTTTTCTCTTCTTTTTTTTTTTTTTTTGAGAGAGGGTCTCACTAAGTGGCTTAGGGCCTTACAAAGTTGTCAAGGCTGACTTTCAACTTGTAATCCTCCTGCCTCAGGATTCCAAGCTGCCATTTATTTTAAAACTTTATTAGTTCATTATAGTTATACATAATAGTGGTGTTCATTTTCACATTCATAAGTGCATATAACATAATTTGCTCCATTTCAATCCCCAGTACTACCCTTTTGCTCCCCTCCTCCCTCCCAAATCTTCTACCTCTAGTATTTTTCCTTCTATTAGTTTTTAATTGGTACACTATAGTTATATATAAAAGTGGGATTCATTATAATATATTCATAAATGAACATACTATACTTTGTTCAATTTTACTCCACAGTCCCTCACCTTTCCCAATCCTCTTGATCCCATTCTTCTATTTCCCTGATTTTCCTTCTATTTTCATGACATACACATACCTACCATCTTTTTAATTCCTTATTTCTTTCTTCTGCACATGACAGAACATTTCCAACCCTTAGCTTTCTCAGTCTGGCTTATTTCACATAACATGATGTTTTCCAGTTCCATCCATTTACTAGCAAATGCCATAATTTTATTCTTTGTATGGCCCAGTAAAATTCCATTGTATTTGAGGTACATTTTCTATATGTAATTTTCATTGAGGAACACCTAATATGGTTCCATCACTTGTCTATTATGAAATGTGCTGCTATAAACATTGACATGGATGAATAATTATAGCATTTTGATTATAGTTTTTTGCATAAATACCAAGGAGTGGGATAACTGGGTTATATGGTCAGTCCAGCTCTAGTCTTTTGAAAAATCTCCATACTGCTTTCCAAAGTGATTGAACTTGTTTGCAGTCCCACCAACAATTCATAAGTGTATTTTTCCCTCCTCATCCTTGCCAGCATTTACTGTTATCTGTGCTCTTGATGACTGCCATTCTAACTAGTGTCAGATAAAATCTCAATGTAGTTTTAATTTGCGTTTATCGAACTTTTTTTTTTACATATTGGTTGGCCATTTGTATCTCTTGAGAAATGTCTGTTTAGTTCATTGTCCCATTGATTATTTTTTTTTGTCAGTAGGTTAGTATTCAGAATATACATAGAAATCAGCATAAACTTCTTAGAAATAACAATTGATTTTAGTTAGGCCACAGAATATAAGGATAAGGCACAAAAAGCGTTTTGTATTTCTACATGCTAACAATTAAAAATCACAGATTTGTTTTCTTTTTTGTTTTTGTTTGGTACCAGGGATCAAACACAGGGGCATTTGACCACTGAGCCACATCCCCAACCATATTTTGTATTTTTAATGTAGAGACAGAGTCTCACTGAGGTGTTTAGCACCTGGCTTTTGCTGAGGCTGGCTTGAACTTAAGATCTTCCTACCTCAGATTCCAGAGCTGCTGGGACGACAGGTGTGCACCATCACACCCAACCAGAATGTTTTTTAAAAATTTAAAAGCGACAAGTAATGAGATATTTAAGTATAAATTTAATGAAACATTCATAGTGCTTGAATACTGAAAACTAAAATGTCAATAAAATTTAAAAAATGAAAACTCAGATAAATAATGAGATACAGCATGCCTATGGATTGAATGACTTGTTCTATAGTCAATTTTTCTCAAACCGAAATATAGGCTTAACATAATTCCAAACAAATCCCAGCAGATATAGATAAATTTATTTCATAATTTATGTGAAAATGTAAGGGAACAAGAAAAACCAAAACATATTTAAACAAGAAAAATACAGTTGAAGAAATCATACTGCCATATTTTAAGCTTAACACATAGCTACAGGAATCAAGACAGCATGGTTTCAGCAAAAGTATAGACCAATGAGACAGAGACAGATTTCAGAAGTGTACCAGCCTAAATTTGGCTAATTGATTCTCAACAAAGGTGTAGAGACAAATCAATGAAGGGGTAGTTTTTCAACATGTGGTGTTAGAATGAACTTGGCAGCTAGTTCAAAGGAAAGAATAGAATCTGAACTGAAATTTCACATCTTATAGAAAAAAATTCTCAAAAATTATTATAAATCTAAATGTGTGAGACCATATATCTTACAGAAGGAAAAAAATAAAATCTCCACCACCTTGAGTTAGACAAATAACTCTTTTTAGAATAGTTACTTATTCAACTGAATTTTCAAAATGGAATGTTATTGAAATATTAATTTTATTACTTAAAAAGTGTGAGGATGGCCTTAGGCCTGAGCCTAAGCAACTCTGTTTTTAAAACTCCAATGTGAAACCTGCAGTTTCACCAGGGACACCCACAGAGCCCTCCAGTATGGCCTCAAGACTAGTCTCTTCCCCTCACCCTGAAGTCTCTGGTAGGCTGACCTTGCCTGATAAGAGGGAAAGGCAGGAAGATCAGGGTGGAGACCACCAGACCAGATGTTTCTGACCCAGGGTAAATGATGTCACTGAGAAATCTGGTGGTAGCTGATAAGGATTGAAAGGGGGGTCAAAAGCCCCCAAATTTAGTATAAATAATAGAGCTGACCAACAGGGATTTAGCCAGCCTAAACAAGAATGCACTCGAGCTGGAGAACCTGATGAGGACCTGGACTGACATCCCATCACTTGTCATCATTCTCCTGATCCTCTGCATGATCCTCACTGCTCTTAAGCTCTACCACCTCGTCTGGACCTTGGTGAGAGCCGCAACTTCTCCCTTCAACCCTCTCCTCAATGGGTCGTCCACTCTACAAAGCTTGCCTTGGTTCTGGACCTGTCACAATGGTCTAAATGAGTGTGCATCTGCTGGACATAAAGCCTTAGGCATGAGACTTTTGAATTTAGAATGCAGAGGGAATGTCTGTCATTAGCCTGTCATGATTAAGTGTGTTTGCAGTGCTTAGAATTAATCTAGAATTGTTTGCTGTGAATTGATTAATCTAGAATTGTTTGCTGTGAATTGATTATGTCTATTGCAGTGCCTAGCATTAAGGGTTGTCGATTTCTTGATTAAGAACCTATAGAGTGAAATTGTATTGAGTGATGTGAGTGAATAAAGCATTGAAAGGGGCGGAAGCACATGTACATTCTTTATTTCTCCCCTCAACTGCATACATCGCAATTTTGCCCCCTTGCGACCAATAGAGTTATGAAGATATAATAAGATGGAGATGTTCACATATCAACAATTTTATAAGATATAATTTACATAACATAAAATTTAACCAAAGTACAGAATTCAGTGACTTCTACAATATAGAGCTTTGAAACTATTACCATAATCTAATTTTAAGTCATTTTCATCATCTGGAAAGGAAACTCTGTATTTATTTGCTATCCTTTTCTATTCCTCTTTATCCCTTAATCCTAGGTATCCACTAATCTAAAAAGAGTTCTTGTACAACTCTAAATTCCTCATTAATAAAATCAAATAAGGAAAAGTTTAATTTCATCAAAATTTTAAAACTTTTGGTGTGCACAGAAGACTGTGAAGAGACTGAAAAGACTGGGGGAAATGGTTGAAAATTATACATCTAAAAAGTAACTTGAATGCAAAGCATATAGAAAGCTTTCTAAACTCAACACTGTGTTAAAAAAAGCTCAAAATATGTACTAAATGTTGGTACAGATAGGAGAATATATAAAATGGCAAGTATTCCCATAAAATGATTGTTAGTCATTAAAGTAATTCAAATTAAATCCACAATAAGGTAAGATTTCATTTACATTTTCACAGATTTATTAAAAGTACTGACCATACAAATTACTCCAAAACTAAACTCAGCAGTAATATATAAAACAAATCAATTAAGTCTATGTTTGTGGGTATAAAAAATGGTGTAGTCACTCTGAAGTCAATTCTGTGGCCTCTTAATTTAAACATACATTTACTATATGCCCCTGAAGCCCTATTCTTGGGTATTTTTTCCTATTAAATGAAAAGTTACATTTATACCAAGTTCTGTCTTCAAATGTTTATAAGAGTTTTATTCACAATCATCATGGAATGTTAACAAACCCAATATCCTTTAAAAAATGAATAAACTGTGGTTCATCCATACAATGGACTTCTATCCACCCAAATAATTACCTTCTAAAAAATTTTTAAATACTAAACAAAAACTATCAATGGTCTCAATTAAGCTATATAAATCTCATCAGCAATATGCTAAAAGAGCCAATCTTTTATATTCTATATGAATCCATTTGCATATCATTCTTATAAAGACAGAAATGATAGTGACAGAGAATTATCAGTGGTTTCCAGGAATTAGGTGTCATATTAGGATGTGAGTAGGAAAAAGTTAAAATGAGGAAGTTTTATAAGGTAATAGAACTATTCTATACCCGGACTTTGGCCAATAGTTAGATAGATCTATAGACTGGTTAACAGAATACACACATAGAAAAAGTCAATTTTACAGCATGTTCATTTAAAAGTTAAATACAAAAATAGAAAGTGGGGTGACATGAGCCATGTGGTAGAATGGAGGGTGCCTGACTCTCCCTCTACTCACGAGTGCATCAGAGAACATCTACTCTGGGATCAGTTCCCTCAGAGTTGGGTGAGTCCTGCCCACTTGGGTACTGCAAAAACATTCACATCAAATAGGTAGGAAAAGCTGGGGCACAAAACTGGAAAGGACTCCCCGATATCTAACTTCTGTCTGTGATGAGAAAGGTTTGGGCTTCACAAACAGGGCCTTAACTCTAAGGTTCTCCACAGTTGGACTCTTACTTTGCCCAGTCTGTGAGTGTGACTGGAGGAGATACGACATGTTCAAGTCTTTCTGTACACCACAGGAAAAAAGCAATTGTTTTGGACAGGCACACAAGTACTTCCAGGAGCCTCATTTCCCAGAGCAGCACAGAGAAGGGGCTTACAAGTATAGCTCCTCATTTTTCTCCAGAAAGAACATATGACACACTTTCTGGGGGCAATGTGGTGGTCTGGCTTCGAACTAACTTGCATTGGGGAGTTAAAAGTACAGACAACTATTAGCCTACTGGCAGCCTGAGAAAGAGTTTGATACTGCCTGAGACTTTTCCCTGGATCATCCTAGCAATAAACACAAGTCTATTAATCCCTTCTGGGAAAAGTTTGTTCGCATATCAAACACTAACTTTTAAAAACTTCTATCCAAGGGATTGAATCCTAAACCTACTAACTCTGAAAGCAGAGAGTCTAAGTCTATCCAAGTCCAAATAGACCCAGGGTTTCATTTTTCAGAAGCAGTGCAGAAAAGCTTTAAAAACACCGCTCAGCCCAGCATGGTGTCACACACCTGTAATCCCAGCAGCCAGGGAGGCTGACACAGGAGGATAACAAGGAGGCAAGTTTAGCAATTTAGTGAGGACTTAAACAACTTAATGAGATCCTGTCTCTAAAAAAATATTAAAAAGGAATGGAATCGTAATGCAAAAAAATATGAATGTAATGCACTCCACTATTGTCATGTATGTAAGAAATAATAATAATAATAATAATAGGGATGGGAATGTAGCTCCATTGCTAAGTGTCCTTGGATTCAACCCCTGTCACCAAAAATTAAAAAAAAAAAAAAACACAGCTCACGGTTTCTCTCAGGAAGAGATTTACACTACACTACACAATAAGCACCTGTGAGGATGGCCTTCAGCCTGAGCCCAAGCAAGTACATTTTAAAAACTCCAGTTGGAAACCTGCAGTCTCACCAGGCACCCTAACAGAGCCCCCCAGTATGGCCCTCAGGCACAAACAAATCACTTCCCCTCACCCTGATAAACTCAGAAGCCTCCAGTAATAGACAAAGGCAAAAAGATCAGGGTGGTGACCACCAGACCAGATGTTTTAACCCCAGGGTAAATGATGTCACTGAGGGACCCAGTGGCAGCTGATAAGGATTGAAAGGGGGGGGGGTTCAAAGGTGCCAAAGATGGAGCAATTACAGACATTCAGCCAGAAGAGTATGATGCCCTCACACCGATAGGCCAATGAGAACCTGGACTGACATGTCAACAGTTTTCTTTTTTCCAACTGTGACTGCTGAATTTATTAGGTAATGTTATGACACCCCAAACAGCATAAATAACAGCAACAAATACTCAGTACTCAGCATTCAGCTTAAGAAATCATTCATTGCCAGCACAGTTATGCCTCCCTCTCAGGGACCGCCTAGGTCCTGCCCCCAAAAAATCTCCCCCAAGAGGAAACTCTCTCCCTATTTTATGGGTTTATCATTGACTTGAATTACTTTCTCCCACCACACACACACACACACACACACACTCACAGAGGAAAAAAAAAAAGAGAGAGAAAAAATAAGCCCTAAACTAATAGGACTTTTGTATGAGGATATCATACCACAAATATTCATTTGCAAATAGCTTTCTTTATATATATATATATGACAGCAAAATGCATTATAATTCTTATTACAAATATTGAGCACAATTTTTTATATCTCTGGTTGTATACAAAGTATATTCACACCAATTAGTGTCTTGATACATGTGCTTTGGATAATGATGTCCATCACATTCCCCCATCATTTCTAACCCCATGCCCTGTCCCTTCCCCTCCCACCCCTCTGCCATATCTAGAGTTCATCTATTCCTCCCATGCTCCCCCTCTCTACTCCACTATGAATCAGCCTCCTTAGACTCCTTTGGCACAAGATTTAAAATCAAGAATTAATAAATGGGATGGACTCAAACTAAAAAGTTTCTTCTGAGCAAAAGAAGAAATCTGTGAGGTGAATAGAGAGCCTACATCTTGGGAGAAAATTTTTATTCCTCACACATCAGATAGAGCACTACTCTGTAGGGTATATAAAGAACTCAAAAAGTTAAACACCAATAAAAAACAAATAACCCAATCAATAAATGGGCCAAGGACCTGAACAGACACTTCTCAGAAGATGATATACAATCAATCAACAAATCATCACTAGCAATTAGAGAAATGCAAATCAAAACTACTCTAAGATTTCATCTCACTCCAATAAGAATGGCAGCTATTATGAAGACAAACAAAAGTAAGTGTTGGCGAGGATGTAGAGCAAAATGGACGCTCATACACTGTTGGTGGGACTGCAAACTGGTGCAGCCAATATGGAAAAATGTATGGAGATTTCTTGGAAAATTGGGAAGGGAACCACCATTTGACCCAGCTATCCCTCTCCTGGGTCTATACCCAAAGGACTTAAAAACAGCATACTACAGGGACACAGCCACATCCATGGGATAGCAGCACAATTCACAATAGTGAAACTGTGGAACCAACCTAGATGCCCTTCAGTAAATGAATGATTAAAGAAAATGTGGCATATATACACAATGGAATATTTATTACTCAGCAATAAAAGAGAATAAAATCATGGCATTTGCAGGTAAATGGATAGAGTTAGAGAAGATAATGCTAAGTGAAGTTAGCCAATCCCAAATAGCCAACACTTTTCATCACATTTTCCTCACTGCTCTCAAATTCTACAGCCACATCTTGACCCTGGTGAGAGCTGGAACTTCTCCCTACGAACCTCTCCTGACCACTCGTCAGCTCCACCCCAGGAGAAGCCTGCCTTGCTCCTGACCTGATCACCGTGGTCTGAGTGAACATCCATCTGCTGGACTTGAAGCCTAAGGCTTGAGACTTTAGATCGGACGATTGAGCTTAGCATGCAGAGGGAATATCTGTCATGAGCCTGTCATGATTAAATCTGTTTTCAGTGCTTAGAATTAATCTATAATTGTTTGCTGTGAATTGATTATGTCTATTGCAGTGCCTAGCATTAAAGGTTGTCATTTTCTTGATTAAGAACCATAGAGTAAAATTGCATGGAGACATTTGAGTGAATAAAGCATTGACCAAGTCAGAAGCATGTGAGCAGTCTTTTTTTCACCCCTTCGACTGCATCGAAGGTGCCCATTGTGACAGCATCCTAAATTTTATAGCTAATTCCTCAGTGGCTCTCTACTAAACCTTTTATCTCTTAGGAGTAGAAGAGATTGGACACATGTGAGTCTCACAAGATCACAGAACAAAAAGATGATTTTAAATAGGTGTACAAACACTTCAGGATTTACAACCATTTTCAATAATGTGAGGAAAGAGACTACAGATTGGGAGAAAAATTTTACCACATGAACCTCCGATAAAGCATTAATCTCTAGAATATATAAAGATCTCAAAAAACTTAACACAAACAAAACATATAAACCAATCAATAAATTGGCTAAGGAACGGAATGGATACTGCACAGAAGAACAAATATAATCAATCAACAAATATGTAAAAGTGTTCATCATCTCTAGCAATTCGAGAAATGCAAATCAAAACTACACTAAGATTTCATCTCACTCCTGCCAGAATGACAATCATCAAAAATGCAGGAAACAATAAATGTTTGTGGGGATTTGGGGAAAAAGGTACACTCATACATTGCTGGTGGGACTGCAAATTGGTGCAACCACTATGAAAAGGAGTATGGAGATTCCTCAGAATACTTGGAATGAAACCACCATTTGACTCAGCTATCCCACTCCTTGGTTTATACCCAAAGGATTTAAAGTCAGCATACTACAGTAATGCAGCCACATCAATGTTTATAGCAGCTCAATTCACAATAGCTAAATTATGGAACCAACCTAGGTGTCCCTCAATACATGAATGGATAAACTAAATGTGGTATATAAAAATGTTCAATGGAATATTACTCAAAAGAAGAGTGAAATTGTGACATTCACCAGGAAATGGATGGAGTTGGAGAATATCATGCTAAATGAAATAAGTCAATCCCACAAAACCAAAGGCCGAATATTTTCTCTAATATGCAGATGATAATTCACAATAAGGTGGGTGGCACTAGAGAAGAATAGTGTTACCTTAGATTAGGTAGAGGGAAGTGATGGGAGGGGTGGTAAAGGGGAGGTGGGGTAGGTAGAGGGAAGTGATGGGAGGGGTGGTGAAGGGGAGGTGGGGATAGGAAAGATAGTAGGATGAAATAGACATTATTACTGTATGTATATACATGATTACATGACCAATATGATTCTGCAACATATACACTCAGAAAAATGAGAAATTATATCCCATCTATGTATAATATATCAAAGTGCATAAATGCATTCTACTGTCATTAATAAAAAATTAAAACAAATTAAAAAAAGAGAGGGAATATGTAACTACCATTTTTATTCCAGATGGAGCTTAGAGGACATTCTCCCAGTACCTACCATCTGATAAATTTAATTTGAGGTGCTAACAGAATAAACATAGCCCTTTGATAACCTAAACCTTAGTTTGGCTCTTTAAGAACTTTTCTTCTGTCTCTACCCAGTGATAAACCTAAATCTACCCATTTTTCCTGAAAGAAATTTGGGCATGCACTGAGTACTACAACTACTATAATCCTCATATAAGGGACTGACTTCTTAACAGCCTATCTCTGAAAGTTATGTTTTTTTCCCTTTATTAATGGCCCTATATCACAGAGGTCAAAAGAGATGAAGAAAAAATAAACTATTTCCAGAAGCTCTCTCCCCAGGATGTAGCCTGAACATGAATGCAGGCATTTGCCACAGATCCTTCTCCATATTAATGCAATATTGGAAGATAAAACCCTACTCTCAACTTCACTGTGAAGAATGAAGGGACAGGAATACACCCTAACCATTCTAGATACATAAATAGAGACACAGTACCTAATGTACTGGAAAAACCTGGCACATCCTAAGCTCCAGGGGGCCACCAAAAGATAATATATCAGTTTGTCAAACACAAGATTTGAGAGGGTCCTCAAAACCACTAGTCAGATGAATTTATGATATCATTCACTCTTTCATAAAGACTAACAGGATTAGGAGATAAATATATATATATATATTACAGAAAGCAACACAGAGTCAAGGGGGTGGGGGAGAAATAGGAGAATTAATTCCAAATAAGAAAACAAGACAAGTCTCTGGAAACTAACCCAAGTGAAATGGAGATATGTGATTTACTTTATGGTAAATCCAAAACAGTAATGTTAAAGATTCTCACCAATTTCAGGAAAGCAATTCAAATAGAAACAATGTCAAAAAGAGTTATATAATATATATTTAAAAAGTCCCAAGCAAAAAAACTTAGAGCTGAATAATACTGTAACTGAAATGAAAAATTCAGTAGATTCAAGGGCTGGCAAGATCAAATAGAAGACTCAGTTAAGTTGAAAATAGTTCACTAGATTTCATCATGGAATAAAAAAAAAAGAAGATACTTTAAAAGACTTAAGCCACCACGTTTTAATAGCCAACAGTTTCTGGTTGAATATATCATTCCACTCCCTTTAGCCCTTCAAGGTTTATCCTTAAAAGTTTATGATAATTTTATTCATATTTCTTTGTATACAACAATTTGCTTTTCTTGCTGGTTTTAAATCATTGTCTTTCACCTTTGACAATCTTATTATGATGTGTCTGTTAGGATAGAGACATTCAGGAGTTAGTCATACAAGTTGGGGTGCTCAATGTGTGCCCTGAACTCTTTCTAAGAAACAGTGAGCTAATTTTTAAAACTCCTTTTCTGCACTTCTTCTGGTGGTAAGGTGGACATCATTAGACTTAAGAACCAATAAATGAAATATCAGTATACAGTAATAATGCACTGTGTTTCAAAACAGCTAAGAGATTTTAAATATTCTTTCCACAAGGAAAAACAAACATTTAAGGTGATGGATATGATAAGTAAACTAATTTGATCATTCCACAATACATACATACATCAAAACTACATATATTTAGGCAAGGGAAAGCTCATGAAAATCTTGAATGTCAGGCAAATGAATTTATCCCTAATTTACATCCTATCTACTTGTCAATAAAGATTATCCCATATCCTGTATCTTAGCCTTATCACATAGACTGTTTTTAAATTCAAAACTGAAAGTTAAACAATAGAGTCCAGTATGCACTTCTACACTGATTTAACATATGAAGTTTGGCAAATTAACTTCAGCATCTTCTTCTATACCATGCGTGACATACAAGAAATTTTGCCAGCTTCCCTATTTTATGAAGCTTCTCTGACACATGAATCTCATGACTGATAAGAAAGACATATTTTTAAACTTAGGTTTGCTTTACTTTAGTTTCATGTTAACTCCATGCTGTGTGTGAAAGGTATTTTTAAAGTAGAATAAAAAAACATTTCTCAAAATGTGATCCTTGAGTAAAAAGTATTGGCACAACCTGAAAACTTACTAGAAGAGAAAATTCTCATGCCCCACCCCAGACTTCCTGAACCAGAAATGTTGGGGTGGTGGAGAGCAATATTCACTTAACAAATCCTTTTGGCTCTTCTGATGTATGCTACTATTTGAGAACCACTGACATAAAATATTGCACAAATATGCTCACATGCCATGAAACAAAATGGGCATGGTCTCACACAGAAAATGGGTCTTATTCATAGCCAGAGAATCAGACATTCTTCCCTGGAATTTTCCTTTCCACAATACATGAAACTTCAGATCTTATTTTCCTAGAGGAATAATTATTTTCAGATATATTTGGCACTCTGTATGAGAAGATCCAGGAATCATTTCTTGGGAAGAGAGTAGGAAATTTCATTTCCTGCTGGTTGGCATTTTGATAAAGCAATTTTGCTTGAGAGAATTGATGTCAGCATACTGACCTGCACATCACCATAAATTTGTGTCAATTTACTCAATGAATCATCTCCAATGTCAACATTCTCCCCTATACTCAAATGCTCTTAAGCATTATAAATTCTTGGTCCCAAAAGGATAAACAATAAAGATGTTGTGAGGCCAAAAACAGAACACAAATGACAGAGGAGGTAAGGATATGTTTCTTTCTCAGTTGATACAAAATAATACACAAAAATACTTTCCTTTGTGATATATTTCAACATATGATATCATCAAAAGAGATAATAGAAATAGATTGCTTAGTGCCTTTCAACTAAAAAAAAATCAATACATCATAGCCTGTTAACATCTTTTAATCTGATTCCCCTTTCATTGGATCTCATCATATTTTCCTATGGTTTGCTTGGTTCAAGTTTTCACAATCAGCATGAGTAGCCATATTGATTTTGTCCTTTGGACTGAAATTTTCCTATAGGTCAGTCCTATAAAGATGAACTGTAGGGGTGAACATTCAATTGAGGAAGCATTGCTCTTTCAACCCAGCCTCTATCGGGGTGTGAAAAAGCAAGAGTCTACTGACCAAGCTCCAAGTCTGGCCACTGGCTGACCATGTACTTCTAATTACTTTCCTGGGATTTGGTTTCCTTAACTATAAAAGAGGATCTAATAGTGACTTCTATAGAAAGGGGTCTCTTGCTTGGCTTTCTATAACCAATCATTTTATTTTAATCTCTTCACTGTTTTTCACAAAGCATCTCCCACATTCTGCCCATATTAGTCCTATGTCCAAAAACATAAATGTGATAAATCCACTGCTATTTAGTCCAGAAGCCAGCCATAAAATTAAATGCCTAAAGATGAATGAAGTTAACACAATGTTTGCTGGGTATAAAAAAAATGCATGTTAAGTGCTTGGCCTGCCACAAAGCAAACACAACCTAGTTACATTGACTTTAAAAGTTTCTAAGCATTGCTAACAAAGTGTTCAGAAAAAAACATCAGTACTTGTTGTGAAACTCTGAAGCCACCAATTTGCTTTCCTTAATTTAATCTTGGAGTACCACACAGTCCCTGGGAAGATTTTTACTGAAAAAAAGATCACAACTGATGTTGCTCGACTTTTTTTCCTACCAAATATGTACCAACTCTCCCTTTCTCTCTCCCATTTTTCCATCCCTATCATACTATTTGTACCTCTAAGTCAAGAGATTATCTTACTTTATATTGTAGTGAAGGTGCACTGGGGTGAGAGGTCTGTTATTAACACCTTATATTACTTTGTAATCTTCTGGGGCTTGTTGAAGACAGGGTGTTACGTTGCCCAGGATGATCTCTAGACCCTAGGTTTAAGTGATCCACTTGTCTTAGCCTCCTGAGTAGCAGGGACTACAGGTGTATACCGCTCCGCCAGACTTATTTTGCCAGATCTGACATTGAGGGTTGCTCTTTATCTTGGCCATAATTTAGACCTGTGCCTGGAATATTTCTAAATTAGCATGAAAGAAGGAACTGCTAGAAATATACTTTTATTAATTGAATTACAACCACCACTTATAAGAAACTGGTCACAGCCATGTCCACCTTTATAGATGACCATTCACATTTCCAAAGTTGACATCTCTGGTCTCTACAGTTAGCAGCGTCCTTTTGAAAAAAGGATCCAGTAAAATAAGGTTTAAAAATGGGATCCAGTGAAGTAAGAAATTTGCTATGGACAAAAAGGCAGATATTGGATAGGAAAAAAAAAGAAATATGCTTGTGTTGGGAGATTAGGAAGGAAAAAGCAGGCCTCCAAACTTTTCAAACACTATAGAACACTGATTCCTGTCTAAAATGTTTTTCCATCCTTACGTCCTTATTTACTAGAAGCTGTCATCAGGCTATGATTAACCACACTGATCACTAACTCCTCCCTTCTAACAAGACCAGCAATCAGTCCTCTTAGAGGAAGTCTGATTGCCCCCATTGTGAAGGCCTAAATATTCCAGATGGCTTTGCAGAGATTCTTGGGTTTTGTCCAGTTCCGTGGATGGCTCCACTTATTCATCAACAATGGCCTGTATACAAGTCCTCCCCGCAAGTGTTATTATGCATCCTTTGTCTAGCAATCGTCACCATCCTGAGTATATATTTTCCTCTTCCACAGAGATCCACAGTGGCAATTTCAGAGGCTGCATCCACATTTCCTGTGCATTAGACTTTTCTCTCAGTCAGCACCAAGCTATACAAAGTCTTTGATGAAGCACATAAGTCAATAACAAAAATAATAATAATAATTTCTGCCAGGTCTCAAGAGAGCCTCCAACTTAGCATCTTTTCTTTTTGTCTGGGGACAGACAGCTTTTCACGAGTCATTATGACTACTTTTTAAAGTATCATCATCATTATTAGGATGTCGCTATAGAGAGAAAAGAAAGAAGAAAAAAACCCCAGAGATCTAAAAACTATCATTGGCAAGGCATACATTTTTAGAGGAGGAAAGAACAGCTGTGGAGATTATGGTGAAAATAAGTGTTCTTCCGTTCACTAGTATGCTTCAGTAGGGATGAAAATACTACCAGAAGCCACAGGTTCTATGCTGCAGGGACGTATTGTCATCCCTCCGTAGACCACGCAGACTTAGCATTCCCAGTCATGCCAAGAACCTCAGACCTGATATGGTTAATGGGACTCTGCCTCAGTGAAGTCAGAGACACTGGCGGAGACAATCAGATTCCTTGCTGGCTTCTATAAATTGTCTCTTTCGAATATCCTTGCAAAAGGGCCTGCTGCTCGGTACTTGTCATTTAAAGTATTAATAAAAACTTGGTAAATCCTCGAATATCTTCCATTAGTCCCATCTAAAGTTGCCCACAGAGGAAATATTGGCATGAATTTACTCCAGTAATTGGCCTACCACCATATTCACATGCCATCAAGGAATTAAAATGGATTAGTCCCTCCAAAATTATATAAATCAGTTAATATGATCTGACAGGAAACTATTGATAATGCTTCCAAAGCCTAGTAGACTGGATCATGGATGTAATTTAGAGACTATATTTGAGCCCTGCTATTTTTACCAGGTCAATATAGATTACTGAATTAATAATGCCTTCTTCCTGCAAATTCTCTTAAAATGACAGGCCTAACCAAAATGATCTCCAAGAGATCTAGAATTCTGTCACAATTCCTTGATCAAGTCATTTTAGGCCTCAAACCCTCAGTTTCCTCATTTATGAAAATAAATATATCTTCTCTACCTCTCAAATAAAAGTTCAGGTTGTTAATACAATTTTTGAATATAAAATTTCAGAATATTTCAGCTAGACGTCCCCATTATATTTTCTTGTGGCAGTGTCATATAATATCAATTGCCAGTATTTCATAGGTAAAAAGAATTAAGGGCTCTGGGGTTAGAGTATCTGAGTTCAAGTCTCAGCTTCTGTCCTTTTAAACTGTTGTCATAAGAAAGGCACTTATAACCTGTCTTAGCATAAATTCCTTCGTTTGAATAAGGTGGGGAGGGAGGTTTATTCTAAGCACTAAATGAGAAAATCTATCCAAAGCATTTACTATAGTTTCTAGCACTTAGCAAACACTTAAAAATGATAATGATTATTACATTTATAGATGAGATAATCAGACTGGTAGAGATAAAGTCAGGAAACCAGGTGACAACAAAAGCAACGACAGGAACAATGATTTTAGCTGTTGAGAATGTCATGCATGGGGACTATGCTCAGTACTTTGTATATATTTGTCCTCTGTCCCCTTACTTGCAACCTCTCCTCCTCTTCACTGTATTAACTACCATCATGCAAAAAGATTGATTCGGGATTATTTTGTGAATGAAATTATTTTATAATTAATGACACTTTGTTGTGCCCTCTCTCATTGGAGAAACTACCTGGTGGATATTTATCAAAATTCTTTTTATTCCCATTTTTATTCCAAGAGATGGGAAGTTATTAAATTGCATTGCAAATCTTCTGACTCTGAGTCTGGTTTTTGTTATTCTTTCGCATTCTGTTGCAAAGACTCGCCAGGTGAGCAAATGGCATAGTGCTAATTACTGATGGGCAACTGAAATGGAGTGGTGTCCTATCAAGGAAATCTGAGTGTGCAGATAGCTGGGTGTCTTTTGCATCGTCCCCCAAGGCAAGGATATTCTGGCCAAGAAGTTATGTTATTCATCAGATGCCAGAGGGTTGAATTTTTATGTAAGCTCAATACTGAGTTGGCTGGCCAAAAGAAGGCAAATAAAAATTGCATGAAGTTTGGAGTAGGCTGGGGGGTAGGTGGCAGGAGTCTCCCTGCTGACTTGGCCTTTGCTGCATGAAAGAGAAAGCCGAACCTCAGCAGGCTTTGTGTGCATCCTTGAGAAACTCATTTAACAAAAAAAAAAATATAAACCTTCTGGATGAAGGGAAATTCATGAGCCCACAAAAACTAGAGAATCTGACCATCCTTCTTGTTGTTGTAGTTTTTTTCCTTTAGAAAGAAATGTGAGAAATAGAAATTTTCTCTTTCCCATTGTTCATCCAAAAATATACTCAATGCCCACTTCATCTCCAGCTATATCCTAGGCACTGGGAAACAGAAGAAATATATATTCTTATGCTCAAATAATTAAATACATACAGTACTAATGCCGAGCTATGAAAAAGCAAAAGGGATAGCCCCAGTCCTGAGAAGCTCATACATAACAGGAGAGCAGACAGACAGACACTAATGACAAACTGCAGTACTATAGTTCTAGTGCTTGGCTAAGAAGTATAATAGAAACGCTTAGATATTGAGAGGAGGAAGAAGATGAGGGAAGATGTGTGGGGAAAGTCAGGGAGGACTTCACAAAGGAGGGACATTTGACAGCACCGTGAGAATATTTGAATATCAAAGTATTTTAGGAAGAAACAAAATGAAGAAATACTGAAGAATTCAAGAAAGATTTTATGGTGGAGGGAGGGCCCATACCATAGCAACACCACTTTTTATTTTTAAGTTAACATTTCAATGGAGGCTATTGGAGGCCGGTGGGAGTAGTGGAGAGGGAAGAAAATGATTATTATATGATGCAGTGATTACTGCTAATGAGGTACAGCCACATCAGGCACAGAGTGTAGAGCTGGCAGTGAAAGTCAGATACCAGCTTCAAATCTCAACGTCACCATTTCTGAGATTTGCAAGCTTCCTTAATTCAAATCTTTCAAGTTCAGTTTCCTCAATTGTAAAAGAAGCTAATACAAGGAACTTGGGGTTGATGGGACCATACTAGAAGCATATTAATGGTCTCTAAAGTGTAAAGGTAGCTAGTGTTTGGAGGAAAAAAAGAGGAGAGAATCTTAAAAGATTTATAGGAACATGGGAGTTCATTGGAATAAAAAATAGACAAAGAAAATAACACAATTTCAATTGCACTATTTAATTGGATATTGAATATATTGGGCAAAAGTTCCTTTCTGAGGGCACAGCTAAGCACCAAGCAGAGAAGGAAAAGAAAATGTCAAAAAAAGGCTTTATCCCCAGTTTATTATGAGCTCTTGAACTGGTGGTTTTGTCATTGGAACCAAAGTGGCCAGTTTTCACGGGCTAAGAGAATTTTCTTAGAATTTGCATAGGAGTCATGAATTTTAACTGGCTTTTTCTGTCCAGGAAAGTAAGTTGTACCAGTGTCCCCTATGGAACAGCCCTGCCTAGAGTAAAAGCAAGAAAGCTAATCAAAACTGTTTCTTCCCAGTGCTCTTCCTATTCCCCCAAATCTTAGAATTACCCTTGAATATTTTTCTCTCTCATCTCACATTGGTTTCATCAGAAAATACTACCTGCTCTACTTTTCAAGTGTGTCCAGATTCTGACATTTGTCCACCTCACCCTCATGTCTCACTGTGGTAGAAAAGGTCCCTTTTCTACTCTCCTGGCTGTGCAATCTCTTTTCCACACCATAGCTGAACAGGTTATTCCAAACTGTGTCACGTGGCTCTTTTGCTAGGATCCTGTGAAGTCTTCCCACTAGGACCTGTCCTTCTGACTTCCCCCTGCCCACTTGTCCTTCTGACTTTTCTTTTTTTTATTGGTTGCTCAAAACATTACAATGCTCTTGACATATCATATTTCATAATTTGATTCAAATGGGTTATGAACTCCCATTTTTACCACGTATACAGATTGCAGATTCACATTGGTTACACATCCACGTTTTTCTACATCACAGATCCCCAGTACCTTTCTCATGACTTTCACACCAAATCTTTCTTCTAATAGATCACTCTTCTCCTATGTGTCATCCTGATCTACTTTTTCATCTTGTTTATGTTCTAATAAAATAGTGATATTTAGTAAGAGTCCTTCCCCAATGAACATCCTTATAAAAGTAATCAAGCCCCACCATCACCTGCCTCTCCCCCCTCCTTGATTTTCTTTCACTGCTTTATCATCCATGGGGTGAAAACATTATTTTCAATTACATATTTTTTAAGACGAGGCAGAAGCTTCAGAAGAACTAACACTTATCTATGTTCCCTGCTGTATTTTCAGTATCCAGTACATATACCCAAATGTGTTTTGGTTGAATAAATAGCCACACAGTCAGTTTTGGGAGTTGGATGTGGTAACTTCAATCTATCTGTCTAACCATCTAACTTCAGGCTCAGAATATTAAAGACCCACCAACCATGTAATACAAAAATCTATTTTAAGATATTGCTGTTCATTGATTTAACGCTAATATGGGAGGCTAAGAAACTGAAATGTTTATTAATGTACAAATCGATATTGAATGAAAGACACAATATTAAATATGTCCAAGAATTTTGGGTTTTATAGTATCCTGCTTTATAATAATAAAAGATAGAAGAACAATTTCAAGCTCCCTGTTAAAGATTTTAGAAAGGAAACTAAGAGCTCCTAGTTTCAGTAGTCACTTCAGAAATCTATTTTTATCTCATTAAAAGTGAAGGTCAACATTTACTGTAAAATTACTGCTGAAGCTGTTAAATACACTCATCTGCTATCTTAATTTATTTAAGCTTACAAGTACGTTAATCTTAGGAAAACATTGAAGATTGTGGAAGTATAAAGTGGCATATAGCCAAACTAATTTGAATTTGTTTTAATTTATCACATGACTAGGGAAAAATATGTAACTAGCTTAAAACTATCTTCCTACATATATGATTTCTTTGAGAGTAAGGTATTTCAGACTTTTGAAAAAGTGGATAGAAAGAAAGATACTAGGTAGGTAAATAACAGTAGAGTTGCGCTGTAGTTAGGATATGAGGTTAATGAAGGGATATTCAGAGGTGAAATAAATCACATTATAAGAGTTATATCCTAGTTTAAATGGATTGACTGGGTGGTAACTGTAGGCAGGTAGGGTGTGGCTGAAGAATTGGATCACTGGGGGTGTATACCATGGAAAGGTACATCTTTCCTGTGGCCCCTCCACCCAACCCCTCTCTGCTTTCTTGCTACTATTAACTGACCAGGTCCACTGGTCCCTTCACCCAGGATGGTTATGCCTCACCTCTGGCCGGGAGCAATGGAGTTCATCATCTGTGGACTGACACCTCTGAAACTGTGAGCCCCAGATGAACTCTTCCTCCTCTCAGTTGTTCTTGTCAGGTGTTTTGGTCAAAGAGATGAAAAAGCTAACTAAAACAAGAAGTTTCCACGTCATAGAAAATATTGTGAGGGTTGTTTGAAAATCACTGCCATATGGAAAATACTAACATCCTTTTCAAAAAAATTTTAGCCTTGTAGTAACCTATAAAGAAGGCATTCTTAACTCCATTTTTCTTTACAGATAAAATACTCAGGTAAGGTTACATATTCATGATCTCATAGCTAGAGTTTTGCAGAATTAAAACTAAATCAAGCCTCCTGACCAGACATTTTGCATTTTTTTTCCCACTCCACCATAATCAAAGGTCTCTTCCATCTCCAAACCAACAATGGCCATCTAGGATTAGACAAGGACTGCAAATTGACAATGCATGTTCTGGATCTGGCTCAGACAAAATTCTATAAATTTATACGGATGACTAGCATTTTATACAGACCAAGAAATTCCACATCAAAACTAGGTTTTTGGCTTCACTTGAAAACTCCGAAATGTCAGGCAACAAATGAAGCTGGGAGGGAGTCCCAAAGATGCTCTGAGGACTGCTAATATCCCCAGCCAATCAGCTCCATTTTTGGTAACTGGCAGTTTTCATAGGCATTTTAAACTTTGAGACCACTGGATTATAGGAGCATTATTTCATATTCATTGGGGTCCTGGTTCTTTTCCTAAAAATTGAATGGAGACACTGGATGAAATGTGATCAAGCTAAATTAACAAGAATACATGCATCCCAATAATGTCTGAGGCAGAATTGGGACTAAATTATCAACTTACACTTCTGTTTATTCTGATACCTATATTCCCCTGTCTTCCTGGTAGAAATATGCGAGGAAAAGCAATATTTACCAAAGAGTGGTCCACTGCAGAAGCATCTGGAAAGCTTGTTAAAAGGATTTTTCTGAGTCTCAATTTGAGATGCATTTGGTTAAGTCTAGCAAACTAATCTCCATGCTAGGATCTCAGACCATGTTTGGGCCCAGTTACTTCCAGTTGGAGCTGTGCTCTAAGAGATGGCATTTACATAGGGGGTAATAAGAAAGACGTGATATTTACACAGAGGGTAATACAAAAGGGGTCTTGGAAATACAAATATGGCAGACCTGATTCACTCCCAGATAATGAGGTTTTCAGGAGGCCACTAATAGCTAAAATATAAAAGTAAAAACTTTTTGCAGGAAAATAAGGGAAACTGAGAAACACACATAGACCTCTGTGTGGATATGGCAACAACCTTAGACAGCATTTTTTTGTTTTTAGCAGTGGAGGTGGGCAGGGCTAAGGATTGAACTCAGGGGCACTCAACCACTGAGCCACATCCCCAGCCCTATTTTGTATTTTATTTAGAGATAGGGTCTCACTGAGCTTCTTAGCACCTCCCATTGCTGAGGCTAGCTTTGAACCCATGATCCTCCTGTCTTAGCCTCCAGAGCTGCTGGGATTATAGGCCTGCACTCCCATGCCTGGATAGACAGCAAATTTTGACATAAATGAGATCTTGATCAATCAGTTCTAATGTGATCTCATTCCAAGTTTAATATTTAGCAGCATCTCTTAAAATCCCAAAAAACTTTGGTCACAGAGATGAAATTATTCTTTTGGTTTGTTTTGGAAAGAGTGAAAATAATTTACAGATGACTAAACAATTCCAAAGCTGATTTTCAATCTTTCATTAGCAGGGAGGAAGTTCCTCCCCAACCAAGCCTCAAAAGACATTGGAGGGGGCCCTGGTGGATCACAGGAGCCACAGGTAAGCTTTTTGATGTCTACTGCTAGAATAACTGTCACAAGACCTGGGAGTAAGATATACATTAAGGTATTTTCATACCCCTGTGATTCTAGTCTTTTATTTTCTTTTTGAAAAGTAATAGAAATCGTAATTCCTGAATTTGGAGGCTTGCTTATAAGCCAGTGATGGAACAAAGCCAAGCCGGCCTTTCATGCGTGGATGGATTTCACCCCCATAAGACTCAAAGGAAAATGTGCCAGATAGCTAAGGCATGCCCTTAACCACCTTCCTACAACATGGTGTGATGTCGATGTCAGCCCTACTAAAGTAGTGAAATTGATTCTTACTTCACTATTTAAATATTCAACAAGAATAAGAACACAATTTGTTTGCCATGCAGGTAGTTAGAAAGCAATTTCGTTCCCCACTCATAAGTACAGTGAAGACATCTCCAAGGAATAAGACCACACATAGGCTGTCTGAACCATACCTACTTAGTTCCCACCTTGAGTAGGCATGCACTGCCCCCTGGTGGCTATGAAAAGAACGCAGTGAAGTCTCCACAGTAAGAGTAACTTCAGGGAGTCTGGGAAACACGGAGCGGCACAGGGCCTTTGGCATGATTGATGGTACTGACTTACACAGCTATTTTTTTCCCTGTTCACCTGGCAATTGCAGTAATTTTCAGGAGTAAGCTTGTTTGACAAAGTGGAAAATCTCAAAACATACACTCCTCCTTTTAGACATGGACAATCTCCCATGATATCGAATCTTTCATGTATCTATCATAGGAACATCCATTTATTCAGCAAATATTTTCTGATTGCCTATCAAGTTTGAAGACTTTTTTCTGATTATTGGGAATATAAGTGGTAAAAACTAGACCTAATCTCTCTCACTTGTTTTGGTGCTTTGTGAACCCTGACAATATCTATGTTAAAAAGGGATTATGGTAAAAGTTTACTAATTGCAAAAAAACAGTCTCTGATTCATATTTAATGCTCTCTATAAACATGGAAAATAAAGCAAGAAAGCATGGTATCATTACCACAAGCTGATCCGCCACCCTAAATCATAAACTACTTTTGTTGGAAGGGATTCAGAACAAGGACATAGAACCCTTCTTTTGTGTGTTCACAGAATGGATGTGTGATCAAGAATATGAGCTCTGGCTTCCAAGGTCAGGATGCTACTTTCTAGTCCTATAGTCTGTGCAAGTTCCTATCATTAAGAATCTTTGGGTCATCCTCATAAATGGGTATGGTAACATTAATTTTTAAATTTGCAGTGAGATTAAAGGGATCAAAAACCAAAATAGCCAGCAGAAGAGCAACGGGCAGGACAGATTCATGTAGGCAAGAGGAGCCAGCAGATCGGAGGTGGCAACAGAATTGCCCCACAAACCACTGCTCCTCGTACCTCGACTTCTTATTTTTATGTAGAGGGAGAAACGCATGAATTTCACAATGTTTCAGAACAAACAGAACTGTGACTTTCAGTTCACATTGTACTTCTGCGTTCTTTCCAAAGGTTTGTCACATTCCAAATCATCACATTTCCTCCTTCCTTAGCACATCATGAGAGCAAGCTTAGGTGTTATACTCAGTCATTTGGGAGGGAAACATGAGGATACATGGCCTCCTGATACTGTTGCCATGGTTAGGGAGATTGGCCCACGTTTGGGCTCAATAAATGTTAGTAGTTAATATTAGAACACATTATTATTCATCTTTCAAAAGTAATACAGGCAACAGTTATTGTCACTTATTATGAATAACATAATTATTACTATGGCTGCTATCACTACTACTCTGAGCACATTTGTTTAAAATGTCCCTCAAGCAGCAGTCCATGGTATCTCAAAAATCTATGAGCTTAGACTAAAGTGTATCATGTCCAGATCCTTTTGGACACTGCCTCTAAGAAGTTGATCTCATATGGAGTCAGGAGACAGAATAAAAGTTAAATCCCCCAGGTTTTATAACGAGGGGCTGAGGCAAGCCCATCACAGATGTGCAGTTAGCCTCACACTCTTTCTTAGCCTTCAAAGGTGGAGTCACAAGTCATCAAGTCGTTCGTGGTGGTAAAGTTGAAAGGAGGGCAAGGGTCATCTATTCAGGGGTCACTCATTCATGAGCCAGGTAGATATATCCATGAATGAACGATTTGTCAAGGAGGACCATAATGTACCAAGGAATAAATAAAGCCCTGCCTCTGGAGGGCAGCCACAAATCAGAACTGCCTAGTTGTTTTCATGAAAGATCATGAACATGCTCTTATCAGATGTACAGATATTCCAAGAGAAACTGAAACTCTGGAATTTATGCAACATTTTCCATTTTTTGAAACATGCCTTCTTTGTATGCTGGACATAGACATCAGATAGAATAAGAAGGTTCGGCCTACAGATCTCCCATTTGCCATTCCAATCCACTTAGGTCCCAACAATTTAAAAAAGCAGGATCCAACGTTTAGAGAAGGAAAGGAACTAGTAAATTCTCAAGCTCAATCCACAGGAAGGATTGGGGCAGACAATAGAATAATATGCACCTCGAATTATAGAGGTGCCAGTGATTTATTCCTCATCTATCATCTTTGTTCTCCCACACATCTTGCTATATCTGGCTTTTATGAAAAATCTCAAGCAAAAGGACACAGAGAATGTTTCATGTGTGGTTGTCTCTATGGATTTCCAGAAAGTAAGTCATAATTTCAGAAACAAAAAACAAGCAATGACTGAAAAAAGGAAAACCCAGCATGCTGGTTTGAGTAAGAATGCAGCCCAGATGGATCAAAGGCACTTGGAGGAAAGAAGGATGTATTTAAGCTGAATGATGATGATTATTATTTGTGCTTCTACAAGAAGTTTACATATGGAAAGAGTTATTCGGTTAATGTAATGAGATTTGTGGCCATAATCATCTTTAAATAGGAGAAAGGAATTATGAAGGAACTTAATTACCAATCTAAAATTCCTACTGGGATTTGGGAACTGTGCGTGATATAGCCCCATTTTGAGAAATAACTAGCCAGTGACTTGGAAAAGTCACTTTGCCTCTATAATCCTCTGGGGTTGATCCATCTCTCCTACCCTTGAACTTCAAAATTATTCAACTTCTTTCCCTGATGATTAAAACATTATTTAGCAAATCTGTCACCTGGGATAAACAACAAAAGCTCAGTGTAACACTGAAGAGATTCATGAAGGACGATCGGTGGGCCTCCTGCCCTTGATCTTGGGTGTTGGACTCTGTTTGGGGAGGTGCCAAGAGAGAATTGTACATAAAACCTTAGCACGTTAAACATATTATTCTTAAGAAGTCTGTATCTTTTCAATTTCCAGGTCTCTGAGCCAGTGGACAGCTATATTGGGCAGAAGCTAGTTTTTAGGCCTCTCTCTCAAACACTAGCATGAGGTTTTTACTATTCTAAGAACAACTGCTTTATTTTAACCTGTCATACAACTGGGCAAGAGGGAACTCGGGAGTCCTTGACTCCCAAATGTGGAAACAAGCACAGAGACATCTATGGACGTGCCGGAGTCATGGAGCAGGTGGGCATCTGACAGTCCAATATGGGAACTGGCTCCACTCCAAGCTCTGCCCTGCAGCAGCCGCAAATGCTCCTGTGTTGGGAATCAGCTTCCTCCAACTGCAAGCTCCCTCTGCTATCAAAGGGACTTTGGTGACACTGTTCTAACTTCGCACTGGTCACCTCTCATCCTACTGCATGTTTCTAATTGGTACAAGAAAAAGAGAAAAGAAGGGAATGGCTCTTTAAAGCTGGGGCTGAGGAAGGAGGAGTGAGAGAAGGATTAATTGCCTCCCAGCTGTCAGAACAGTAATTAAATTCATGTTGTTGACTCCAGGCTTGCTTCGATTATGTGAACTGAATCTCCAAATACATCCACATTGCCACTGCATTTACTTTCGTGCTGAAAGCAGGATGACCTGAACCACATGTGGAGTGTGTGGCATGCGGGTCCTGGGCCAGCGTCCAACTTGAAGCAGCTTCTCATTGCTGAGCAGGGTCAGGGGCTCTCTTTCATTGTTCCTCTTAAATCAAAAACACTAGACTTCTGTGTTCACGCAAGACCATCTTTGAAGGTAATGACGTGAAAGCCTTAGGAAGAATTTTCAAAAGAACACACGAGCATATTCTTTGCAGGCTCAGGAAGCATAAACCATGGTAAGGGGAAATTAGGGTTTTTTAACTGAGGATGGTGAATTATAGATCTAAAATCTCTAGGATCCAGGCTTGAGGGTCTGGACTCCAGGACAGATTCTGATGTTTACCATGTTTACTTTAAAGATGGTATAATTTGTCTCTGGACCTCAGATTAAACTCCCTATCCCTTATGGGAGAATACAATTAGACTACAGTGATTGCCTATTCGGCCTTAACTGTCTTGGGTTCTCCGATCTGATCTACTCATTTGCCATTAAAATCCATGTATGTCTATGGGCTGGGATTGTGGCTCAGTGGTAGAGCGCTTGCCTAGCATGGGCGGGACCTGGGTTCGATTCTCAACACCACATAAAAATTAAGGCATTGTGTTGTGTCCATCTACAAAAAAAAAAAAAAAAAAAAAAAAAAAAAAANAAAAAAAAAAAAAAAAAAAAAAAAGAATTCATTCTCTCTCTCCCTCTCTCTCCCTCTCTTAAAAAAAAAAATCCATGTATGTCTAAATATCCAGGCTCCTTCTCTAATAACATTTGTACTGACTGAATGACTTAAATTTTCATTTAGCCTCCAGGAACCTAAGAGGAGGGATAGGAGTCTGTGGTAGTGGAAAATAATAGCCACATGCGCTCAAGAACTTTGATGATTGTAGCCTCTACAAACATGTTCTTCCTATGCCTAGGATTCATTTTGGTGGGAAAACTCCTGCTGTCAGAGTCAAACTTAAAATATAAACTCTTCAGGAGAAAGAACTCAAAGTTGAAATTCCCCAGAAAAAGATGATGTCTTATTATCAAGGAGTGGAGGTGCCATAAAAAGGGGGAAGAGGTCATGAGGGAAAGCAGTGCATGCCCCAGACAATCTTTGCCGAGAAAAACTGGTTGAGCAGATGCTATTTCATTTGTTTTCTGCAAGAAAGAACACAGAGAGACACTCGCCAGGCTACTCATCAGAAGAATAAGAACAATGATTCCTACACAGAACTATATTGCAAACATATAAAAAGGATGCAATACATTTTCCGATGTACAACTTCACTGGCAAGGTGAGGTTGAATATTTGTGGGATTGAATTGAAAAAACAAATAACTTTTTCATTAGAATGCATAGAAGCCAGGCACTCTAATAAGTGCTATAAAGCTCTTATGCATCACCTCATTTAATCCCTTATCAGCCTTGTGATGTAAATACTCTGCCCACCCTTTATCCCGACATCATCATTTTGCAGAATAAGGAGTTGAGAGGATGTCACTAAAGCAAGGGAAAGCACTTGGAAAATTACGAATCCCATTTACACTTAAGATTTTATGATCTCAGAAACGACATTCTCTGGGGATCCAAGATGGCAGGCCAGAGGGAGGCAGCATTCTGTGTCACTCTGTGACCTGGTTCTCAACTAGTGGGAATACTACTTTGCTGAGAGTGATAGAGGACCCCCCACACCCATAGTTAATTCCACACAGGAATCATGCCCTCTGTGCCATGCAGGCCCTGTGCCTCATCGTTAGAAAAGGACTCCCAATTACTCATCCACACAGGTCTCACAGGTGCCTTAGTAGGACCACTGACATCAGCATCTGTGCAGAATTTCCAGATGCCTCTCCCATGAAGGACACTCAGTTGTTACCCACACACAGGAACTCCAGCTGACACTCCCATCTGGACCCCCATCTACTCATGTGGGGCTCGCCCGGTGGCCTCCATCTTGGGACTCGGCAGCTGCACCTGGGGACATCACAGGCTCTGAAGAAAGCCAACAACCACAACACTGCATGCCGCAGAGATCATTTCTAACGCATTGCAAAATGCCATCGCCTGGCTCCCCCACCTTACCCGACACCCCAACGCTGAAAGCAGTAGCCTCCATGTGGGGTCACCTCCATCACCATCTTTAGTCAGGAAGTTTGGAACACCAGATAGCCAGGTACCCATAGTTTTCTATCCCCCCCCCCAATCCCCAGCAATCACTAACTCAGCAGAATAACTCTCCAATTGAAAACAGCCCTCCGCAACAGGTGTGCAGCCACCAGAGAAAGGTTCCTGGTTAGGAAATAGAAAAGAGGAGAGTGAGGGAGATACACTTTAGAGACTAGTTTAGAGGGCAGGAATTGTGAGGTCTACAGGCGAGATGAGGCGATAAGACCTGGCACCCACATCACAGGAGCAGATCCCAAAGGAGATCCTTGAGGTGCAGTCTCCCAATGGGACTGGTGGGTGCCATACTCCACTTTCAGATGCTCGGTACCCAAGACAAATCAAATACCCTGGTAACCTCTACCATCCTGAGGGCAGAAATACCAACTAAGAACAGACAACACCACCTATTGGATGAGAAGAGAAGCAGGAAAGACACCGATCACCAACCCAAACAATCCTTGTTTCTTCCTTTGAGATTTTTTTTTCTTTTTTCTCCCTCCCTCTTCATTCTCCCACCCTCAAATCCCCAACATATGTGAAACCAAGTACTTTGCATGAATTAGGATATTGAGGACTGAGATGACTGAATAGTATATTACAGTTGTGTTGTATACTCTTAAAATTTTTGTGTCTCCAATTTTTACTATTTTAACATTTTTAAATTTTTCTTAATATACATGTGTGTTTGTCTTATGTACTCTACTGTCTTCCCGCTTACTTGTCTACCCAAAATTACTACCTCTCTATTCTGCTACTAACCTTCTTCTTTAGATTTCTCTTTCACACTTCCTAAGATGTAATAACTCTATATCCTCAGCTCCTATCTCCTTAGCATATCTTCCTAAACCTCACCCCGGATTCCTTCTCTACCATCAAAAACAGTAAACCCTTTTACAAACTTACAGATTATATTGTAGATAATAATTGAATTCACAATTTCTGTACATTGTGACCAAACTGTAAACATCCTAATAACAACTATTTGTTTTTAGGTGGTATTTTGTTTATATTGGGATCTGTTAACATTTGTCCTTCCCCTCAAAGTTGAGGTATTGGAACCCTACGGTAATGCCTCAGATGCACATTGCTAGAAAGAAAAACACATGGACAACGTGAAAAGACAAAGGAAGAAAGTGCCCCCAAACAAACCAAGATACTACATTATTAGAATCCATGACCAGCACAGCAGATAAAATTACACAGAAGGAGTTCAAGATGTACATAATTAAAATGTTCTGTGAATTAAAGGTTGATATAAAAGAGCAAATACAGGTAGCAAAAGATCATTTCGACAAAGAGCTACATATGCAAATACAGGAAGCAAAAAATTACTTCAATAGGGGATAGAGGTTCTAAAGAAAAACCAAACAGAAATCCTTGAAATGAAATAAAAAATACACCAAATTAAAAGCTAAATTGAAAGCATCACCAACAGATGAGACCACATAGAAGACAGGACATCAGAAAATAAAGACAAAATATATAATATTGAAAAGAATGTAGATCACACAGTGGAAATGGTAAGACACTATGAGCAGAACATTCAAGAAGTATGGGATAACATAAAAAGACCAATTATTGGGATAGAGGAAGGCATAGAGTTCCAAAATAAAGGAATTAACAAAATAATATAAGAAAATGTTCCAAACATGAAGAATGAATTGGAAAACCAAATTCAAGAGGCTTACAGGACACCAAATGTACAAAATCACAAGAGATCCACATCAAAGCACATCATAATGAAAATGACTAACATACAGATTAAGGAGAGAACATTAAAAGCCACAAGAGAAAGGAATCATATTACATATAGGGAGAAACCAATTGGGTTATGTACAAATTTTTCAACCCAAACCCTGAAAGCTAGAAGATCTTGGAACAATATATATCAAGCTCTGAAATAAAATAGATGCTAACCAAGAATCTTATATCCAGCAGAATTAAGCTTTAGATTTGATGATGAAACAAAATTATTCCATGATAAACAAAAGTTAAAAGAATTTACACCTAGAAAACCTGCACTATAGAACATCCTTGGCAAAATATTACATAAAGAGGAAATGAAAAACAACAATGAAAATTAGCAGAGGGAAGTATTACACTAAAGAAAAAGCTAATCAAAGGAAAAACCAAGTAAAGTTAAATAATAAAAATAAACAAAAATGGCTGGGAGTACAAATCACATCTCATTAATATCCCTGAATATTAATGGTCTAAACTCACCAATCAAAAGACATAGGCTAGCTATTGGATTAAAAAAAGACCCAACAATATGCTGCGTCCAAGAGACTCATCTCATAGGAAAAGACATCCACAGATTGAAGGTGAAAGGTTGAGAAAAATCATACCACTCACTTGGACTGTGGAAGTAAGCAGGGATTTCCATCCTCATATCAAATAGAGTTCAAACTAAAGTCAATCAAAAAGGATAAAGAAGGGCATTACATACTGCTCAAGGGAACCATACATCAATAAGACATAACAATTGTAAATATGTATGCCCCAAACAATGGAGCAGCTATGTTCATCAAACAAACTCTTCTCAAGTTCAAGAGTCAAATAGACCACAACACAATAATTCTGGGTGACTTTAATACACCTCTTTCACCAGTGGATAGATCTTTCAAACAAAAGCTGAAAAAGACATTATAGAACTCTATAATATAATCAATAACATAGATTTAACTGACATATATAGAATATTTCATCCTTCAATAAATAAATACACATTCTTCTTAGCAGCACATGGCTCTTTCTCTAAAATAGACCATATAATATGCCTCAAAGCAACTCTTAATACAAAAAAGTAGAGATTCTATCCTGCATTCTATCAGGTCACAATGGAATGAAATTAGAAATCAATGATAAAATGAAAAAAAGAAAAACTATTCCAACACCTGGAGACTAAGTAATATACTAATGAATGGACAATGCTTGCAAAAGACATCAAGGAGGAGATTAAAAATAGAAATAAGTGAGAGCACTGATACAACATATCAAAATATCTGGGTCACTATGAAGGCAGTACTAAGAGGAACTTTCATTACATGGAGTTAATACCTTAAAAGGAGAAAAAGTCAACAAATAAATGACCTAACACTACATCTCAAAGCCCTAGAAAAAGAAGAACAAATAAACAACAAAAGAAGTAGAAGACAGGCAATAATTAAAGCAGAGATGAAATCAAAGGAATTGAAACAAAAGAAGTAATTGAAAAAATTGACAAAACAAAAAGTTGGCACTTTGAAAAAAATAAATAAAATTGACAAACCCTTAGCTATGCTAACAAAGAGAAGGAGAAAGAAAAATCACTAACATACATGATGAAAAAGGAAATATCACAACAGACACTACAGAAATACAAAAGATAATTAGAAATTATTTTGAAAACTTGTATTCTAATAAAATTCAGAATATTGAAGCCATTGACAAATTTCTAGAGGCATATGAGTTGCCTAAATTGAATTGGGATGATATACACAATTTAAACAGATCAATTTCAAGCCAGGAAATAGAAGACGCCATCAGAAGCCTACCAACGAAGAAAAGCCCAGGACCAGATGGATACACAGCTGAGTTCTACAAGACCTTTAAAGAAGAACTAATACCAATACTTCTCAAATTATTTTATGAAATAGAAAAAGAGGGAGCACTTCCAAACTCATTCTACGAGGCTAATATCACCCTGATTCCAAAATCAGGCAAAGACACATCAAAGAAAGAAAACTTCAGACCAATATCACTAATGAACATAGATGCAAAAATTCTCAATAAGATTCTGGCAAAGTGAATACAAAAACATCAAAAAGATAGCACAACACGATCAAGTGGGGTTCATCCCAGGGATGCAAGATTGGTTCAACATATGGAAATCAATAAGCATAATCCATCATATCAAGAGACTTAAAGATAAGAATCATATGATCATCTCAATTGGTACAGAAAAAGCATTTGACAAAACACAGTATGGCTTCATGTTCAAAACATTAGAAAAACTAGGGATAATGGGAACATAACATCATAAAAGCTATCTACGCTAAGCCCCAGGCCAACATCATTCTAAATGGAGAAAAATTGAGACCATTCCCTCTAAAAACTGGAACAACATAGCAATGCCTTCTTTGACCACTACTACTTAACATAATTCTTGAAACACAGGCAAGAGCAATTAGACAGATGAAAGAAATTAAAGGGATACAGATAAGAAAAGAACTCAAATTAGCACTATTTGCTGACAATATAATTCTATACCTAGGAGACCCAAAAAATTCACCAGAAAACTTCTAGATCTATTAAATAAATTCAGCAAAGTAGCAGAATACAAAATCAACATCCATAAATCAAAGGCATTTTTGTATATCAGTGACAAATCCTCTGAAAGTGAAAATGAGGAAAACTACCCCATATACAATAGCATAAAAAAAAAGAAAATATTTGGGAATCAACCTTATGAAAAAGGTGAAAGATTTCTACAATGAAAACTACAGAACACTAAAAAAGAAATTTAAAAAAGACATTAGAAGATGAAAAGATCTACCTTGTTCTTGGATAGGCAGAATTAATATTGTCAAAATGACCATAATGCCAAAAGCAATATACAGATTTAATGCAATTCCAATCAAAATCCAAATGACATTCCTCATAGAAATAGAAAAAGCAATCATGAAATTCATCTGGAAAAATAAGAGACCCAGAATAGCCAAAGCAATCCTTAGCAAGAAGAGTGAAGCAGGTGGCATCACTATACCAGACCTTAAACTATACTACAGAGCAATAGTAACAAAAACAGCATGATATTGGCACCAAAATAGATTGGTAGACCAATGATACAGAATAGAGGACACAGAGACTAACTCACAAAACTACAATTATCTTATATTATACAAAGGTGCCAAAAATATGCATTGGAGAAAAGATAGCCTCTTCAACAAATTGTGCTGGAAATACTGGATATCCATATGCATGAAAATAAAATTAAACCTCTATCTCTCACCATGCACAAAAATCAACTCAAAGAAGATTAAGAACCTAGGAATTAAACCAGAGACACTGTACCCATTAGAAGTAAAAGTAGGCCCAAATCTCTATCATGTCAGATTAAGCCCCAACTTCCTTAATAAGATTCCAATAGCACAAGAAATAAAATCAAGAATCAATAAATGGGATGGATTAAAACTAAAAATTTCTTCTTGGCAAAAGAAACAATCTGTGAGGTGAACAGAGAGCCTACATCTTGGGAGAAAATTTTTACCACTCGCACATCAGATAGAGCGCTAATTTCTAGGGTATATAAAGAACTTAAAAAGCTAAACATCAAAAAAAAAAAACAAACAAATAGCCCAATCAATAAATCGGTCAAAGAAACTAAATAGATATCTCTCATAAGGTGGTATACAATCAATCAACAAATATATGAAAAAATTTCAACATCTCTAGCAATTAGAGAAATGCAAATCAAAACTACTCTAAGATTTCATCTCACTCCAGTCAGAATGGCAGCTATAAAGAACACAAACAACAATAAATGTTGGTGAGGATGTGGGGAAAAGGGTACGCTCATACACTGCTGGTGGGACTGCAAACTGGTGCAGCCAATATGGAAAAATGTATGGAGATTTCTTGGAAAATTGGGAATGGAACCACCATTTGACCTGAGGGAGCTATCCCTCTCCTGGGTCTATACCCAAAGGACTTAAAAACAGCATACTACAGGGACACAGCCACATCAATGTTTATAGCAGCACAATTCACAATAGCTAAATTGTGGAACCAACCTAGATGCCCTTCAGTAAATGAATGGTTAAAGAAAATGTGGTATATATACATAATAAAATATTACTCAGCAATAAAATCGAAAAAAATCATGGCATTTGCAGGTAAATGTATGGAGCTGGAGAATATAATGCTAAGTGAAGTTAGCCAGTCCCCCCAAAAAATCAAATGCTGGATGTTTTCTCTGATATAAGGAGGCTAATTCATAGTGGGGTTGGGAGAAGAGCATGGGGGGGAGTAGACGGACTCCAGATAGGGCAAAGGAGTGGGAGGGGAAGGGAGGGGGCAGGGGTGTAAAAAAAATGGTGGAATCAGATGGATATCATTTCCCTAAATACATGTATGAAGACAGGAATGGTGTGAATATACTTTATATACAACCAAAGATATGAAGAATTGTGCTCTCTATGTGTAATATAAATTGTAATGCATTCTACTGTCATATATAACAAATTAAAACTAAAAAAGAAATGATATTATCTAAAGAAAATGGTGAAGGATGAATGAGATTACATAAGGGACCAATCAAATACAAATCAATAGACGAGCAAAAGGACATCTACCAGACTAGAGGAAGAGAAGCTGTGAAGGGGAAGATGGGAAGGGAAAGCAGGAGGAAATAGGAGAGATCATGAACAGAAAGTGATTACCATGCATTTAGGAGCTTATTGGGATGAAACCAGCTACTATATATAACCAGAAAACTCTGATAAAAAATTTATAAAACTACATTCTCACTTAACAAGAACGCTACAATACGAGTCAACTCCCTGTCACTGAATTCACCCAAGCAGAGGAATTAGAATGTGATTCCTACACAGAACTCTTGCAAACATCTAAGAAGGATGCAAAATGTTTTCAGGTGTACTATTTCACTGGCAAGGTAATGGTGAATATTTTTGTGGGATTGGATGAAAAAACTAATAACTTTTTCAGAAAAAAATGCACATAAATCAGGCACTGGCTGGATTCTTAAGGAACCAAGAATTACCAAGATAGAGCAAGAAGTTTTTTGTATGAAGTAAGGAGCCCTCTTAGGGAGACTTCTAAGGTTCCTTCTGAGAGAATACAGATTCTACGCAGATGGATTGAACAGTGGTTTAAATGGCAAATGAATTAGTAACATTCCTTAATGGCTGAGCAGAGCAGCGGTTGGAGACCGAGTCACATTTCCAGTAAGATTATTGTCTCTCATGACATTTTTCCATTTTTTCTTTTGCAAAACCTCTTCACTGAAGTATGGTTGAAATACAAAAGGCTGTATATATTTAAGGTGCACTACAGGTCAGTATACACCCAGGAAGCCATCACAATCTGTGCCGTAAACCTTCCTATCAACTTCAAAAGCTTTCTTCTGTACACATTTTTTTTTTTTTGGTATGATAAGACACTTAACATAAGATCTGTCCTCTTAGCAAATTTTAAGCTACATAATCTAGTATTGTTAGCTATAAGCACTATGCTTTAAAGTAAAGCTCAAGGACTTGTTAATATTGCATAACTGGAACTTTTTACTCTTCGATTCAAACCTATGTCCCCAATACCTACACTCCTGGCAACAACATTGGACTTTGCTTCTACGTTTGAAGACATTAGATTTTTTTTTCATACAAATAACATAATGGTTGTCCTGCATCTGCCATTTCACTTATCATAACATCCTCTAGTTCTATCCATGCTGTTAAAAATGGCAAGATTTCCTTCTTAAAGATGGAATAAAACCCATTGTGTATCTGAACTATGTTTTCTTTACCAACTCATCTTCCAATAGAAATTTAAACTTCTTCCATGTCTTAGTTATTGTGGTGAATGCTGCAATGAACACAGGAGTATTGATATCTTTTCAAGACTCTGATTTCAACTCCCTGGATTATATACAACAGAAATGAGATTAATAGGTCATATATGGCAGATAATTGTTCTAACTTTTTGAGATAAATCTATACTGTTTTTTCCACAATGGAGTCACTGATTTGCATTCAGCAAAATCTGTTCAAGATTCTGTTTTATTCCATGTACTCACCAGCATTTTTATTTTTGTTCATTTTGATAACTATCATTCTAACAGTTGTTAGGTAGAACCTCATTTGGTTTTCGTTTTCATTTCCTTCATGATTAGTGATGCCAAGTACCTTTCCAAATAACCATGGCCATTTATACATCTCCTTTGCAGAAATGTCTATTAAACTCTTTGGCCCATTTTAAAACTGCATTGCTTTTTTGCTATTGAGTTCAGAATATATTTTGAATATTAAGTCTTTATCACAAGTATATTTGTGAATATTTTTCCCATTCTTTAGGTGGCCTTTATCATTTTGTTAATTATTTTTGCAGCAATGTTTAATTTTACTTTCTATATCTTTATAAATTGCTCAATTACCACTCAATTCTCCGTAACATGCATTTCCCCCTCCCCAGGTTATTTATCAATAATCCACCATGGGTCGTGGTGATCAATCCCTGTGCCCCCTCATTAACCCAATTTTCTTACCTGTGATCTGCAATAAAACCATGACTAACATCACTTCCCTGGCTCTATGTTATAGGCCCCGCATATCTGCCACCAGTTAATAAGAATAAAAAGGTAATTAATCCACTTAGGTACCATAACTGCTTCAAGAAGAAAAAAATCCATTTTTCCTATTTTTAGAAGCTCTAAGATTAACCTTTGTGGAAAAAGTAAATGTGTTTTTAAATGGAAAAGTAACATCCTCCCCTCTCATTTTCAATTCAGGGCCTGATTTTAATCTGCAGGCATTCTTTAAGCACCTACTATGGGTGTAGGTACTTAAAAATAATGAATTTTGAAGAATTACGGCAAAGTCTCATTTTTTGTGAGTGATGTGGATGGGAAATAGATTCTTGTAAGCAATTTTATAATCAATAAAGTATCTCTTTTTAATCTAAAATTTAAAGAAAAATAAAATGAACTTTCTTTCCTGGAAAATTTCTACGTAGCAGTAACATTCTCATCTCCCTATCCAGAAATAATTTACTTAAGTAAATTCCCTTCCCGGTAACTTAGCCCTTGCTTGACTGTGTGGCAATTCCCAGGCTGCACCATGACACTTATCTCTCCAGGGAGCATCCTGCCTTTTGCATCATGGATGCTTGTGGAAATCTTGAGCCTCTTCCCATCTATGCATTTTGCACCACTCTCAAAACACACTCACCCACACATACACACTTACCAGTCATGGTTTCTGCAATTGATGAGCCCTGGCCTGTACCCCATGCTGTGAATTGCTACTCTTTATCTTCTAAATTCTTTTTTTTTTCCAGTCCAAAACAGAGAGATTTATTTAGTCACTCTCTCATTCTTTGTTAATCACACATTCTTCTTTGTAGGGATTATGGGATGCATGACCAGGCAGCCTAAGGGGCCCCAATGGCTGATGTCCAGAGATTCCCCCAGGCCTTGGCTGGCATTGGTGATGTGGCTCTAAACCTGTGGTTCCCAGGCACAGCTGGAGCCCTTCCGGGTCTGAAGGGCATCCTGTCCTTGGTCTGACTGCAGGAAATGGAAAAGTTTCCTTATCTTCTAAGTTCTGAGGAAAAGGTATGCTAGGTTACCCATAAATTTGGTTGCCAACAGTTCCTCCCAGCAAGAGGTGGATCTATTTGAACCTGACCAGCCTGTTGACTTGCTTTGAGCAACAGAACACTCCAGCGGAGATGCTCTGCCATTTCTGGGGTGAGCCCTTAGCAAGTCTGGCTGTTTCACTTGCACTTTATGATCCTTCTTGCTGCACTGAGGCCTGGAAGATGAGAGGTTCTCCTACTCATGCAACCCCACTTTGGACTCCAGGTGAATATAAACCCAAGTCAAGTCAGCATATACCACATGAAAAAGGACCAGTTTAGTCCAATAAACCTGCTAGTCATGAAAATAGTTGCTGTAAGCCACTAAGTTTTGAGTAGTTAGAAATAATTTAGAATCATATATAATGAGAATAAATGAGATCTCAACATGTGTTATTCATACAATGACCCATTCTTCCTGTAAATTAAATATGTCTCCTGTAGTGAGAGAATCTGATATCTATTTTAAATGGTCTCAAAACTTATTTCTCACCTTATTTACAGCCATCTTCTCTATGATTGCCCACCCTAAACCCTTTATCCATCACAGAACAGGGACCTTCTCTTGGTCTTTTGGAAGAGCCAGACTCTCCCTTATTTCACTTCAGGACCTTTGCATATATGGTACTGTCCTTGCTTGGACTATGACACTCCTGCTCCTCCTGTCTCTCCCTTTAATTTAGTAATGTCTACTCCTCCTTTCACTCTCGGCATACAGGTTTCTTTTTCTGGCAAACCTTCCCCTGTTCCTCAGTCTAACCTGCTACTTCCTCCCCAACACCCTATACGGCTCCATCCTTATTCACTGTGCTGTCCCTTTGTCAGCCTCTTTGCACACTCACCAAGCTCTCTGCATTCACAGGGCACACCATCTCCCCTTGCTGTAAGCATGGTCTCAGTTTAGTGGCACTTATGGCTGACTTGGTGATCCTGGAGAGGGGGCTCCCTACAGAACGGGCAGCCTGCCCTCTCACAGGCCCGGCTTTTCATCTCCTCACATCACTGTTGGCCGAAACGTAGCGCCTCCTCCATAAAGACCTTCAGTTCCATCAAAGGCTGCTGGGTCATCAATCACACAGGGTTTATGCTAATGATCAGTTTTCCCTTGGCTTCCACAAAAAAGGAAGAATTTCTCTTGGGCCTATGTACAGCAATCTCTTCATGTACACCAACCCTTCATTTTGTTTCCTCTCTCAAGTGCATATGTTGGTGATAATTATTTGTCAAGCTCAAATCCCATGGGTGACTCACATTTAAATAGGAACTGACTTCTTTTATAAAATGATATCTAAACTCTGGTGATAGAATTTCAGTAGACATCCTGCTGCCGGCCAGGATGTGGGGTTGGCAGAGTTATTGAATCCCCTAAAATCTTACTTGGTAAGTGTCTGTCCAGTATCTTGGAGCCTCAGGTTCAGAAAGAAGCCCTAATGCTATATTTATGATTCTGTGACTACTTTTCTTAGTGTTTTTAAATCTCTACCTCTCAAGCATTTCTGGATGTGTATCTCTCTGACGGAAGTTGTCATTCTTTCTTATATTTTTTTTTGTTCTCAATGGACTTTTATTTTACTTGTTTATATGTGGTGCCGAGAATCGAACCCCGTGCCTCCCACATGCTAGGCAAGTGCTCTAGCACTGAGCCACAACTCCAGCCCTGAAGCTGGTATTCTTAAGTACGTAAAACAACTTTTTAAATGGATTGTCTCTTTTCACTCCTGTTCTTTTATAGTTGATTCTCAACATAGAGCAGCTACAGTAACTTTTTTTTTTTATTGGACGCCATTTTTCTGCCCTAGTCTCCAATAGCCTATTTCATTATGAGTAAAACCAAGCTACATGAAGATAGTGAGAAGCCTCTAGGGTGCCCCTGATTACCATGCTGACCTGACTTACTACTCTCACCTCATCCACCACTTTCCAGCCTCAATACCTTCCCTCATCCTCACCTACGCAGACTTCCTCCCACCTCTTAGATTTTCCAATGGTTCTCTTCCTGACCAGCCACATCTCAACTCCTTTACCCATTTCCACCTGGTTCAATTCTCACCTCTCTCAATCTCCTCTCAAAAAGCCCCTTTCTCAATGAGGTCACCCTTGACAATTCTATTTAAAATAATACCCTTGCAACATTTTTAATATCCTATAACTTTTCTTCCTACTTTCTTTAGCTCTTCTTTAACCTACAACAAAATTTACGTGCTTATTAGGTTGATCATCTCAAGCTCCAGGATGCAAGTAGTCTTAATGAAGACACATTGAGAGTTTGGCTGTTTTTACTATCACATATCTATCATGTAGATCATGTTGCTCAATAAATAATTGTTGAATAAATGAAATAAGTATTTTCACATATGCTTTCACCAATTTATTACTGTTTTGAGAGTTTATGAAACTCCTAAAACCAAACTCCATTAGTCTCAGCTAATGACAGAATAATTATTCTTGCATTATCCAATTCATGTCTACAATTGACATCCTGATATTTCAAAAACCCATCTTTAAGTTTTGGGCTGCTTGGTAAATCAATCCTCTTAAAATCATTTGACAATTTCCATCCTACCACTCATTCTTCCTACCCTTTATCCTTGATCCTTAAAATGACCTTTTTTGACAGCCTCATTTTGGCATCTAGGATTTGACAGTCTCCTCCATCCACAATGAGCAAGAAACCACTTCAGATATTAAATAACAGCAAAGGAAAAAGACTATGGTGGCCTAGATAGTGTACATTTTTAAAAGCAAAGGCATTTGTAATAATGAAGAGTTAAAATAGGCAGGGTGTATTGGTGGAGTAGATAAGGCAGAGATCTGTGAGGGAAGTCAAGATGGTGGCCACCATTCTTTACCTAACAAATACACATCCTTCATCAAATAGGTCCATATTTTTAAAAAAAAATATTTAGTTTAAAGATTAAGAACTGTATGGTGGAAAGAGCACAACACTGCTGATCAGGAAGCCTGCATTCTGTTCTCATTTCTACTCCTGGGGCCATGCAGCCTTCCCCTGTTCAAGTGGTCCTATAGCTTCTTCCACCAGAGGCACATAATTCACAATCCACCTGTCTCTGAAAAATAGGAGAATTCAGCTTGAATGTGGGAGCCAGGCTGGTGCTGCTGACGAAAGGAAGATCCCTGACATTCTAGCAAGAGGCCCCCGAATATACTGATTCCATTTGGCAGAAGCCAAGTAGTTGATGAAAACTCCTCTTTCAAGATGTGACACATTCCGTGTGAGCTGTCAGAAGGGAAGTTTACAGAAGGACAAGTACTGTCAAGGATCTAAGCCGTCTGGAATGGCCCAATTCCCCATGGGCGCCATGTGACTTGGGAGTCTTTATGAGAGGGAAGAAGAGCGATGAATCCAGGTTCCGTGATCAGTTAGCTGAAGTAATTAAATCATGGTGCTAAAAAGATTTAGATGAGAAATTTGATTTTCACCACATTGTCAGGTGTAATGCTGTATACTGCATATATCTTGGAAAAATGACCATGTAAAATCTACTTACTCTTCTTCCACCACTCTGCTTTCCACCACGGGGTCTGCTGTTCAGGGTGTAAATCTCAGATCCTCCATTGCTCAAACCCATGGGTGGTTCTTGAGCAGGCATGTAAAATGTAACCCAAAACAGAAAAAAATATATGGGAATTTTGGATTGGAACTAAGGTGAATCCACCTTCCTACCCCCATATTCTAGATTTAAATGTCAAAGATGTAATTCCAGGAGGTAACCCACTTTGCTGACACCTCTGCCACAGAAAATTCAGTGAGCCACTAATCACCAACATTGAAAAAACCGTGTGTGTTTGGTGCTGGAGCAGGCGGGATGGAAAGGTCAAATGCTGATTCAAGTCAGTAGTGGTCATTAGAGATCAATAATTGGCACATTTGTAATACATGCTGCTATTTTACTAAAAAGTTCTATGGAAAAAAATGCATGACCTTTTACATTGATTTTTCTCCATTTAAAGAAGCTGTCCTTGACTATAAACATTACTGTATCATGATTCTACAAATAAAAACACATAAACAGAAACATATACAATCTAAAGGCAAGTTTCTAAAATTCTTAAATCAATTTTTAAAGTTAATGAAGCTGACAAAATGACATTTGAAAAACACAGCTATTTGCCAGCACCCCAACCATGGGCACCTCATCTACACAGTCACATATCTCCCCGTGTAAGTCACTAACCTCACAGTCTGAATGCCAGTAATTTAGAGGGGGAAAAATAACCCCTCCAAATCAGAGATTGACAGCTTAAAAATAGTCAGGATATAGTAAGTCAATTTCTTATTTATAATTTCCAGGGTTTTTTTTCTCAAAAGATTTCAAGAAATAAGTGCTTTGGACCTTGTAAGTTAGCTACCTCCTAGCAGTGTATATTAAAAGAGAGAAAGGGAGAGGGAGAAGGAGTGAGGAAGATGGGGACGGACAGAGCATAATTTTATCCCATGTTTAATCACTCACAATCTCTGTTGCAGAAACATTTCTTAACTGTCAGTTTTGTTTTGTTTTAACTTCTTGCAAGGTTAACCTTGGGTTCCATGGCAGGTGCTGATGTTCTCCTGTGGAATCATGTCAGTGGAGAGATGATCAAATGTGGTGGGTAGACGCTGTGATGTGCTCTATTAGACTCAATGGGCAAAGAAGAAGAAATGGACCCTGTGATGAAAAACAGGGACCAGGAGGTGCCTCAGGAGATGGCACTAGGTTCCTTACAGGACAGGTCACACTGCCAAGCTTTGGGCAATTTCTTCAAGCATGCTAACATATTGGCCTTATCGCAGACTTGACCTTCATACACCACCCAGATCTACACAGGATGGGATTCAATACATGAGTGTCACATGAATGAGACGGAGAGTCTTGAGCTGGCCCATGGTTTGTGGTTCACACTCTTATTTAAGAATGTCTCTGAGAAACTTTAGAAGTGGAGAAGGGGAGTCATTTTACCCCAGAAGAGAAATAATGAAGACAAAGCAAACACACACGGAGCCAAGAGGACTTAGCAGAGCAGGATCTAAAACTTATCACAAACTTCACCACAGTTGGTTTTTGCCTTGACTGACTCATCGTGAGAAGAGCAGTAGTGAGGGAGGAAAGGCAGGTTACAGAATGGTTGTGTCTTTGTATTGTTTGATTAGACAACAGGCTAGAATGGAGTTACTGTCCACACAAGCCCCTGGGGAGATGGGAGAAGAGCAGGCAGAGGCAGGAGCTCTTTAGAGCAAGCGATGCCTCACCAAATAATGGCACAGACTCTTTGTTCTGAGGTTCTTGCACCTCAAAGTAATGGCACACCTGCACCTTTCTGGTAGTGCTACAACAAATTACAGCACTTGACATGCATATTTGGAGCTATTTTTTTATTACCTTAAAGAGACTCGTAAGATATGAAATCTTCTTAAGCTGTAGACATTCAAGGCTAGGATATAAATATCTGAAATGATCTAGTGGCACATGAAAAGTTCCCCACTAGGAAGTATTGTTGCAAAACTGGCCCTATCATTATTTGCCAGTGAGACCCTGGTAACATCTCTGTCTTATGTCCTTATGTTTACACTGAGCAATTTGTCCACATGGACACACATGAAAATGTGTGATTAAATGCATGAAAATCAACGTACATATACATCTAATTATATATAAATATATTTAAATATCATGTAACAGGTACTCGGAAAGCCTACAAAGCACTCTTTCTTTTCATGGAAAATTAGAACAGACAGACAATTCATTAGAGCAGCAGATTTATATTTTCTGTTTAGCAGAGAAAACCATGGCCCAAAGTAGTGGTGTCATTTTTCTACAAAATAGATATTTGCTCCCCTTCTTCTGGTGTAATTTTCCTGTGGTTAGTCCATCCCATTCCCAATATTACAGCATGAGGCTCCAGAGTGATCATCCACATTCTCAACTCTAAGGATGATCCAATAACCCAGGAATGGGGCCATACACAGAATATAGAACATCTGGAATAATGAAGAGGAGACTTCAGCCACAGACAACCATAACAACTACAGAGGTAAGAACCGAGGCATAACCACCCCGCTCAGAAGGAAAAAAAAAAATTAGTGAATCCCTCCCACTGGCTGCAGGGATGGGTTCGGAAATGGTAACAGGAGACAAGCCAGGGCAATGCGCAGGGCTGAGACTCTTGGGGGAAAGAAAATTTCTCCCTCTTTGGAGGTTTATTGAACTATGAGAGAGGGGATGCTAACATGATTATAGTTGTCACCATGTAAATTCTGAGAAGGATGCCAATACAGAAAAGGAAAATAAAAAGAGATGCAGAAACATAAGTTCCTTCTAATAGTGCTTGGTCTCCTGATCAGTCGCACCTAAAGCTTGCCCATGTGAACCAATAATTCCCACTTCTTTTGCTGAATATAGTTTAACTTTGGTTTTTGTTATCTGCAACCAGTAGGTCCTGAGGAATAGGCAAGTTTACTTAGGAAAAGTGACAGCCAGCACTCAAAACCAACTGTGTCTTCTTTTGTAAAATTGAAGTATCATTTCCACCATATCAGTAGTTCTCATTTGAGGGAATGCAGAAGATTTAGGTAACGGAATAGTTTGCAGGTCATTTTAAAACATATAGATTAATACATGTGAAAGTCCCTGTCCCCAGGGAAAGCAAAATGGAAGGGAAGCTGGATGTTGGAAGTAAAAAGGGTAAAAGAAGAGAACAGAAGCAAATTTATTTTGAGAAAACTCCCTTAAGTGATTGATCTCCCTAGCTCTGAAACAACTCTTAAGTCATGTGCTGCTTTGCTACATTAAGTGCCAAGGGCTCAATTATGATGCAGAAGTGAGGCTGCAGTTGAAAGCACTGCCTTCCACTTTACAAAGCAAATAGCTGCCTGCTCAGCTGCTACCAGTGAGCAAGGCAGTGGAGACACTTCCCTCTTCAAGGAAATGATTGACTTCTCTGGGTCCCTGGAATGAAATTAATTTTTAGAATTGCAGGAACTAAGTGCACAACAATCATGCTTTTGAAGAGGGAAATGCACCCATGACTGCTGGAGGGCCACTTTGTCTTCTTACCAGCAGAAATGACAACATCTTCACAGACGGAGAACAAGCGAAGTGCTGGGCCTGTCAGCTCTGCACAAACTTCATGTTCCTTGGATGTTTACATAATTTTGCATGCATTGTAATGCTGCAGCTATCTTGTCTATAACTTTCAACACAAAAGAGGGAGCAAAAAATAGTTTTAAATATTACCTACTATGAAAACCATGGTTACAAATAAGGCATTAGATTGAGCAGGCCAAAGCAAACCTCCATGCAGGTCTGTGCCTAAAGCAAGGTGGCAAACAGGGTGATCCTGAGGACTTAGTAGGGCCTGTGAAGAACACCAAACAGCTGTGAAGCCCATCTAGATCCAATGGGAAATTATGCTATGATTGATTAGTGATGTCTGTCAGGGTCACAGAAACGGACAGTGGTCGTTTAAGGGCAACTTCTTTATCCTCTCTGTGCTAAACCAACCACATCTAAGAAAGTTGTTCTATTTTTCAAATTGTACACTCCTTCATAAGTGCTCTCAAATAATTGTTTTGGAGTTTGGCCATTTTTAAGCAACTACCTGGTTTATTTTATAACATAACAATGTAATGACTGTTGTCTGTCAACAATGGACTTTCTCTCCCCATTTTTCACCTAAAAATAAGTAAATGGGATTGATGGCAAGTTATGACTTTTACCTTTAGGGAGAAACACTATTTTATTTTGGGAAAAGCTACTTTATAGAGACTTAAAATTCTTGAGACCAATCTTGATTCTTCCAATTGTGATCCTGCATCTTTGTACTGACCACTTGGCCTTCTGAGCTTCAGGTTCCTCATCTGTACCCTGGAGAGAGACTATGTAGTGATGGTCCAATCAAATAATGTATATAAAAATAATTGGAAAAGCACTACAAATTACAAATTCTGGAGAACTTGTAATATAAAGTTGAAATATAATTTCCAATTACAGAGCCCCAAAGCTCTATATATTTCTTGTACAATTAAATGAACTCATTTCTGCCATGCAGGGTGTGGACAATTCAGGTCAGTATTGCTCAGTGACTTACTGGACACTTCTGCTCATTACCCTGTTGAGCATTGTCATAACTACAACACCCTGCATGGGGCCTGGTAGGGCTCTTTTCACATGCTCCCTTCCCATCTGTATACCTGGTCTGTGTATCATTCTCATATGTGAGAGTCAACTAAATCAACCACTCCTCCAATGCGCCACGAAACAGACTTCTCATAAGGTGTTAGCTAATAGGTATGACACATTTCCAAAAAACTTTGGAAAATAGCATTCAAGCATATTTCCTTCCTTTGTTATACTAATTCATCAGTGCTTTTATGATGTTAATGTGCTCCATAGCACTCAAAATAGAACAACCTCTGTTCTACTTCCCAAACTTTATGACACACTTATTAGCATAATCGATCCAATTGACCCACAGAATACAATTTTGGCACACTGTCTTGTAAAACAGAGTACTCTGCAAGCAAACATATCTTAATGAGTTTGGGTTAAATCACAACATTTTTTCCCCTTACACGTAGAGCAGGTCAACCTGGTGCCTTGCGGTTATGTTATAGTGCTACATTTAGAAAAATGATAGTCAGCTTCACAAAATCTAATTAAGGAATCTTTTAAGTTTATATTGGGATATCTTTGAATAAAATACCAGGAGGTACATTCAACCTGTTTTTTTTTAAATTGCTCTATACACATTGATTTCATCTAAAGCCCCTTTATCTGAGGAAAGCATCTGACCACACTCTTAAATTGCAAAACTGTCCTCAACCCACCATAAGCGGGGACTTATCTTTTCCATTCCACTTGTCTTATCTTTTCCCCCTTTAAGAGAACTCCCTGCTCACTCCAAACTAAATCCACGCAGCCCATCTACGCTCCATCAATCTCCCTCCCACAGCCCCACTTCTCCAGTGAAGCCCAGGAACAGCAGAAGTTCCCTTGGGAAACCAGGAAGGTAGAAGACCTGTGCTTGCTCATCCTCTAGCCCACTTCCTGAAGACATTCTTCTCATTCATTTCATGCAAGTTTAATCTGGTCCTTCTTCCCTTTTCACAGTTCAGCTCTAATTTTCAACCTGTTCTCATGGACTACATTCCAAGCACACTCACTGGAGAGCCACCTCCACAATTCAGTCCATTCTCTGACATTAGATCGAGAGAAACGGGGAGAGTTTGTCTGGAAAGCAGTAGAGATGTAGTTGTTGACAGACACAACCACCACAGCACAAGTGTTACTTCTCAAAAGAAGCCAGTTAAGTCCCCCAAAGTACTGGCCAAACACAATATAATTATTTACTTGAGACTACTGAGGAGCATTTCCAAAGAGTTTAGATTGCTAGTTCAGATAAGCAAGGCACCATTAGATCAGCATGAATTGGGAACATGGGCTTGTAGGAATGGTCTAGGCCCCAATCTTGTTCTTGCATGGAACCCCTGATCACAAGGGAGTTGACTTTATTAGGTCTAATGTCCACTACCACTATGGCCATTTGGATCAAATGTCACACTTCCCAGGGAGGTTTCCATGCTTTCATTATAAAAATGTTCCTTCTCCAAATGCCATGATTTTATTTTCTTTTATTGCTGAGAAGATAATGCTAAGAAAAGTTAGCCAATCCCCAAAAAACAAATGCCGAATGTTTTCTCTGATAGAAGGAGGCTGACTCATAGTGGGGTAGGGACGGGGAGCATGGTAGGAATAGATGAACTCTAGATAGGGTAGAGGGGTGGGAGGGAAAGAGAGGGGGCAAGGGATTAGCAAGGATGGTGGAATGTGATGGACATCATCACCCAAAGTACATGTATGAAGACACGAATTGGGTGTCAACATACTTTATATACAAACAGAGATGTGAAAAATTATGGTATATATGTGTAATAAGAATTGTAATGCAAAACAACCCACCAAAGTACCTGTATAAATACATGAATTGGCATGAACATAGATTATATACAAAGATATGAAAAATTGTGCTCTATATGTGTAATCAGAATTGTAATGCATTCCACTGTCGTGTATTTAAAAAAATAAAATCAATTAAATAAAAAATAAATTAATAAAAAAATGTTCCTAAACAGCAGGGAAGTCTACAGCACCTCAGAGTTCACAGGAGCCCAAAACAAGATAAAATGTCGGCAACTACAAAGGAAACCAGCAGCTCTATGTGGCCCTTCTTCTGTCTTCACGTGGACAAGGGCTCACTTCCTGTTGAGTTAATTGGGTATCCACACAATGACAGGCACCTTGGTAGAAAACATACATGAACCAAAACAGACTGTCACAGGCCTTGAGGACACCAATTAAAGGTAGCTACAGAATTTCTATACTGGGGCACTTTAGGGTGACAATGGAGATAAATGGGATGACCTAGAAAAAGGGGGGGTGTTAAATGATTATCCTGAATTTTAGTTGGCATAAGAAAATCATCCCTAGATTATATTATTTCTTAAAGGGCAAAATTTGGTACACTTGAAAGAAATTATGGAAAGGTGACATTTCCCTGAACCTCTGCTTGATTCTGTCTTTAGAAGCAGGTCTTCTAGCTGGGGAGGCAGAGGACCAAACAGGTTACAATAGAAAAAGGAGTTTCATAAACAAGGAACAGCATGCTGAACTCAGGGAAAGCAAAAAAGAGACTGGCCACAGAATACTTTAACCTACATCCAGAAGAGACAATACTTTAAACTGCTGTTAGACAGGCATATTATAAAAAGAAAACACAGTATTCTCCCTGTTGGCCTAGTGAAAGACACACTTCATAGGAAAGCATGGTGTCTTTAAATAATAATAATAACAATAATAATAATAATAATAATAATAATAGACTGGATTGATAGGTTCCTTGTTTATATTCAAATCTCTTTTATCGAACTGAACTGGAAACAAAAGTATAAGTTCTTATACTGTGGTCCCTCAACAAATAATAAGTCTTTGAATCTCTCTTAATATCTATTATTCTTAATTTCCTTATCCATAAAATGGGAGAGTCAATCAAACTGAAATACAACCATGTAATGTAAAATGTTTGGTCACTGATGCTCAGTTTACAAAGTACGACTTTGACATCTAGTGACATTGTAGGCATCTTGGTTTGTGTAAATGCACTCCCTGATGCTCAACAGAGATGAAGCAATCTCAGTCTACCTTTCCCAGAACACAGCCCTGTTGTTAAGAACCACACAGCTGTGTCAGCCAGGTCGTCCCCATGGGCTGTAAAATAATATGATTTCACAGTGTGGAACAGTGTTCTTAGTATTTTGAGTCATGGTTAAATAACCAACCTCTGAGTTTCAGTATCAGCTTTGTTAGTGAGGCTGCATAAAGAATTAATTACTCACTCTGGGTCTCACCTCCTAAAACAGAGATAATCATAAACACCCTACAAATTTGGGGACAAGTTCAATGATGTAATGTACTTTAAGTACTTAGTTTCTAGCACCTACTTCCTGCCCAGTACATAGAAGGTATTTTCAACATTATTGCAATTTTTAAGGTTTATGCAGCATCTATCATAACTGCTGGTGCATAGCACTCAGTGAACCGATGCTAAGCTAGGCACCCAATCCTACGCTCCCTTCACTTCCAGATAAACCCTCCTTGAATATTAAAGATCATTGCCTTTTCATCATTCACCTTCCTTTAAATTCTTACCTGGTTCTGGTGCTCTCAGAGACTTATTCATCCAGCACTTGATGCAGCACTCAGTAAGTGATCAACACTTCTCTACACACTTTAAAATATTAACACTCAATATTTCCACAGCCCTTCGAATCAGATGATCTTCTCATTTGAGAGAATGAGATGGGGAGACTGAGGCACGGCAAGGATAAGGGACATGCCCCAGAGCATGTTTTAGCAGGTGGCACATGCCAGGTTTGGATGCAGATGTGGGCTGCCTGGCAGGGAATCTGCATACTCACCAAACCTCACTGCCAGCCTCTTCCCTGCCCTTCTCTGATATGACCTTCCCAAGGGCATCATGGATCCCCTTACTGTCCCCCAGCAGTGAATTTCCTCATTCCAAACCTGCCACCCTCCCTGCACTTCCTAACCCATCACCTAGCCTCTCCCAGGTGCTATGTGGTCCTGAATCTGAGACACCTGTCAAGGCTTATTGCAGTTTTCTCCCCATATTATGTTTAGTTTTTCCTTCTAGTGAGCACTCAGATTTCTCCTGTCTTGACCCCTACACTTGCAAGCAAAGTGGATCTGAGGGCATGTCCTCACCTCTTGCTTTTAGGACTCAACCTCCCATGGCTCCTCAGGAAACTAGTTACCAGGAGAGCTGATCTACAGCTTTCTGATGCACTGTTTTCTCATGGTCATTTCTCTAAGACAGCCCTGGAAACTTCTTGTGAGTTGAAACAGTAGCATGGGAAGCATTTCTCTGATCTCCTCCTCCATCCCCACCCCAGCCAGCAATTCTGGAAATAGACCCAGTGCTCTCATTTGTCATAAGTTAGTGTAGAGTGACACCTGGTGGCTAGATCCTTAAACGCTTCACAAATACTGTGCTTCCAGGGAAATCGTGTTCCTTAAGGAAAAGATGTGTTGACCTTCTAAGCATAGGTCAGAATTGAGCCACTCACCAAGACATCAGGAAAGATCAGCTGAGGTCAGACGAGCAGAAACCCCTGGACACTCAGTACATCCTACGGTAGTATGGGGCACTTTCCTAAAAAAGGAAGATCATTGGTACCGAGGCTGGAGCTAGAGCCACAGCTCCATTCTCTGGTGCTAGCTGTTAGTGCCTAGAGAACAGGAAGCCCTACTGTCTCTCTGGTTTTCATTTCCCTAACACTTTTTTTTTAATGGCAGGATCAACTTGACCTTGATGCTATTTATTCTTCTATCAAAAAAAAAAAAAGTGTCATCTGCAAATAAACACAAAATGAACTCCAAAATTCCAGTGCAAAGATGTTCTGATATCCCACTTAAACACCATCCTTCTTCTACAAACACATGATGACACGGATCACAATAAAGGGGCTAAAAGTTCTCTCATCTTAGAAGTAACAAAAGGACCAGTCAAAAGTACTGACAGTTGCTAACTTATTTCTCTAAGTGTCACCTTATGCTGTCACATGCCAAAGAGGAGGAGACATTTGCAGCCCTGCTGCATCTTCTGCCCCAGGATGCCTCTGAGGAAGGAAGGGTGAGGATGGCACAAAGCCCCCATAGGGACAGCCACCATAGCTGGGGGCATGGGATCATGAACCTGCCCAACTTGTAAGATTTTAATGCCCTTCCCTCTTCTTTCTGACTGATCTGCTTAACTGCTCCACCTGCTGAAGCACTTCTGTGACAAGAGGAGCCCAAGGGCAAGTGGCTCAAGGACAAGTCTGACACACCTTCCCCCTAATGTCTATTTCTTCACTGGCACTTAAGTTTGAATTAGGCTCAAACCTGAGGCAGGGTAAAGCCAAACACAGAGAAATATGGGAGCTCTGATGTTAGACTGGATGAATGTGCTCCATTCCTGGAAAATGAGATTGTTTACTATCACTAAAAATGACATCAGAGGCTATGGGACATACTTAAGGTAAGGTCAGCGCTCAAAAAGGAGGTGTGACAGTATGTCGTAATGGGGAGGGAGGAAAGAGTGAAGTCGTTTTCTGTTTATGGCTTTCCAATTTAGTTCATTCAATAAATCATGCTTACTGTTCTGTGTCACATAGAACACCTATTTTTAAAGATGAGTAAGCAAAGGGAATAACCAGGCACAGAAACACTGAAAGAATAGAGGAGACATGGAACGTAAGACCTGGTGAAAGAAATCATACACTGCAACTATTTTCTCCTATTAGGAAAATTGGAGAAAATATAAATAATCTGAAACAGGAAATAAATTACATGACCCAATGAAAAGAAAACTAAAAATGGAATAGAATAGTGCTGTGACACAAACCCTACCATAGGGAAGGATCTACACCAAGCAGAACTGTCATTCATGAAAAATAAATGTCAGTGACTAGAGGTAGGCTTCAAAACATCACAAGAACTCACGTGTCCTTGGATGGCTCTTGTCCCAAGTCTTCTGCAGCTGGGCCAGAAGATGTTTGGAAAACTAACATCAAAATAAGGATCAGTAAAGAAAATCTAAACGAGCAGCAGGAAGGAGGTGAGAGAAGAAAATTGTGTGAATAATCACTCTCCTAAAAAAAAGAAACAAACGAAAAATGAGAAAAGAAAAATGTATTTAAATTTATGTTTAAAGAGAATTGTGCAGGTTTCTTACCTTCCAGGGAAATAGAGTAGTGATAGCTACAAATATTCCAATTCAGTTGCTACACTTCAGCATTTAAAGCTTCTTACAATCATAGAGTACAGAAGGAAATGGTTACTGAAACAGAAAGGGTATAGTAGCCCTGGATCAGTTTAGTGGAGAGCAGATAATAGAACTATGCCTGTTTAGTTTGGACAGAAAATTATGTACTTTTAAAATGTTGAATTTGAAAAATACACATTTTATTTTCTCTGCACTTCTCCCCTGAACCCCAATCTCCTTCTAGTGCCTGCCTTGTTTCTCCACACAATTATCCACTCAACAGAGCAAAGCTTTCAAAACAAAAATCCTGATGTTATTCCTGGAGCCTAAGTCTTAATTCCTCAATTTAAGTTATGAAAGCTGTATTTTCAGGTTACTCAGGGGAAAAAGTAAATGTGGATAGAAACAAAGGAAAAACCCAAAGAGAGTCATCTTTGACCCCTCCCACTCTTCCTTGCTACTAATCCCAACATCAGGACTATTTGCAAATCTCCTTGGCCTTGCTGGGAAAGTAACACTTGGGAATCCCACTTGATTAATAACCAACTCCCGGCTGTCACCCCTTTCACACCACTGCCATTTCTTAGCAGCATTGTTAAAACAGCTTCCTAAGTGTGTCTCGCTTTCATTCCTGCCCCTGGTTGTCTCTTTTCTGGGGATTCTCTGATGCATCCTCTGACTCAGTACATTTTGAAGTGAAAGTGGCCAACCATGAAGGCTGGTAGAAAGGAGGTCGAAGGCAGGATAACAAGGAGTGGGGTGTCCAATGTGATTGCTTAGGGTGCACATCTGGATGCTCTGCTTGATCTTAATGGGGAATTGGGCACACAAATGAGAACAACTGCCAATTATTAATCAAGTCCTGGCCTTTTGGGGCTACTGTTATGGAAGCTTCCATCTGGCTGCCTGGACTACTGTAGGGACAGCTGTGTACTTCCTGCAAGGCTGACTCACAGCCGCAGCCTCCCTGGGTATTACAGGAGCCCAGGAGTCCGGCTCCCTGGAAAGGTTGCTGCATGCGAAGTTCAGACTCTCATTTTCACACATCTGGCCCCATTCACTCTCATGTACCCGACTAGAGAAGGTATTAAGTAGTATTGTTCAATGAGTGAATATCATTCCATTTCTATAAAATCCCCAAATTTATAAAACCAAACTCATTGTTTAAAAACGGGAATGTAAAAGATGGAAATATGGAGAGAAGGATGAAGCTTACAAACTGCTACAGTCAAGTGAAATGAAGAAAGCTTGCAATAAAATTAACTATAACCAACGTTAGGTATTCAAGGGATCAAAATGCTATTTATTTCATAAAAGCATCAATAAAAATGGATTGCTTTATTACAATAAAGTTTATAATCCGGGCTGAGGTTGTGTGCTTGCCTAGCATATGGGAGGCACTGGGTTCAATTCTCCACATTGCATATAAATAAGTAAAAAACAAAGTTCTATCAACAACTAAAAAAAAAAAAAAAAAAGGTTTACAATCTACAACAAACATACAGTTACCATTCATCAATCTTTTGGCACTGGAGGATGTAGTACTGATACCCATAAATTTGTATATGTATGTAGATGGTGGTGGAGAAAATCACAAAACAGGAAGAAACTAATTCATCTTTCATAAAATTTGACATTTCCAGTGAACAAAAATGAATGATGATGATTAAGGGGAACTTAATGACAAAGAGAACACACTCTTTTCACACACCAAAATAATATTTTTTTAAAATTATGACCTCATATAGCACCAAGGAAAATTTTATTAAAAACAAAATCATAGAGTAGGAAGAATGCTGACTTGATTTTCTGTTCTGCACAATGAAATAAATAAAAAGCAAAAAAAAAAAAAACAGTGAAAACAGTCTCAGCAGTTTTACCAGCAACTCATCAAATGTAACAGAACAAACTGACAAAATGTGAACCTCCCTCCTAGTACTCCTCATGTCACAAAGGAAATCAAAATCTCAAGTACAAACTTTGCTTCTAGCAATGTGGTGGACTAGATTCTTTAATGAGACCTGGTAAATTATAACACACATACTTTTAACTTCATTACTAAGTGCTTCAAGAATATAAGAGCAAATAAACAGCAAGGGTGAGCCGACACAGAGCACTAACCAAATGTAAAGGCCAGGCTGCCTGCCCCCCCCCCTCCACGCAGTACTGACAGGGGAGGTTGGGTGGATGGGAGTCTCAAGCTCTTGTGAAGGACTGAGGCTGGACTTGGTCTCCCACATCAAGCCAGGAACCTCCAAGGGAACCCTGATAGCATTTACAAAGGGAACCTCGGGGAACCCTGGCTGCAAGGTTCTTGGTGTGCTGTTTCCCTTGAGAACTGTAACTCAGTCTGCTCTCACTTGGGCTGGGTGGGGGTGGAGTGGATTACAACTGCCTGGTCAGAGAAAGCTCAAGCCAAGAAAATCAAGCAGTGCCTCCTTCAGCAGAAGGAATTGCAAGCACACTAGGGAACTATGCACCCCTAACCATGCACCCCTAACTCAAGTCCTTTGCTCTTCTTTGATTAAGTTCAACCTGAAACAAGCTCATGAAAAACAAGTCAAAACAAAACCAAGGTAACAAATAAGAGGAAACAAGAAATCATAAATAAGTCAGAAACTCTAAACCCCAAGGAGACTTCAAATACTAGAAAAGGCAGAAAAGATTAATCTTTAAACACTGATGTTTCTAAACTAAGAGAAGAAATCAAAATGAGAATGAAATCCTCAATTGAGGAGGAAGATTCTCTGAATAGAGTGAGAAGGGAGGACAAGGAGAGGGGACAGAGGCATCTTGACACTATGGGTGTTGTTCCCTCTGCTAGGTTGAGGGTAGGGATACAGGTGTTTGGTCATTATTATGCATCATAGTGCACATTAAATATTTCAAATAAGCTGTTTTCAAATAGTACATGAAATATAATTTAAATATTTTAAAACCACTTAAGGACTTCTGTGAGCATTGATATTTGGTTTTGTTTCCTCCTAAAGCCTTTGAAAAATGGTCCTGAAAATATTTTTAAAGGTGTGAATCAATGCACTCAAAGAGTCCAGGTAAGAGGACAAGACAAAATTGATGGAGCAGGGAGGAGGCTGCTAGCACGACTCTAGGATTGTGCCCCCTGCAGGGTCACTCCAGTCATAGCACTTGAGGTAGGAGGGCTTCTCTTCCATCTGCCCAGCCCCATAAGTGCACCAGAGCATCTTCATGCTGGTCTTCCTCTGACCTCACAAGCTATCTTCCTAGGAAACACCTCTTTATAATGACCCATTCCCTGTACCCCCTTCAGTTCCTCCCTCCACCACACCTTTTCACTCAGGTGAGACCCAAACCTCTGCACATCTCCCCTCTAGCAGCTTCATTCCCTTCATTTTTCTACAAATTCAAGTAAGTACCCATCCCTTCCTCCCATCTGGCAGAAGATTAGAGGGTTTTTTTCCTCTGGAAGGGTAAACAGAAGTCCCCTAAACACCAGTTACAGTTAAAAGCAGCACTTTCCTAATGCCAACATAAGAACAAAATGCTGTGGAAATCAAGTGGAATGAATCACAAGAAAATCTACAGCTGGGCATGTTGGAGAATAAGCGCATTCCGATCGAAGAAAAGGACTTAAAAATCATTCGAAGTGAAGAGATGGACTTCCTGCAAAGAGTAACAATTAGTCAACTTTGTTCAGACCAAAACCAGATATATTCTCTCTACAGTAAATATCAGTCTACAAATATGTGACCAATACAACCACACAAAAACAGTGTTTTCAGACAAATAATTTTTAAGAGCTTGTCACCTCTTGTTATGGTTCGTACATGAGATGTACCCCTCAAAGGTCCTAGTTAATTTAGAAATATTAGGAGATGAAATGTGTACATTCTGAGAGCTATAACGTCATCAATCCATCCTAATTTGCATGGACTGGATGGTAACTGTAGGTAGGTGGGGTATGACTGGAGGAGGTAGATACTTACAGTATGTCCTAGAAGGACTCATCTTCCTTGTCCCCTTTCCTCTCAATCCCCATTTTCTGGGCAGCCATGAATGGAGAAGGTTTCCTCCACCATGTCCATCCCCCATGATGTCCTGCCTCAACTTGGGCCCAGAGCAATGGACTCAGCCATCTCTGGATTGAAACTTCTGAAAGCCTTAGCCCCAAAGGAGCTTTTCCTCCTCTAAGTTGTTCTTGTTGGATATTTTCGTCACAGTGACACAAAAGCTGACTTACACACCAGGAAAACCTTAAAGAATTTTAAAAGGCTATATTTCATGATTATGAAAAATTGAAAAAATGACCTAAAAGTAAAATTTATAAAAGAGATAAAAAATTTGTTAAATGTAAAAATTAAATGTAAATATTATATAAAATGATGATACCAATTTGTGGGCTTCAAAAAGTCATAAATACTGCATAAAATTTACCTGGAGCTCAAAATAATAGTGGTTGGAAATAAAGTTTTCCAGAGCCCTGAAAGTACAAGACAGACGTTAAAAAGTTGGTTCACTCTGGACTTTTCCTCATGGATCCCACGGCTCTCTATCCACTTCTGTCTCCCTTTTCTCTCTTTTGCTCTGCTTGGTGGGTGCTGCTCTTTCTCTGCCCCTGAATGAAAATCCTTGTAGTCTCTAGACTCCTCTTGTTACTGGTTACTTGCAACCAGAAATCAGGCAACATCATACACAAGACGGTCTCAGATGAGCAACAATCCCTTGCCAATCTCCTGTACTTATAAACACTTTCATCCACACTCAAGTGAATTTTCTTTCCCTTTGCCCATACCTGTCCAGCTGTAGGCAGACCAACTTTGGGCTGGGAATCAGGGGCAGCAGCTGGTTATCTTTTCATTCTTTCTTTGTGAATATAGTGACTGTTGAGTAGGAGTCCCAAAGATCTCTGCTCCATCTGGGCTCAGGAAACTGGTCGCCAGGCCCTTCAGGAAGGGCAGTAGAAGAATGTCCTCTGGTGGTTTGGAGAGACCTAAAAGATACTGACATTTGGGGATCCCAGAAGAAAACTACCCATCAGATCACTCTGTAAAGTCCACTGGCGATGAGCCCCAGACTCCGGCTCAGAACTTCCTCTGGATTTCACATTGCTCCACAATCAGGAAAACCAACCCAGGGTCCTAAGCAGGATCCCCTTTAGAAATATCAAGCCCCAAATATAAAATATGGCTGACAGGAAGCCAAGACTGAGTTAGAAGAAGCTTATACAAAAATCCCACTGAAATCCTTAAATATAGGCAGAACATTAACAGATTTTTCATACATAAAACAAGCAGAAAATGCCAAGGGTGGGGGCTGTGTTCCTAAAAACCAAACAGAGCTCACACATATGAGAAATATCAGCAGGAATTTAAGTCTCCCCAAAGGGTTAGGAAACAAAATTCAGAAAAACTAGGGGGGACAAATGAATAGGAAATTATTTTTGAAAAGTTTAGAGATCATTACAACATCTAAAAAGAAATGACAATTAGAGAAATAAATTTAGAGAAGAAAACCACTAATATTATTCAAAAAATATCTTAGACATTAAGTGCATGTAGTTTCAGAGCAAGAGAAGATAAATCCAAGATGAAGGGGAAATTTTTTTTAGTTTTTTGAGTCAGACACTGAGCTTTCTACTAGTCCCCTTAAGCCCACAAGTCTGTTTCTCTCCATCTTGTACATTTTTGTAAATGTCCCTAATGTACCTGCAGTGGCTCAAATATTGCCTCATTTTTCCACCTCTGCTTCATCAGGAAGTCTTCTTGACTCAACCTCCCAAATTTCTCCCTTTTACTCCTTCTCTGTCTCCCCCACCTCCCTCCTTCCCTGATCTCAAACCAACTCCACTCACCAGGTTATAACTGCAGCTTTCTTACTGCCCCAGGTTCCCAGGATGGCCCTCTCCAGCAGAGGGTCTTTTGAATATGTATACATTCATGTCACCCTTCTGCTCACACCTCTTCAATTACTTCCTCAAAATAAAAACCCTCCCTCACTATAAAGATCACAATGAGTTCAAAAAATATCTTAGCTGATCAAGGCAAAGGATGACCAGAAGGCAGCCCTAGCACACAGCAGAGTTCTTCTTGCACCTTTTGACAGGTTTGGTTATAAGGAAGGGGGAGGGATGGAAAGCAGGAATTCTTCCAGAGACTACTGTCACAAAGCCACCTGAAGAGGAAACTCCCAGAGGGTAGATGATCCAGAGGGGACCTGGGTGTCTCTATAGCACAAGGGGGAGTCAGAGTCAGAGAGCTCCAGCAATCAGGGCCTGAGGTCCTTTAGAGCTCTGAGGTGTATGTTGTCTATCTGTGGCAGATACTGGGTGTGTTTTCACAGGATATGCTGAGCAGGCAGGCTTTAAGTGGGTATTCAGCAATGTGATCTCTGGGCCCTTTTAAATTTTATAAATCTTTTAGATTATTTTTTGAACAACAATAAGGAAATTATTTTTGAAAAGTTTAGAGATCATTACAACATCTAAAAAGAAATGACAATTAGAGAAATAAATTTAAATTAAATGTTTTTGTTTGCTACCATTAGTTATACATGACAGTAGAATACATTTTGTCATATACATAAATAGAGAATAACTTTTCATTCTTCTGGTTTTAAATGATGTAGAATTACACTGGTCATGTAATCATATATGCACATACAGTAATAGAGTCCAATTCATTCCATTGTTGTTCCTACCCCATAGCCCCTCACCTCCCCTCTAATTCCCCTGTCTAATCCAAAGTACCTCTATTTCTCCCTAGCCCACTGCCCTTATTGTGAATTAGCATCCACATATCAGAGAAAACATTCAGCCTCTGGTTCCTTAGGATTGACTTATATTGTTTAGCATAATATTCTCCAGCTCCATCCATTTACTGGCAAATGCCATAATTTCATTCATCTTTAAGGCTGAGTAATATTCCATTGTGTGTATATACCACAATTTCTTTATCTAATCATCTTTATCCAACTTAAGTTGGATTCATAGTTTAGCTATTGTGAATTGGGCTGCTATAAACATTGATGTGGCTGCATCACAATAGTATGTTGATTTTAAGTCCTTTCAGCATAATCTGGGGGGGAGAAATGGGATAACTGGGTCAAATAGTGGTTCCATTTCAAGTTTTCTGAGGAATATCCATACTGCCTTCCAGAGTAGTTGCACCAATTTATAGTCCCACCAGCAATGTATGAGTGTACCTTTTTCCCCACATCCTAGGCAACATTTATTGTTGATTATATTCTTGATAATTGTCATTCTGACTGGAGTGAGATGAAATCTTAGAGAAATACATATCAAAACTATTGTAATTACTAGAGATGTTGAACATTTTTTCATATATTTGTTGATCGTCTATATTTCTTCTTCTATGAAGTCTCTATTTAGTTCTTTAGCCCATTTATTAATTGGGTCATTTGTTTTTATTAGTGTTGAGTTTTTCAGTTCTTTATATATCCTGGAGATTAGTGCTCTGAGGTGCAGGTGGTAAAGATTTTCTCCCATTCTGCAGGCTCTCTCTTCATGATCTTGACTGTTTCCTTTGCTGGGAAGCAGATGTTCAGTTTGATTCCATCCCATTTATTGATTCTTGATTTTACTTCTTGTGCTTTATGATTCTTGTTAAGGAAATCCGTTCCTAAGCTGACATGGTAAAGATTTGTGTCTACTTTTTCTTTTATTAGTCACAGATCCTCTGTTCTAGTGCCTAAGTCCTTGGTCCACTTTGAGTTTTGTGCGGGGTAAGAGACAGGGGTCTGATTTTATTTTTCTACATGAGAATTTCCAGTTTTCCCAGCATCATATGTTGAAGAGTTTTATCATTTCTCCAATGTATGTTCTTGACACTTTAGTCTGAGATGACTGTATTTATGTGGGTTTGCCTCTGTGTCTTCTCTTCCATACTGCTGTCTACGTGTCTGTTTGGGTGCCAATATATGATATTTTTGTTACTATTGCTCTGTAGTACAATTTAAAGTCTGACATTGTGATGTCTTCGGCTTCACTTTTCTTGCTAAGGATTGCTTCAGCTATTTTGAATCTCTTTTTTTTTCTTAGATATTTAATGCTGTCAATTGTTGAGAGAGAGAGAGAGAGAGAGAGAGAGAGAGAGAGAGAGAGAGATTGATTCTTCTCATTCATTCAGAATTTAAGGGAACTGGAAATACACGTGTGCATAAAGAAGACACAACACAATCCTGGCCTTCATAAATCTTACCGTTCAGTCCTGTCCAGTGGGCAATGCAGGTAATTGCATCCCAGTATGGAGAGCGCCAAGATGGTCACTGCCTGCAAGGGGGACATCAGGAGACTCTGTGGATACTATCTAGCCTGAATCCTAGTGCCAGATGTACAGCCGGTCCAGGGTTGTACTGAGAGGGGGTTTGTACTAGGCCACATTCCTGAGCAGCCTCTGTAGAAGACTGGAGGGGGAAAATGTGTGCTATGAAGTGGTTGAAAAGAAAAAAGGTCCAAGTAGGGATAAACAGAGCCAAGGATTCTTAGGGAAGCAAAGGCCTGACCAGGAGTATTTCCTAAGGCATGTTAAAAGGTGGGATACCAGAGAGCTCAATCCAACCGTACCTAGACAGCACTGGAAGAGTGCAAGCAGAAGAATGTGTGGTGTGGTTTGCAATGGAAAGGATGACTCAGCCTGCGATGTGGATAATGGATCGAGAGAGTCCACTCTGTAAGCAGGAAGACCTGTGGAGAAGCTGCTGTAGAAACTCAGGAACAATGTTGATGATCTGTTTCAGGTCCAAGGTAACGAGAAGGAGTGTTCAGACTAGATTCCAAGATTCTGCATCAATCAGTACACCTCCGAGTGGACACAGATACTTTATGAGCTGCAGCAACAGCACTCCACAGATACCAGCAGTGAGCAGGATGTGAGCATGGGTGGGAGCCCATCTCTGCCTTCTACTCATTCAGCCGACTTGCTTGTTTCAATCTGGAGTAGGTTGTTCCCTCACCCCAACACAGCAACAGTGTCATCCACATGGGACCATCCAATCACCTCCCTTACAGGCTGGACTGTTAAAATCAGGAAAGAGGTGTGAGCTCACAGGAGCACTTTATATTACCCCATGTTATAATATAGATTTGGATGTAAAGGTATTCCGCAATGTCAGACTCTTTAGTGCCAGTCAACTATCAGAACAAAACAGGGAAAATTCTAAGCACAAGCAGCACATTTGAGAACCAGAAGGTATCCCAGAGGTGTTGTGGTTTAATAGCCTCGGTGAGTAAGTGAGGACAATGACACCCAGGACCAAGATGGGACGTGACCCAGGTGTGTAAATGATAGATCAAGATCAAAAACTCCATTTCCTAAATCTATTCATTCCAATTCTTGGACTCTGTGTACCAGAAATCAAGAAATAACAGCTGCTGAAATTTGACTCTAGAATTAGAATTCAGGCTTTTCTACCACCTTTGTGATTTGGCAGAAGTTATTAAAAAAAATTGGATGTTTCAGTTTCCTCAAATTAAAATGACAGAAATTTTCATCCTTAATTCATGGATCATTATGAGTTTAAATTAGAAAATATGTGAAAGTGCTTAGGTAGTGACTGTACATAGAACATACCAGTTACTAGATTATTACCAATGTTTGATAGTGAACTTTTCATATTGTCATCTTAATTATTAGAATCTCCTGTAGATATGCTCTCAACCCTACCTCTTCGTAGAGACCCAACCAATTAGCATAAGTGTAGGTGCAGAAGTTCTGGATGGATCTCAGTAAGTTGAGCTTTTCTTTTTACTGCCCTGAATTTATCCCTTTTCATGATGCCCTTGACATTTCCCTGTTTGCGTCTTCTGCATATTTCAAGACAAACCTCAGTTTATAACTTTTGTAATGATTTTGTCCTGAGCAACTTGCCTTCTGGAATCTCACATTGTTTCATAAATACTGAATCATTACATCAAATAATTTGTGTAATTGGTCTCCTATCACAACTAGATCACAGTCCCTCACCATGTTTTATCCTTTAAACACTTTTCCCATTCCTTCCTACACACACATGCACAGATACCCCTATAAAATGTCTGCATTTGTCTGAGCATTTCAAATCACTCCAGTGAATAGATTGGCTCAGTACATTAACTTATGTCTATTTTTTTCCTACCCTGCCTCTCCAAGTTTTGGTCTCTGCTGTAGTATGGGAGTTGAGCATAAAGATAATGGTTTTCTTAGTACAGTAGAAAGAGGTTCAATTTATTTACCTCTTTTTTAATTCAGGCCAGGCCATTATAGTTTTAATTATTTTGCTGATCTCCTAAGCTGTACTGAGGGATCCTTTACATTCAGTGGAGGCCTAGAATCACCTGGAGGAAGTTCATCTCTGAATGTGGCTGCTTAAAGAACTCAACGCCAGCCAGGCATGGTTTGCATGCCTGTAATCCCAGTGGCTCAGGAGGCTGAGGCAGAAGGATTTCGAGTTCAAAGCCAGCCTCAGCAAAAGCGAGGTGCTAAGCAATTCAGTGAGAACCTATCTCTAAATAAAATATAAAATAGGGCTAGGGATGTGGCTCAGTGGTCAAGTGCCCCTGAGTTTAATCACCAGTACTCAAGGAAAAAAAAATACCAATAATATGGATGTACAGGACTCCTGGAATTGTGTTTCTACCCCTAGTGCCCAATGAGGCCAGCTGCAGCATGTGAATTTCTTCAATTTTTTACTTCTGAGAGTCCTTCTGATCCAGGGAGTATAATACTACTGCCCCCTGGGTAGCTGCCCTGGATCCTGGCCAACTCTCAGAGTGCATATCCCCAGGTCAGGGAGAGAGTACATCCTGGAAGTCCAAGGGCAGAGCAGTGGTGTCAGCTTCAGGACAGGCCTCAGGCAGAGCAGAGGCTGGAGGAATGGGTGCACATGTGAGAGGGCAGCAGGAGATGTCACAGGGCAAGAGAGGAAGCAGGAGCTCTTATTGTTAATAAACTATGCTTATTAAGGCTGCTAATCATCTTTTTCCCACAGTATGAGAGCTAACTTTCTTTAGGCATTTGTGATTTCCCCTGCACTATTCCAAGTCAAATTTAGAGTGATCGCCAATGAAAGGGGCAGAAAGAACAAAATCTCTGGCCATGGGAGCCAACTCACCAGCCTGCCTTCCGGGTGTGAAGTGTCTCTTCAGGGTGTCAAGGCAGAGATGGGGGTGAGCTGGGCTTACTGTGGCTCAGGAATGGTGAGGCCAACAGATCAGAAGACAGTGGCCACTGAACAGACGGATGGTCACAGACTCCAAGAGCAGGGAGCACAGGACACCACAGGGGGCCACCTGGGGAGCACCAGGGTTGGTCAGGAGACAGAGGGAAAGAGGGGAAAGTGAGGCCAAGGGTTTTAATTGTGGTTTTCACAAGAGGAGAATGGGTGGGGCAGGGTGAGCAGGGGAGTGGGTATAGGATTGGTTACTTTGAAGAGTTTCCATGTGCACTGAGGCCCAGGTCCTGTTCCTACCTCTTGGCACCTGGCCCTGGGTGGTCGGGGCAGGTAGATTGTGGCCCAGAACTTGAGGGCACCCTAAGACAATTGTTCCTTAAGAACATGTTTTTTTTTTCTTTCTTCCACTAGATGGCATCCAGAGCAAGACACTGATCTCAGGAGTAACTAGTGAAAACATCTGTAAGGCAATGGAGAGGCCTTGATATGGAAGTGTTGGCAGCTCACAACCCATTAGCCGTGGCAGAGTGTGTGCGATATAGAAGGAGGGTCAGCTATGAGGATGTGTGGATAGAATTTAATGCAATCAGAAGTCCCACGTTTCTCACAAAACCCAATGTGCTCTTACCATATAATCTAGCAATCACACTCCTTGGTATTTCCTCGAATGATGTGAAAATTTATGTACACACAAAAACCTGTACATGGATGTTTATAACAGCTTTATTCAGGTTTGGCAGCGACCCAGATGTTTTTCAGTAAGTAAGTGGATAAATTAACTTGATGCTTTCGTGCAGTGGAATAGATTCAGTGCTATAAAGAAATGAGCTGATTAGCCATTAAAAGAGAGGTGACATCAGCAGGATGGCTTACTACAGGTCCGTAGAATGCTTCCCTTCAGAAAACAAAAGGAACCTAAACTAAAACAGAAAAATAACTATCATGCTACTGGAATGTTTGAGGCAGAACATCGGAGTGCAGTGGAGATATGGAAGAGATGTCACCAGGCAGAGACCCATAATGCTCTTAAAAAGAAGGGAACCAAAGACATAGCACCTATAATTCTGCCTGTCCAAGTCAAATCAACTCTAAACCAAGGGGAATCAGGAGATACCCAGAAGTCATCACTTATGACATAGACACCTAAAGCATTTAGAGGAGCCTCAGCCTTCACAGTCCCTAGGCCAGTTCAGGAAGCTGTTTTGGAATCCATCTTATTGCATTGTACAAGACAAAGAAGCCAGCCCATGTTGGTCCCTCCACTCCTGGGTCCTGTAATCTTTAGATTCCACATGTGCAATGTTTTATGAGCCTGCCAAGATATGGCGCTTCACAGATTGATAAATCCAGCCATGTGAACCAGCTAGGAGGCCCACCCTACCCCTGTGGTCCTATGCAGCCAATAAATAGACATAATACATAATATTAACAGAATGAGAATAAGAACCAAATAGTGATCTTAGAAATTGTAGATAAATCTATGAAAGCAGTTATAAGAGGAAAGTTCATTGCATGGAGTTCATTGCTTAAAAGAAGAGAAAAATCAGAATAAATGACTTAACATTACATTTTGTTGAGAGCCACAACCAAGTCAAGATGGTGCCTGGCATTTTACCAGAAGGAGTGGTTGAGGGGTAGTGCCAATGAGCCATTAAGATGATGATAATTAAGTTAAGTTGTGTATAATTATTAAGATAATGACTGATTGCTGTAACTGGATGATGCTAAATTGAAACAAGCTGTGTATTCAGTTGTGTATATAAACCTCTGCTGTCCGGCAATAAGGCAGCTCCTACTACCTCGGGAGCCCACTACTTTTGAGTTCTCTCGGAGTTCCTGTTGAGTTCCCGTTGAGTTCCCGTAGAGTTCCCATTGAGTTCGAGTGGGTTCTGAAATAAAGTTTGTTCCTGCTTGAATCTACAAGTGGCTCATGACCTCCGGGTTTTTTGTGCCCAGCCAGACTGTGGCAACGTTTCAAAGCCCTAGAAAAAGAAGAACAAATGAACATTAAAGGTAACAGAAGACAGGAAATAATTAAAATCAGAGCTGAAATCAATGAAACTTAAACAAAAGAAACAATTGAAAAAGTTGATAGAATAAAAAAATTGGTTCTTTGAAAAAATAAATAAGATTGACAGACCCTTAACTATGCTAACGAAGAGAAGGAAAACAAAAACTCAAATCATTAACATACATGAGGAAAAAAGAAATATCACAACAGACACTATAGAAATACAGAAGATAATTAGAAATTATTTTGAAAACTTGTACTCCAATAAAACAGAAAATATCAAAGGCATCAACAAATTTCTAGAGTCATATAATTTGCCCAAATTGAATAAGGATGACATACACAATTTAAACAGATCAATTTCAAGTGATGAAATAGCAGATGCCATCAAAAGTCTACCAACCAAGAAAAACCCAGGACTAGACGGGTACACAGCCGAGTTCTACAAGACCTTTAAAGAAGAACTAACACTGATACTCTTCAATTTATTTCAGGAAATAGAAAAAGAGGCAGCACTTCCAAACTCATTCTATGAGGCCAATATCATTCTGATTCCAAAACCAGACAGACACATCAAAGAAAGAAAGGAAGGAACAAGGAAGGAAGGAAGGAAGGAAGGAAGGAAGGAAAAGAAAACTTATAAAATTCTGTCAAATCAAATACAAAAACATATCAAAAACATCATGCACCACAATCAAGTGGGATTCATCCCAAGGATGCAAGGTTGGTTCAACATATAGAAATCAATAAAAGTAATTCATCACATCAGTAGACTTAAAGAATCATATGATCATCTCAATAGATGCAGAAAAAGTATTTGATAAAATACAGCACCCCTTCATGTTCAAAACACTAGAAAAATTTGGGATAACAGGAACATATCTCAACATCATAAAGGCTATCTATGCTAAGCCCCAGGCCAACGTCATTCTAAATGGAGAAAAGTTGAAGGCATTCCCTCTAAAAACTGGAACAAGACATAGATGCCCTCTTTCACCACTTCTATTTAACATAGTTCTTGAAACACTGGCCAGAGCAATTAGATGGATGAAATAAATTAAAGGGATACGCATAGGAAAAGAAGAACTCAAATTGGCACTATTTGTTGATGATATGACTCTATACTTAGAAGACCCTAAAAGCTCCACCAGAAAACTTCTAGAACTAATAAATGAATTCAGCAAAGTAGCAGGATATAAAATCAACATGCCTAAATCAAAGGCATTTCTGTATATCAGTGACAAATCCTCAGAAAGGGAAACGAGGAAAACTACCTCATTTTCAATAGCCTCAAAAAAAAAAAATGCTTGGGAATCAACTTAATGAAAGAGACGAAAGACCTATATAAAGAAAATTACATAAACCTAAAGAAAGAAGTCAAAGAAGACCTTAGAAGATGGAAAGATCTACCTTGCTCTTAGATAGGCAGAATTAGTATTATCAAAATGACCATACTTCCAAAAACACTATACAGACTTAATGCAATTCTGATCAAAATTCAAATGACATTCCTCATAGAAGTAAAAAAAAAGCAATCATGAAATTCATCTGGAAAAATAAGAGACCCAGAATAGCCAAAGCAATTCTTAGCAGGAAGAGTGAAGCAGGTGGCATCACTATACCAGATTAAACTATACTACAGAGCAATAGTAACAAAAACAGCATGGTATTGGCACGAAAACAGACTGGTAGACCAAGAATACGAATAGACAATACAGAGACTAACTCACAAAACTACAATTATCTTATATTAGACAAAGGTGTCAAAAACATACATTGAAGAAAAGATAATGTCTTCAACAAATGGTGCTGGGAAAACTGGAAATCCATATGCAACAAAATGAAATTAAACCCTTATCTCTCACCATGCACAAAACTCAACTCAAAATGGATCAAGGACTTAGCAATAAAACCAAAGACCCTGCATCTAACTGAAGAAAAAGTAGGCCCTAATTTCCAACATGTGGGATTCAGCCCCAACTTCCTTAATAAGACTCCTTTGGTGCAAGAATTAAAATCAAGAATCAATAAATGGGATGGATTCAATCTAAAAAGTTTCTTCTCAGCAGAAGAAACAATCTGTGAGGTGAACAGAGAGCCTACATCCTGGGAGCAAATTTTTATCCCTCACACATCAGATGGAGCACTAATTTTTAGAGTATATAAAGAATTCTAAAAACTAAGCACCAAAAAACAAATAACCCAATCAATGAATGGGCCAAGGAACTGAATATACACTTCACAGAAGAACATATACAATTAATCAACAAATATATGTAAAAATGTTCATCATCTCTAGCAATTAGAGAAATGCAAATCAAAACCACTGTAAGATTTCATCTCACTCCAATCAGAATTGCAGCTATTATGAAGACAAACAACAATAAGTGTTGGTGAGGATGTGGGGAAAAAGGTACACTCATACGTTGCTCTTGGGACTGAAATTGGAACAGCCAATATGGAAAGCAATATGGAGATTTCTTGAAAAATTGGGAATGGAAACACCATTTGACCCAACTGTCCCTCTCCTCGGTCTATACCTAAAGGACTTAAACACAGCATACTACAGGACAGAGCCATATCAATGTTTATAGCAGCACAATTCACAATAGCTAAACTGTGGAACCAACCTAGATGCCCTTCAATAGATGAATGGATAAAAAATGTGGCATATATACACAATGGAATATTACTCAGCAATAAAAGAGAATAAAATCATGGCATTTGCATGTAAATGGATGGAGTTAGAGAAGATAATATTCAGTGAAGTTAGCCAATTTCAAAAAACCAAATGCTGAATTTTTTCTTTGATATAAGGAGGCTGATTCACAGTGGGATAGAGAGCCGGGAGCATGAGAGAAATAGACGAACTCTAGATAGTGAAGAGGGGTGGGGGGGAAGTGAGGGGGCTTGGGATTATAAATGATGGTGGAATGTGATAATCATTATTATCCAAAGTACAAGTGTGAAGACATAAATTGGTGTGAATATACTTTGTATACAACCAGAGATTTGAAAAATTGTGCTCTATATGTGTAATAACAATTGAAATGCATTTGCTCTCATATATACATAAAAAATAGTAAAAAAATGTAGATAAAGCATTTGACAATTTAACATTTCTTCATGACAAAAATATTGTTACAAATTAGTATAGAGGGAAGTACCTCAATATAGTAAAGGCTGAATATCACATCCCCAGCCAACACCACACTGCACAGGGAAAAGCTGAAATTTTATCCTCTAATAGGAGGAATGGTACAAATTCTTACCACTCTTCTTTAATATAATGCAAGTAGTCTGAGCCAGAACATCAAGACAAAAAATCAAGGACATGCAAATTAGAAAAGCAGAAGTCAAATTTTCTCTCTGTATATGAGATAATATCATATATATGAGATATTATTATATATATGATATATGATACACACACACACACACCTAAAGCCCACATTAGAACTGAAAAATGATGCAGTAAAATTTTAGGATACTAAATCAACATATAAAAACCAGGAGCATTGCTACTGGCAAATTATCTGAAATAGAAAACAAAAGAGCAATCCCATTTTATTACAGTACCCCCCCACACACACACACACACACCAGGAGGAATGAATTTGACCAGTGAGGTGAAAGATCTCTAAAATGAAAATTATAAAATACTGATGAAAGAAATCAAAGAGGACACAAAAGATATAGAAAGACATCCTCTGCTCCTGGTTTGGAAGAATCTGTATTGTTAACCTGCCCATATTACTCAGAGTAATCTACAGATTAAAAGCAATTTCTACCATATTACCCATGAAATTTTTCACAGAATTAGAGAAATCAGTTCCAAAATATCTAATGTCTCACACAAAACAAACAAACAAAAAGCAACTAAAATTGTCAAAGGCATTTTTTTAAAAAATGTGTTCACTTGTGCGTTATAGTGATTCATAACAGTGGGGTTCACATACATAGAATACAATTCATTCCATTGAGTCCCCAGTACCTACTCTCTAGCCCATTTCTCCCACTTTCTCCCTCCTCTAGTCCACTAGTCTTCTCCCATCAATTTATTGTTTTTATAAATTTGTATTTCAGAAGTACATAAAGTTTTATAAATGTGTACTAGATATAATATATAATATATATGCACACATAATGGTAGAATTTACCATGGTACATTCACACATGTACATAGCATTATTTGGTCCATGCCATTCCACTGTTCTTTCTCTTTTCCACCCCTCTCTCCCTTTGTCCTCAACCCGCTTTTCCATTGCACTGATCTCCCTTCCATTTCCTTTCTCTTATTTTACTCTAGTTTCTGCATATGAGTGAACACATTCAACCCCTGACTTGGGTCTGGCCAAAGCCATCTTAAACAAAAAGAACAAAGTAGGAGGAACTACACTATTGAACTTCAAAATACAATGCAAAGTTATAGCAATCAAAACAGCATGGCATTGTCACAGAAACAGACATACCAGGAGAGAGAGAACAGGAGAGAGGACCAGAAGAGAGAGCCTGGAAGTGAAACCATGTATCTACAGACCTCTGAGTTCTAATAATAGTGCTAAAAACATGCAATGCCAAAGGACAGTCTTTTCAACAAACAGTGCTGTGAACATTGAATATATGGATGGAGGAGAATAAAACTAGGTCCCTTCTTCAAACCAGTCATAAGCATCCACTCAAAATTGATTGCAGACTTAAAAGTAAAACGTGAAACAATGAAACTACTACAAGAAAAGAGAGAAAATGCTTCAGGACACTGGAATGGACAAGAATAATTTGGACAAGATCCCACTAGCCCAGAAATAAAACAGATAAGTGGGATCCCATCAAGCTAAAAAGCTTCTGCTTTTAGGATAAGGAAACAATCAGCAAAGTGAAGAGATGACCTACAGAATGAGAGAAAATATTTTCAAATGACATGTCTGATAAGGGGTTGATATCCAGACTAAATAAGGAACTCCAAAATTCAACAGAAAAAAGAAATAAGACAATTTAAAAAATGGACAACATATCTAAATAGGTCTAAATGGATTTAAGTAAGTGTTTCTTAAAAGGAGACCTACAGAAAGTCATCAAGTATGTAAAACACTCATTATCACTAATTATCAGGAAAAGGCAAATCAAAACCATGAGCTATCACCTCAGCCAGAAGCAATGGCTGCTATCAAAATGACTAAAAATAACATATGCAGGTGAGGGTTGGGAAAAGTGAGACCATGCACACTGCTGGTGGGAAGAGAGATTTATATAACCATCATAGCAACCAGTATTGAAGCTCCTAAGAAAATTTAAATAGATGTACCCTATGACCCAGCAACTCCAATACTGAGTATATATCCAAAGGAAATAAAATCAGTGTTTCAAAGAGACAATGTATGCCACGTGCATTCCAGTACTCTTCACAGTAACCAGGAAAGGGAAGCAACCTAAGTGTTCATCAACTGATTAGTAGATAAAGAAAATGTAGTACATATACACATAAGAATCCATTCAGCCATAAAAATCAATATTTATGTGGCTATTTCTAACATTTATGTTGTCATTTCTGACAAGATAGATAGAACTGAGGATAATTACCTTGCATGCAATAAGCCAGAAAGAAAAGTACTATCTGATCTTACTCCTATGGGGAATGTTTAAAAAAAGAAAAAAAAAGGATCACATTGAAGTTCAAAGTAGAATGGTGGTTAAGCAGAGGCTGGGTAAGTGAGGGGTTAGGGGAGGTTAGGAGAGGTTGATCAATGGTTACTCAGTCTTAGATAGGAGTAAGAGGTTCTGGTGTGTTGTTCCTCATAAGGTGGGTACAGGTAACAATAATCAACCACTCAAAAGCCTAGAAAACATAATGTTGAATGTTTTCTCAGTAAAGAAATGTCACGTGATTGTGGAAATAGGTATATTTAACCTAAATTAGGTATTACGCAATGAATACATGGATGGAGAGACATCACCTGGTACTCCATAGATATGTATAAATGTTATGTCTTTAGGTATTAGTTAAAAATAAATTTTATATCTTAAATTCAATATAAAACAATCTTATTCAAACCGGCAAATACTTTCTTAAAAGAAGTTATGTGAGCAAGTCTATGAAAAAATGTTCAACATCACTTTTCATCACAGGACTATGAATAAATATGATAATATCATTTCATCCTGGTTATGATGGAGATAATCAAAAGGATTTAAAAATAACAATGGAAATTATGCATAACATGGGGAAATCTTATAAACTGTTGATCAGAATTTCAATTGATACAGACATTGTGGAAAATAATATGAAGGTAACACAAAACCTATAAATAGAGCCTCTATGTGATCTGGCTATCCCACCTCTGTGTGTGTAGCTGAAGGAAGTTAAATCTGTAGCATAGAGATCCCCACCCTCCCATGTCTACTGCAGCAGTATTCACAACAGCCAAGGCACGGACTCAACTGGGGTTTCCACTGACAGGTGAATGGACAAAGAAAATGCAGTGTGTCTGTGTGTGTGTGTGTGTGTGTGTGTGGTGTAATTTAACTATAAAAATAATTAAGTCCATTAAACATGGATGAACTGAGGACATAATATTAATGTTAATGTAAGCCAAGAACAGAAGGACTACCATTTCACATTCTCACACATTGAAGAAGACAAAAATGTTGATGTTCTCAAAGTACAGAATAGAGTAATAGTCACAAAAGTGTAGAAGGGTTGGGGAAAGAGGCAAAGAAGGAGATTGGAAAATAGGTACCATAAAACAATTATGTCAGGTGAATAAGTTCTAATGTTCAACATCATAGTAGGGTGCCTGTATTTCGCAACAACCTGAGATGTACTACATAAACAACAAGAGGAATTTGAAGTTTCCCAGCATAAAGAAGTGAAATATGTGCAAGGAGAGGAAAGGGGTACTAATAATGATTCCATCATTACATATTGCATACATGTATCAAATCCATCATTCTGAACTCTATAAATATGTACGAGTGTCATGGGTCAACTTTAAAAGACATGGACAGGGATAGGGTTGTGGCTCAGTGGTGGAGCACTTGCCTCGCAGGCGTGAGGCACTGGTTTCCATCCCCAGCACCATATAAAAAAGCTAAACAAAATAAAGGTCCATCTACAACTAAAAATATTTTTAAAAGAAAAGACATGGAAAAAAAATTAGATGCATATTACTCTGTGAAAAATCCAATCTAAAATGACTATATGTTGTATGTAAAATATGGAGACATTAAGAAGGTCAGTGGTTGCCATTGGTTAGGGGAGAAGGAAGTCTGAATGGTTGAAGTAAAGAAGATTCTTATGGTAGTGAAATTACTCTGTATTATACTAAAATGTTGTATACGTATCTTTATTCATTAACCAAATTTCATAGAGTATACATGCTATGGCTTAGATATTAGGTGTCCCCCAAAAGTTCATGTGTGAGCCAATGATTGTGTTATGAGAGCTTTAACCCAATGAGTGAATTAATCCCCTGATAGAAACTAACAGAGTGGCAAATAAAGGTAGGTAGCCTGTGGCTGGAGGTGGTGGGCCATTGAGGGTGTGCCTTCGGGGTTTATATTTTGTAAGCTGAGCTTAATTCTCTCACTATGCTTCCTGATCAGGTGAACCACTTCCCTCCACCACTCCCTTCTGCCATGATGTCCTCCCTCACCTTGACCTCTGAGGAATGGAGGCTGCTGTCTATGAACTGAGACTTCTGAAACTGTGAGCCCCCAAATAACCCTTTCCTCTTCTAATATTGTTCTTATCAGGTCTTTTGGTCACAGCAGTGGGAAAAAAATGAACAAAACAGTATACCACCATGAGCTAACCTAAAAGTAACTAGATTCTGAGTGACAAGTCAATAGATCCATTATTGTGATGAAGGAGGTGGATAGAAGAGTGGAGGAAGAGAGGGACTTGGAGAACGAATTTACTTTCCCCTTAATTTTGCAGTGCACCTAAAACTACTGTAAAACTCAAGTTTATTTAAAAATACCGCAAGACGTTAATTCTTATGTCTATCCTTCAGCCAGTAGCATCTACCCACTTAAGCCCAATAGACCTGCCAGCTATAAACCTGTCAATCACTTACTTCATCTATTCAGAAACTCCTTTGATCCTATCCTCAAAAGAAACTCTGAATGTGACCTCTATCTCACCACCTTCCCTGCCACCATCCTATCCTACCTATCACTGGATTGCTGCATGAACCTCCAACTTGGTCCCTCTGCTTCTGCTCGCCCCCTTCATTGTTAGAAGGAATCTTCTTACAGCAGGAATTAGATCATATCCCTCGCCATAATAATCTTCCTGAACAGGTTTCCAGTTGTAATTAAAATAAAGCCCAAAGTCCTTAGCATGTGGCCTACAATTCCCAAATGGTCTCTGCCAGGATGCCTGGCTTTTTTTCCATAACCAGGATATTTTCATTTACTTGTGATTCTGCCTATGTGCATGTTCTAAATTCTGAATCTTTTTCAGGATTCAGGCCTCAGCAATTCTACCTTCCCAGAGAGATGTCTCCTTACCACTCTAGCTAAGATGTCCTCACCAGTGACTGTCTTTTCACTGTTCACTATTAGATTTATAACCATCTGATATGTACAGGTATAGCCTCTGGATCCTCACATTAGTATGACTTAGTGGACACACTCAAAGGCAGCTGCCAAACTTCCCACCTTCTGGTATTCACACCCTTGTGTGCTCTCCTCCCATTTGAATGTGGGTTGGACCAAAGACTTGCTTTTAACAAGAAAATAGAAGTGATACAATGCCCCTTTGTTATGATATGTGATAATAATGGAATGTCATTCTCACTAGATCATCTCTCTCTCTCTCTCTCTCTCTCTCTCTCTCTCTCTGGCCTTGAAGAAATAAGCTGTCATGTCAGAAGATGCCATATGCACAATATCATGTGAGGGATAACTGAAGGTGGCCTCAGCCCAACAGCCAGGAGGAAGCCAAGGCCCTCAGTCTGGCAGCCTGGTCAGGAAACTATGAGCTTGGAATCAGAATCTTCCAAAGCAGAGCTTCCAAGTGCACCCACCTGAAGATAGAAGTAGGATGGGAGAGGAGACTCAGGGTTCCAATGGCGTGTGTGGTAGGGGGAAATGAGTCTCTTCCTGAGGGACCAAGGAGTTTTCTGGGATATTCTGAGGAAACTATCAATGAAATGTGTTGGTGGATGATTTACCAAGCAGATTGATCTTAGGGCAAAGTACAAAATGTGACCATTTTTCTCTACATCTTAAACTAATGCCATGTTTTTTTTTTGTTTGTTTGTTTGTTTTTTAAGTATTTCAGTTTTTAAACATAGTTCTCCATTCCATTTAGTGCTAATTCCAGGTTGGGTCAGGAAAATAAAAGATCAAGCTGGGACCACTTGACCCAGAAAGCAAGGATATGATAAAACACAGGAGCTGGCTTGAAGGGCTCCCACAGACCAAATGTGGGACAACATAAGACTCAAGAAAAGAATAACTCTGGCAATCTGGCAATGTATTAACATATTTTGAATAAAAATGTTATAGTCTTGACTCAGACAGAGAAGGTAGACAAAGCAAAAGTTATTAAAATACTGCCAGTTAATCAAGGCAGAGAATAGAAAATTACCAGTTTTCAACATTCATGGCAATAGCCAGTCCAGCCAAAGTTTACACACCAGTGTGTGTGTAAAACTATTCATTCTAAAAATATTTTGAGACACAGTGCTCCCAGTCTCAAAGAATCACTGCACAAATTATTTAGCAAGTGTAACTAGGAAATGCATCTTTACAATTGAGAAACCTAGTAATAATCAACTTGAAAAGTATCAAACTAACATCATTAGTAGTTATAAAATGTCTCGTTTTACAATGCAATGAGAAGTATACCACATACTCTGTAGTGTTCTAGCCAAAAATATGTGAACTGATTTTAATTGTGAGTAACACATATGTAGACACATTCAAAATGTGGTGTGTTCTACAACTTTGACTCTTCAAGAGTCGGAATCATAAAAGATAAAATATTTGACTTTAGAAATATCATTCTAGAACACAAAAATAAAGATACATAATAATCAAATACAATATACTAAGTTTGGTTGGATCATGGATTAAAAACAGTAATAATGTAAAAACATTCATGATACAAGGAAATTTGAATATAAACGGTTAAATTTGAATATAAACATTACAGAATAGTTACGTTAGATTTGTTCATCTCATACTGGAACTGTCCTCATTTTTATTGGATGCATGAAAAAGAATTTAGTAATAGAATTTGTGATTTGTACAAATTTCAAATGCTAACAACTAGAGAATCTAGAAGAAGGGTCTTTGAATATACAATAAATAATTTTTCAACTTTTCTGCTGGTTTGAAATTTAAGGATCAAAGATAATAAAAAAAAATTTTAAATGAAAGCTTTTAGAGATTCAAGATGGTAGATTAAAGGAAGGCTTCGTTTCCACTTACTCTGGCTCAGATTCAAGCAGCAGTAATGCTGCTTCTCAGCCAGGTAAGTGTAAGAAGGAATTCACTGAAATTCAATATTAGACATTCAGAGTCTCTGGAACAACAAACAAGAAAGGGTATATTGGAGCCAAGTCAGCAGTGGCAGCAGAGCCAGTTCACTGCAGAGAGAAACATGATGGACAAATTTGGCACGGAAAAATCTGTAGAGCAGAACAGCAGTCTGAACTTAAGCTGATCCAGATGTTGCACAGTAAACTCCTTGAAAAGTGCTCTGTTTCTCAGCTGGCAATCAGAGAGCTGAGGTGGGGAGCCGTCTGGAGTGGGCCACACTGCAGCTTGCTACTGCGGGAACCCTGCCGATGATACCAAACATTGTTGTGCTGTCTTAGAAAGCACCTACTGGGTGTCCTAGGGTGTACCTCATAGAATATAAGTGAAATTGGCACACAAAACATTTTTTACCCAGGGGGGTTCAAGTCACAAATATGGAGAGGAGTGCAATTCACTTTCCCTTTGAGTCTGGTGACTCACATGACCAGCTAGAGAGTCAGGAAACCGAACAGATGGATTTGGTTCCTAGGAGTAAGTCAGTGAAAACCACACTTGTGGGCAGTGGAGTAAGACCTGGTAGCAATGGCTCCTCTGCCCCCTGAAAAAAATTCTTGGGAGGATCCTGATATCCATGCTCCCAGCCGAGGTGGGCATCTGCCCAGCATTATTTTCTCCAGAGCAGATACCAACCAACAAAATCCTTAAGGCTTGATTATAGATAAGTCCCAGCCACTGTATCTCCCCACTTAGAACTCTGCAGCACCCCACCCTGGTACTGTATCAATCTGATCTGTCAGGAGAAAATGCCAATCAAACAGCACTTTCTATCCTGTCCTACTTTATACGGGTGAGAAGGAAAGTTAAACTTTTCAATCAGCTTCAGTTTTAGTCCATTCCAGCTATCAGCATGGTAAGCAAAATAAAAATAGAAAGGGTTTAATAACCCCCAGCCGTGTTCTCCCCCTCTCTCAGTAAATAGCTGACAAAGAAATAGGAGAGTCAGGCATAAGCAGTGAAAAGCCATCTTCATCAACAGTTTTGAACACCTCAGTGGAAATCATTTTCTTCATTGCATTTCCATTGCAACCCCTCTTCATGGGTTCTTGTTGTGCTAATTGGGAGATTATATATAGTTTATGTATATAAATTACATTATATATGATATATAATCCCCATTTATGTTATTTTTTTCTTGTCTTTTGAGGGATAAGTTACTTGGTTAATTTTGTTTTGTTTTTGTTTGTTATTTCTCTTTCTCTCCTTTCTTCTCCCTCTAATGACCAAGGTCTCTTGTTCTTCCTCTGTCCCATTGCCTAGTTTTTAATGTTTTTTTCTTCTCCTTAATTATAGCCATCCATTTTTATATCTCTCCTGTTTTTTTCTCTATTCACATTTTTTAACTTTTTTTTTGGCCTTACTATCACATTTTATTTTCTTTTTATGAATTTCATGTTCACCACATTTTAGATCTGTTTGGTTCATATAACAAGTGTCCCCACCCTTCATGTTGTAGTTATTAGTACTGTGGATGGCATAGTTGTCATTGTCATCTGTTGTTTGATGTTTGTTTTAATACCAGATGAAGTCTGTGGTTAGTTATTATATTTGCTATTGGGAATTGCTGGCCCCACCATTCCTACGTGTGTGTGTATGTGTGTGTGTGTGGTTATTAGAGATGTGGATGTAACACTGGCACTAAGCATATAAATGCTGTGAATTCTTTGTTTCTGTTGTTTCTATTCCTTGCTTACATCTATTCTGTGAAGTTATGAGATACCATAAATTCAGAGAGTAGAGATCGACGCTGCACTACACTCAGCCAAGTGGCAGCAGCCCTTGCCCCACATACAAATCAACCATATTCAAACTTCAGTGATAACTTTAAAACAAAGAATAAAAGAGAAAAAAGCCATAAAGTAACATGTATTCTCTAGGAATGGATGGCTGGCGGGCGCCTCAGCTTCTACTCATGGACATCCATTGCTACAGCAAAAAAAGAACTAATATAAAGTCTGTGAATATCACACCAAAAAGGAGTCTCAATCTAGGTCACTCTAGAACACTTTGGAAAGGAGAAGACTGTACCTCATAAGGCCTGCACGTAAGAATGGAAGAAAAGCCTTTTTCTACACATACATAAAAGTCAGCATAGAAGAACAAGCAATATGAAAAAAAAAGTAACACAATGCCTTATGATCCACCAGCAACTGACTTCCAATTACTGAATTGGATGAAATATCAAATAAAGAGTTGAAAAGAATGATTATAAAAATGATGAATGAATTTCAAAGGTATACATAATGTCAAAAGAATGAATTCAGTAAGTCAATGAATTCACATAAATGAGAAATTCAGTGAGGAGATAGAAATAATGAAAATGAAACAAATCTCAGAAATGAAAGATACAATAAGTGAAATCAACCATTCACTTGGAAATCTAATAGACTGAACCTTGCTGAAGACAGCACCTCAGGGCTGAAAGACAAAGTGACCAGCCTTGGACATTCAGATAGCATTAAAAAATAATAATAAAATAAGTAACCATGAACATGCAAGGTTGGTTCAACATACAGAAATCAATATATTTAATTCATCACATCAATAGACTTGAAGATAAGAATCATACGATCATCTCAATAGATGCAGAAGAAGCATTTGATAAAATACAGCACCATTCATGGTCAAAACACTAGAAAAATAGAAATAACAGGAATATAGCTCAACATCATAAAAGCTATCTATGCTAAGCCCCAGGCCAACATCATTCTAAATGGAGAAAAATTGAAGGCATTCCCTCTAAAAACTGGAACAAGACAGGGATACCCTCTTTCACCACTTCTATTTGACATAGTTCTTGAAACACTGGCCAGAGCAATTAGACAGACAAAAGAAATTAAAGGGATATGTATAGGAAAAGAAGAACTTAAATTAGCACTATTTGCTGATGATATGATTCTATAACTAGAAGACCCAAAAAGCTTCACCAGAATACTTCTAGAACGAATAAATGAATTCAGCAAAGTAGCAGGATATAAAATCAACACCATAAATCAAAGGCATTTCTGTATATCAGTGAAAATCCTCTGAGAGGGAAATGAGGAAAACTACCCCATTTACAAAAGCCTCAAAGAAAAAATACTTGGGAATCAACTTAATGAAAGTGGTGAAAGATCTATACAATGAAAATTACAGAACCATAAAGAAAGAAATCAAAGAAGACCTTAGAAGATGGAAAGATCGACCTTGTCCTTGGATAGGCAGAACTAATACTATCAAAATGACCATACTTTCAAAAATACTATACAGATTTAATGCGATTCTGATCAAAATCCCAATGGCATTCCCCATAGAAATAGAAAAAGCAATCATGAAATTCATCTGAAAAAATAAGAGAGCCAGAATAGCCAAAGCAATCCTTAGCAGGAAGAGTGAAGCTGGTGGCATCACTATACCAGACCTTAAACTATACTACAGAGCAATAGTAACAAAAACATCATGGTATTGGCACCAAAACAGACTGGTAGACCAATGGTACAGAACAGAGGATACAGAGACTAACCCACAAAATTACAATTATCTTATATTAGACAAAGGCGCCAAAAACATGCATTGGAGAAAAGATAGCCTCTTCAATAAATGATACTGGGAAAACTGGAAATCCATATGCAACAAAATGAAATTAAATCCCTATCTCTCACTATGCACAAAACTCAACTCAAAGTGGATCAAGGACCTAGGAATTAAACAATAGACTTTTTGATGATGGATTATAGAGGAAATCAGAGGAGAAAATTTGAAAATATCAAAAAAGAATAGTTATACAACATACCAGAAATTCTGGGACACCTTGAAGGTGTTCTAAAAGGACAATTTATAGATATGAGTGCCTACACAATAAAATCAGGAAAATACTAAATAAAAATGTAATGATGCATTCTAAGACCCTTGAAAAACAAAACAAACCAGTTCTAAAATCAGTGGGAGGAAGCAAATAATTAAAGTCAGCTCCAATATCAATGAAATAGAGAATAGAAAACAATACAAAGGATCAGTGAAAGGAAGTTTATTCCTTGAAAACATAAAGATCAAAAATACCCACAGTAAAAACTAACCAAAAGAGAAAAGACCAAGATTAATAAAATTAGAGATTGAAAAAGGAGAAATCAAAGACATCACAGAAATCCAGAGAATCATTGGAATAATTTTGAAAATTATACTCTAATAAATCAGAAAAAGTGAAAGAAATGGCGACATTTCTAGACACATATGACCGGCCAAGATTGAATCAAGAGGACCTAGAAAACCTAAACAGATCAATAACTAGCAATGCGATAAAAGGATTAGGAGTCTTCCAATAACAAAAATAAAAAGCCCAGGCAGATGGAGTCTTAGCTGAATTCTACCAAAGCTATAAAGAGAAACTTAATGCCAATGCTCCTCAAATTATTCCATGTAATAAAAAGGGATAGAATATTTCCAAATTCATTCCATGAAGCCAGTATCATCTTCATTATCAAAACCAGATAAGGAAAGAAAACTACAAATCAATATCCCTAATGAACTTAGATGCAAAAATCCTTAATAAAATATTAGCAAATCATAATCAACAACATATTAAGATTTTTCATCACCACAGAGTTGTTTCCATCCCGGTTACAAGGATGGTATGAAATATACAAAGCAATGAATGTAATTCACCACACAAATAGAATTAAGGAAAAAAATACCACTTAGCCATTTCAATACATGCAGAGAAAACTTCAACAAAATTCAGCCCCTATTCATGTTAGATACTGAAGAAACTAGGGATAGAAGGAACTTAACTAGCATCATAAAGGGAACATATGACTAACTCAAAGGCAACAGCATAGTAACAGTGGGAAACTGAAATTCTTTTAACATCTGGAATAAGACAAAAGACGTCTTCTCTCACCACCATTCAATATAGTCTTTTTTTAATTAGTGTTTTTGAGTTATACATGTCATTAGGATTCATTCTGATATAACTATAAAAGCTTGGAATATAATTTGCTCTGATTCATGCCCAGTAATTCTCTTTACTCACCCCTCCCCTCCATTCACTTTCCTCCATTCTACTGACCTTTTTGCTATTTACTTACAGATTGTTTTTTTTTTAATTAGTGTTTTGTGGAAACAGTACTGAGATTCATTATAGTATACTCGTATGTGTACAATTATTCCACTGTTTTTCCCTTATCCATTCCTGCATGCTACCCCCCACTTCAATACCCTTTTTGTACTCCATTGGCCTTTCTATTTTGATGGCTTTCCCCCTTTTTTTAATCATCCTTTTTTTCTCTAGTCAAAGCAATCAGGTTTGAGAAGGAAATAAAAGGAATATAAATAGGTAAAGAAGAATTCAAATGGTGGGCATGGTGGTGCATACCTGTAATATAGCAGCTCAGGAGGCTGAGACAGGAGGATAGTGAGTTTAAAACCAGTCTCAGCAACAGCGAGGTACTAAGCAACTCAGTGAGACCCTGTCTCTAAGTAAAATACAAAAAAAAGGGCTAGGGATATGGATGAGTGGTCAAGTGCCCCTGAGTCCAATCCACGGTACAAAAATAATAATTATAATAATAAGTCAAATGATCTCTGTATCTAGAGGACCAAAAATACACTCCACCAGAAGACTTCTAGAGATGATAAAAAAATTCAGCAAAATAGTAGGTTATAAAATCAACATACAATTATCAATAGCTTTCCTATATGCCAACAATAAATCTGCTGAGAAAGAAATTAATAAAACCCATTCACACTACCCTAAAAAGGGGGGGGGGATCTAACAAAGGGGGTTAAGAACAAGGAAAAACCTGTAGAAGCCCAAAGAAAGAAACTGAAGATATTAGAAGAAGGAATGATCCCTCACTTTTGTGTATAGAATATTATTAAAATGGCAATCTTACCAAAATAAATATAAAGATTTAATGTAATCCTCATCACATTCCAATGACATTCTTCACAGAACTAGATAAGATAGTGCTAAATTCATCTGGAAAAATAAAAGACCCAGAATATACAAAGAAATCCCGAGTAAGAAGATCAGTGCTGTAGGCATTGCAATACCTGACTTCAAATTATACTACAGAGCTCTAGTAACAAAACTTGCATGGTATTTCCATAAAAACAGAACACATAGAACAATGGTATAGAACAATGATATAGATAATACAATGCAGGCCAGGAGAGATGGTGCACACCTGTAATCCCAGCAGCTCAGGAGACTAAGGCAGGAAGTTCTCGAGTTCAAAGCCAGCCTCAGCAAAAGCGAGACGCTAAGCAATTCAGTGAGACCTGGTCTGTAAATAAAAAATACAAAATAGGGCTGGAAATATGGTTCAGTGGTCAAGTGCCCCCAAGTTCAATCCCCAGTACATAATAAATAAATAGATAAAATTTAAAAAGGAGATGACACAAAGGAAAAACCACAGAGATAAATTTACCCATTCCTTGACAAAGATGCAAAGAACATACATTGGAAAAAAGATGGCCTTTTTAACAAATGGTGCTGGGAAAACAAGTTACCCATACACAGCAGAATAGATTAAATCCTTATTTCTCACTCTACATAAAATTTAGCTCAGAATGCATCAAAGACCTAGGAATTAGACAAGAAACTGTGCAACTCCTAGAAGAAAAATATAGGATCAACATTCCAACACATACAGGTGCAGACAATGACTTTCTATATGGTGCCCTTAATACTCAGAAAATAATACCAAGAATTAGCAAATGGGATGATATCAAAGTAAAAACTTTCTCCATAATCAAGGAAACAATGACTGTGAAGAGAGAACATATAGGGAGAAAATATTTGGTAGCTACTCTGACAGATAATCATTATCCAGAATACATAGAACACTCGAAAAATAATAAGACTCCAAATAACCCAATCAATGGGAAAAGAACTAAAAAAAACACTTCGCAAAAGAAGAAATACAAATGGTCAATAAATATATGAAAACATTTTTTAAATCTTTAGCAATTAGGAAAATGCAAATCAAAACTATACTGTGATTTCATCTAACTGCAGTTAGAATGGCAGTCATCAGGAACACAATAACTTCTGGGGAAGGTGTGAAGGAAAAAAAAACACTCTTATACTGTTGGTGGAAATGTCAATTAGCACAACCACTATGGAAACTATATGGAGGTTCCCCAAAAGACTATAATGAAGCCAGTATATGGCCACGTCATACCTCTCTTTGGTATTTATCCTAAAGAAACAAAGTCAGCATACTAGAGCAAATACCCTTGTTTACCCATGTTTATAGCTGCACACTTCACAATAACCAAACTATGGAACCAGCCCAGAAGCCCTTGACAAACGGATACGAAAATATTCATCCATAAAGAGATACTAAGTTATATCACTCACAGGACAATGGGTGCAAATGGAGAGCTTTATTGTTAAGTGAAATAAGTTAAACTCAGAAAATCAAGATTCCCATATTTTATCTCATACATGGGTGGTAGAGAAGATAAAGGAAAAGAAAGGTGGTAGGTGATCTCATGAAAACTGAGGGAAGACAGGAGAGGAAAAGACCAGGGGAAGGAAGAAAAGGAGGTAAAGGGGAACCACAGAGGAATGATATTAGTAAAATTGTATTGTTATACCATGTGCATGCACAAACATGAAACAACAAATTCCACCATTGCGAATAATAAAAATGCACCGATAAAAAAATGGAAAGGAAGCTTTCATCTCAAAGAGAGGGATGAAAAAAGAGTAAAAGAGAAGAGGAGAAGCAAGAGAGAAAGAAAAAAGGAAAAGGATATTTCTACATAATCTCTTATGATGCTTCAAGTCTTTTAAAGATCACAAGAAAGACCCCTGAGCTCCAGTGCACTCACTCACTATCTGCCCTGGAGATGGAAAAACAAGAAAAATCTCCAGGTAACACAGCCTGGAAGGAACAGGGTCATGACATAAAACAGGAGCCCTACTAGTCCTGTGTCTTTAATGTCGACACTGACATTTACAAGTGGAAAATTTCTTCATTCCTCTCTCCTCTAAGGACTTTAGAAATGTGGGGCTAACATCAGAAGTTAGCATCTGAGTGGGAACACAACAGAAGTCAGCAAAATCAGAACAGACTGCCGTGCTATGCTCTTCAGGCGTTTACAAACCCCTACACAGCATATGTACAGGTGCCTTCAAACCCAAGTAAGATATTGGTGTGTCAGAAATCCTGAGTTAGTGGGGCCTCCACAGTGTGCATAGTCTCAGAGGTATTTCAGTGAAGAACTAAAAAGATTGCCACTGTGAAATCCATCTTCTTTTGTGTGAATCTAGAATGGCTAAATTGGGGAAATGGAAATCATTCGGAATGGATTGATTTTTGTATTTTGTGTTGTGAATGATAATGACAGAAGTGTGTCTTGAAGGAATGCTCACATCACAGACAAGGGCCCCACAATCCCAGTCAAGGTCATGACCCAATGACCCAAGAGACTCTCATAAAGCACCCCCTTTTGAAGGCCCAGAGCATCTTCTAAAAGTACGAACGTGGGACGAACCTTCAATACATGGACTGCTAGGGGATATTAAACATTCAATGATAGCATATAGCTATAAATTATATAAAAATATAAAGAGTGGATGTGGACTTAGGTCGCCTGCGTACAAGGTGTGACATCCATGTGACTCTAAAGGCATCATTGTCCTCCTATGGGAATGCAAAAAGAGGAGTTTAAAGATGTCAAGCTTGTATTTTCTTTATTATTACCATTCTATGTATTTAAAACTCTGAGGTGTACAATGATCCTCTCCGATAGTTCTCAACTCAAAATTCAGCAAGACTATTGCTCTGAGATTGTTTTTGCTTTGTGTTTAAATCAATTATCCACTTGTGTCCCTTATCATTTTAAATGTCTCACTAAGCCACACCTGATCTTTTTCAGATGAAGTTAATTCAAAACCCACTAGATGGCAACCATTCCCATTTTTTCCAACCCCTAAAAGGCTCAAATCCAGTTTGCAACATTTGCAATACAGGAGTTACATGACCAACACAGAGGGCCTTAGTCCCTGACTCTGAAGACATCATGATGCAATAATCTCTCTGAAAACTCAATGTCATCCATTTAATTAAAAAAAAAAAAAAACAATCAATACTTGTACAAATTCTCTTTATACAAGTTCGGATGTGAGGTGTCCCCCGCAAAAGCTCATGTGTTAAGAAATGCAGGAATGTTCAGAGATGAAATGATTATGCATTCATTAACTCATCTGATGGATTCATAATTTGAATAAATTACTAGGTGGTAACTGCATGGTAGGGCTTGGCTGGAAGAAGGTTGGGAGGGGCCGTGCCCTTAGGAATTGCATCCTGTTCCTGGTTCCTGCTGCTCTCTGTCTGGGTCCTTGCTGCTGTGAACAGCTTTCTTCTGGCACTGTCTTCCACGCCATGATATTCTACTTTACCTCTTGTCCAGAACAATGGAGCCAGCCAATCATGAACTGGACCTCTGAAACTATGAGCCCCCAAGTAAGCTTTTTGTCCTCCAAGTTGTTCTTTTCCAGTATTTTGATCACATCAGCATAAAGCCGAGTAGCATGATAGTCAAGAAACAGCATTATTGTGACTTATAATTAAACACTGAAATAAATTTCCATCAAGGAGAATAAATCAGTGGAGAAATATAAGTGCTTCTAGTACTTCTTAGCCTCCCTGTAATACTCCAATTTCCATTTTTTAATGACTTTCTGGTGAACCATACAGAGAACCTTGTGTTTTCTCTCCTTGACGCCCTTACACAGCTGGAGGACAGAGAGGATCACAGTGCCAAAGGTCAGCCGACAAGAATCCCCCAAACTTGGGAAGAGAATGTGGGTTAAAAGCCTCTGACACTAAAAAGAAAGGGAAGTTCTCTGCTACGGTGTTAGTCAGTGTTGGATTTCTGCAACAAAATAACTGAGGCAATGAAATTATGAAACTTCATTTAGCTTGCTGTTTAAAAGTTTAAGTCCAAGGTCAGATGACACCATTGATTTGCACTTCTGGTGAGGGTGGCACATCTGGCAAGAGTGTGTATTAGAGGGAATGCTCACATCACAAGCAGGTTGCAGAGAGAAAGTATAAAGAGAGATAGGGCTCCCCAAAATCCCCTCAAGGGCTTCCCCTAAGACCTGAGGACTTCCCTAAGGTCCACCTCTTAAAGGCCACATCATTTTTTAATATCGCTACCCTAGGACCAAGCCTTTAGCACTTAGGTCTTTGAAGGACATTCAGCATCAAACTACATCAGCTGCTAGTGACTGAGATCTTGAGCAAAAATAACCTCTTTGAACCCAAACTTCCTTCTAGGTCAAATAAGGATAACAGACTAATGCACAAAGATTATGAGAATCAAAAAGACATTATAAAGTGAGCTTTCAAAAATAGTGTCTGGAAAATAAGTTTAAAAAAAAAAACAGTATCTATTTCTGCTATCACTGCTAATGTACTGAACATAATAATTATAATCATTCTTTTTGTGGATTATATTATTACCATTAGTGACTGACCAAATAACTATTGAAATATTATTGGGATAATTAAATATTTTGCATCAACTATCTCATTTAAGCCTAAGTACCTTACAGGATAAATGTAATATCTATGTAAGGATAAACTGAAGCTCAAGGAGGTGCACTAACTTGACCTAGTCATATAGCATTTGAGGGTAGACTGGGAATGCTAATAAAGCCTTTCTGACCACAGAGCCAGCATTTTAATCTATAGAACATAACTGAACAATAGGCTAAAATCCTGTGATATAGAGGAAAAATAGAGAGCTTCATTTCATATTCTGAGTTTCAGGTGACCCAGAGTGATAAATCATGCTTACCACTAGAAATCAAGTCCCTTATACTAAACACAGTGTGTTCAATTATTTATTTATTTATTTATTTAAATACTGGGGATTGCACCTAGGGGCGCTTTACCACCGAACTACATCACAGCCCCTTTTATTATATTTTATTTAGAGACAGGGTATTGCTAAGTTGCTTAGAACCTCTCTAAATAGCCTAGACCCTCGATAAGTTGCTGAGGCAGGCTTCGAACTAGAGATCCTTCTGTCTCATCCTACAAAGCTGCTGGGATTACAAATGTGCACCACTGTGCCTGGCATAGTGCCTTCTATCTTCAGCTAGCATTACTCAAAATGTGCAACAAACTGATTGACTACAGAAACCTTATGCTAAATGCTATCCTATAGGGTCAGTGTGCTATGGAACACACACATGAAGCAATCCTATATACTGGTACTTTTCTTAATAACCAGCAACTGTCAAGAGTCCACCGGATAGACTCAGTTCTGGGTGGTTAGTGCTAGCACTGCAAGGCCCTGGTTGACATTTATGTAAATAGAAATAGATGAGTTCATTGTGTCCAGCCTCTTTGACTACAACTAGGAAGAGGCTCAGAAACAATGTAAGAATATTGATGGCAAATAAATCCCAGGAAGGCAAAAATGTTGTCAAGGGATGAGGGTGGACTGTTATGAACTTTTAAAAAATTGACTTCAAAAGTTCAGAATCATTTAATCACAAAAACACTAAGATGAAGAATTCTGCTCAATGTTTTGTCTTAGATGTGTCCCCACAGAAGGCCAGAAGAAAGCCATAGTCAACATTTCAAGCTAGGTGAGCATAAAAGAACTTTCATAGAACTTCTACAATCAGGAACTGTACTTGGATTTATTTTCTTGCTTAGAATTTTAAGACTTTAGTGAAAACAGAATATTTCATAGTTGCTCCATGTGCTCTAATTCTACATGTGTATTCTTCTCAGTCACCTTTCAACTCTCCCACTCCTTTCCATCCTTTGTACAATCTTACCATAAATTGTAGCTGCAACTCCTCTGGTGCTTGCAGTCTCTCATATGCAGGAAAACAGCAAGCGTGAGCAATTACAAGTGGACGCCCTCTGCTGGTGAGCCTCAGAAACAGCACAGGGAGCATGGATTCATGGTCCATGGAAACACTCCTGGGAAATCTCACCTCTGTCTTCAAACTCACTATTTTTCATAAACTACACCTGCTTAAAAATATTTTTCTGCCCCATTCATCTCAAGGATTGGGGAAAATATACATACCTATTAGAATTTAAAAAGCATTAATAGATGAAGCCAGGCCTTGTTCCAGGCAGTAAAGATCTATCTCATTCTTTAGAAAACCCTGGTGGTAGGGGAGGGTAAGCAACTTTGGAACCTGAACTTTTCCTAGAAGCCACATTTTATCACTCTTGTCCTGTGCTTTGGTTCATAGGTAGAGTTCACAGCAGGGTCTTAGCACAAGTGCCCAGCACTCATTAGAGGTGAGGTTTTTATCTACTGTGCAAAGTCTAACTGTTTTAGATTGATTCAAAGTGTAGCTGATGATCTTATCAATGAAAACTCAATTGAAGAATTCTCAGAACCAGATTTCACCTTCCAAAAATATTCAGTATTGGAAATATTCATAGCAAGTTCTACTGAACAGTAAGAGTTAACCCCAACCTGTATTTCTTCCTCAAAATGTACACTAAACATTGAAGAAAAATTGCTGAAGAATTTTAATATACAGAAAATTGTTTGCTAAATAACTTCATCATTGTTTCTTGAATTTGAGAATTTTCTATCTTCTATAATTCTACCTCTCTGTGACCTACTAATAGGGTCATTTCAGACAAATCATTTCTAGAATAACCACACTGGCTATAACTACATCATAAGGTCGTTCAGCTCAACAAGTAAGATCACTTTTATAACAGTATTCACACTATCTCTGTGTGAAAATTTTAAATATATATACGTTATGTTTACAACTGATGGCAAACTTAATAAGTTGACTGACTTACTAGAGCTGAGATTACTCAGAGAACCTAAATTACTTCTTTTCATGTCTTAGCCAACAAGACATCTCTGGCTTTGGTGGTGCTGGGGATCTAACCTAGGGTCTTGTGCCTGCAATGCAAATGCTAACCACTGAGCTACATCCTAAGCCCTGTTTTCAAATTTTATGTCAAGATAGTGTCTAAATTGCCCAGACTGGCCTACAACTTGCAATCCTCCTGCCTCAGCTTCCCTTGCAGCTGGGATTACAAGTGTGCCCCACCACTCCTGGCTGACATTTGCTTTTTATTTACACTTTATGTGGCAGGATCTGCAATTATATATAGTTGCCATCTTTCCTCCCTTTCTTTCAGTAGTCAAATCTCCTGAGTTTTCACTGGGAATATGGCTCCCTAGAGTGAGATGATGTTTGCCATCTGCCTTACAGTCAGTGTAGGCACCTGAACAAGTTTGAAAGTGATGTGCAAAACATCCAATCGTGTCCTAAAAAATGGATTTGCACTCAGGAATGTTCTTTGTTTTCCTCCCTGTGTACTGGAAATGAGGATTTTACCAACCTTGGGAGTTTGTGCTGCTGCTGATGGAGTAAGACCATTAGCTTCACGCCACTCATCTGTGAGCTTTCCCGTGCAACAGGAAGAAACTAAATGTCACCTAAGACACTATCGTGGAGAGTCTCTTTTTTCTTAAATAATACATTCTATCTAACACCAGATTTCACTCAAATAAGATTCTCACGTTCAGGCTCATTCAAAGAAAGATGACTTCAGAGAAGGACTGGGAGGCAAGGTAGCTAGAAATTACCTCCCAGGAGGAACCATGTGAAAGGCAATGGGAATATATAACCTAAGGGGGGGGATGGAGACACCAGGGGAGCCCTCTTAATATTTTTCAAGGAACATTGTGTGTGAAAAGAACCACACTTGCATCCATATATCACAAGGAAGCTGGGATTAACTTACACAAGCCCAATAGGAACAAATTTCAGCCACATTATAGAAGAGATTTCTCATGAGCACAACAGCCCACAGAGATTCAGGGAGGCCCTGGAAAGTGACAGGCCCAGTGAATGTCCTGTCAATGGAGAAGTGCAATCAAACTTCATGAGAATTCATAGCACAGGATTCAGCTAGAACTAGGTCCCATTATGTTCTTCTAATTGTCACCTCTCATTTAACATTTATTATCCAGTCTTTCTTGATAAAATGAGACACGTTTAATATTTAATAGAATTAAAAACAATAGAAACAATACATCTGAACAACTTCCAAAGGAGATGCTAGATTATCTGACCTACTGGGGATATTGAAGGGTAGATTAATTATTAGCTAGGGAGACAGAAGGACAGACTTGATGAAAGGCCCAACAATTCTGTGCTTCTGAAATACAGAAACTTATAAACATTATACTTAATTTTAAAAAATAAAATTGGCCAGAAAATAAAGTAAGCAAATTGTTCTTCCTTCTATGCATTTGGTTTGAGTATAATTAAATTGAGGGACACTGACTCACTCCTCATCCACATTCCCACATTCATGGGGAAACTTTATAATATTTAAACAGCTTTGCTTCCCTGGAGACCCAGAAGTTGTCAAGTCAGTTTTCCTGTTTTGACTCATATTTGGTCCAAAACCTGGAGAAGTGAGGGGTTCTGAGAGACATGGGCTCTGGTTGGAAGACTGACACACACTCTCATGTCTTGAGTAAGTTTCTTCTTTCGTAGAAGTCGATCCAAAAGATAATTGAAAGGATCTTGCAAGTTCAGATCCTACAATTTAAATTCATAAAAAGTAAGATAATCCACTCCTTGGAAATCTGAATCTCTCTCCTCCAAGTGCACAAGTTACTGAAGCCCCAGGGTAGAGAACCCAGGGCAATACCTGAAAATCCAGCACACACAGCACTGCAGAGAGGGTAAAGTTCCGTAAACTGATCTCTTTTCATTAAGCAACCGAGCCTCTGTGCAAGGATATTAAGGCCCTTAAATCTCAAAAGACTTGCATTTGGGGTGTGGGCAGGAGGCTGCTCATATAGAACCAGGAGGTGACTCTGTTGGGTGCTAGCAGTGGAGGATAAGGTGTGCCACCTGGAGTGAGTCACACTGGGTGGAAACCCAAGTCCTGCTACGTGCATTTTGGGTTACCTTGGAGAAGTTACTCTCAGGGCCTCACATTTCTTCTCTGAAAAAATGAACACCTGATTGTTTTGGGCTTTGGTTTTAAAGGAATTAAAGGCAGTAACAATTGTAAAATTCTTACCACTTTACTGGGCAATTTACCCACTGGCCTCTTATGTATTGGAGGGTAGGGGATATGATCATCTCGTCCAATAGGACTCTCAGAACACAGTCCTCATCTGGTACTCAGTAAGCACTCACAAAAGTTTTTATTTAAATAATGTCTTAGTCTGTTGTGTTACCTCCAAAGTAAACATTATGACCATCAATCCTAGTGACCTGATCCCTCATCTGACCCACAGAAGGAGACACTACCACTGCTCCTATTACGTCCTTTTCTTCTTGGCTGCCAGTGTGTCACTACCCTCATCTACTGTGGGCATGGCACTTGGGCCCATCTAGATGGTGCACATTAACATCACTGTCCTTAGCCATAATCCAGAGTGCAGCCTTAAAATTCTGGAATTTTAGAACCTGGTTTTCATGGGTTAGATGGATTCTTTATTTTGGTTGGACACTGATGGAATTCAGCAAAAGTAGAATAAGTCAGATGTAGCAGCAAAATCTAAAAGCAACAAGAGGATTCATTAGAATTATAACCCGGACTTGCAGAGCATTACCACCCACAAATAGGATTCCAAGTCAACTCTGAATATATAGTTTCTACCAAGTCATTTGCAGATTCATGGGAACTGAGCTATTTCACAGAGCTGGAATTGAACACAAACAAATATAATCACATTTCTGTCTTGGGACTCAAGAAAATTATAACCATAATTCCCCAAAACATTAAAAAAATTCCACTTTTTAAACTATCAACATCACAATTATAATTATGATGTCAACAAAATTGAACACTTTCAAAGTAGTGGGCTTTTATAACCAGGATATTATTAAATATGAATTCCAAAAGGACAAATTCATAGAAGAATAAACAATGTGTTTCATTTAAAATAGTAACTTGTTAATCTATAGTACATTTAAAGAACAAAAAAACACTTAACACAATAAAAACAAAAAAACCCAATTAATAAATAGGCTAAGAAACTGTACAGACACTTCACAGAATTAGGATCAGTCAACATATATATGAAAAACGTTCAACATCTCTAGCAATTAGATGCAAATTAAAACTACACTTAAGTAACAACAAATGTTGGTGAGGATGTGGGGAAAAAAAGGTCCACTCATACATTCCTGTTGGGATTACAAGTTGGTGCACCCACTATGGAAAGCAGTATGGAGATTCCTCAGAAAACTTGGAATGGAGCCACCATTTGACCCAGTTACCCTGTTCCTTTGTATATACCCAAAGGACTTAAAATCAGCATACTATAGTGATGTAGCCACATTAATGTTCATAGCAGCTCAAGTCACAGTAAGTAAGCTATGGAACCAACCTAAATGTACTTCAACAGATGAATGGATTAAAAAAAATGTGATATATCTACAATGGAATACTACTCAGCCATAAAGAAGTGAAATTATGGCATGTGCTAGAAGAATGGAGCTGGAGAATACTATGCTAAGAGAAATAAGCCAGTCCCCAAACACCAAAGGCCAAATATTCTGATAGGTGAATGCTGTCTTGCAATATAAGGGGGTTGGATTGTTAACCTGAATTGGACAGGGCAGAGTTGGTGGTAATGGAGGGAGGAGGGATGGGAATGGGAAAGACAGTATAATGAATCAAATGTAGCTTTCCTCTGTTCAGATGAATACACAACCAATGAAATGCCACAGCATGTACAACCACAGAAATGGAAGTTATACTCCATGTGTATAAATCAAAATAAATTCTACTGTCATGTATAACTAAAAAGAAATTTAAAAAATGAAAAAATAAATAATGATTTGTTGACAAATTCTTCTCTTAAATAATGTGAATTATGCAAACCAATCTGGTTTTACTGGTAGTAAAGTCTTTTTGTAAAATACTTGGAAATAGTTTTTAATAACTTCACAAGTATTATAAGGGAAGTCTATTTTATTTTATAAGATAAAGATGATTATGTGTTACTTTTAACTCCTATAAAATTGTACTCAATGCTCATAGAACAGCTCCTTCTCCTAGCAGAAATCCTTAGTAGAAATCCTGTCTTAATAAATCTACTGTTCAAAATGGTAGCCATCAGCCACATGAGCTGTGGACACTTGACATGTCCACACTAGTAAATGTGACTAGTAAATGGATAAATTGAACTTATTTTTTATTTATTTTAATTTAAAGTAAAAATTTAAAACCAATGTAATATAAAAATCTTATTAAACATGACTTTGTGGTTTCAATTGAAAATTTAGGGTCTAAACTGAGCCATGCTGAAGGTACAAACACCTTTCACTCCAGATTTCAAAGTCTTTTTTTATTTCTACTATTCGAAAAGAACTGAGTTGTATATTGGTTACTTGCTGAAATAGTAATGTTTTAGATGAGTTGATTTCAATAAAATATATGATGATTAAAGGCATCTTTTCATGTCTTTGTTTTTTAAAATTGAGGCTATGAGAAAGTTTTAAATTGTGTGTGCAGCTCATATTATAGTTCTGTTTAGCAGCACTCATCTTGGAATCTAGAAATATCTACATAATCAAATTTTGAATGTAGTAAAGTTTATATCAGACCTAAAACAAGAATCATTTTATCATGAAACAATACAACCCTTGCTGATCTGAGAATCTGGCAAAGCCCAATCAGGATAATTACCAAAAGAAAAAAAAAAAAGCCTAGGGTACTGCCTTCAGCTTCTGATGTCCAAAGACTGACAGGCCATCCTGAAAGCAGCCAGAGATAACAGATGAATGTTTCATCAGCAATATGAACAATGGTCAATATGTTATCAAAAACAGGAGGGTCGCCGGGCGCAGTGGTGCACACCTGTAATCCCAGCGGCTCCAGAGGCTGAAGCAAGAAGATCTTGAGGTCAAAGCCAGCCTCAGCAACAGTGAGGTGCTAAGCAACTCAGTGAGTCCTCGGCTCTAAATAAAAATACAGAATAGGGCTGGGGATGTGGCTCAGTGGTTGAATGCCACCAAATTCAAGCCCCAGTACTCCCCATTGGGGGGAGGGGGACCTGAAGGGTAGGAGAGATCAATTTTTAAATAGTTAAAATGATTTTCCTCAGAGTCCTATGTCGAGTGAAAATTGAAGTTGAAGACAAGAAACATCTATTGAGATGAGTAGAAACTGCAAGAAGTTAATACCAGCACATCTGCACAAGGGGTAACACTAATGCATGTTGTTGAAGCTGAGAAAGAGATTTAAAGTCAGAATGACAAAAACTACTGCAGACCACCAAAAAAAAATTATAAAAAATGAGGTAAGTAAATGTCAACTTATTAAGCCATTTTTAAAACTAGACATAGCAACTCAAAGGAAAAATATTAGTATTTTAACACTATATAATAGTGCCATATATCACAGAAACAGTACATATATCAATAGTCAAGAACAAATAGTTACTGCATAGAACAAGTTACTGCAAGAAAAGGAATAAATAGTTCCTGCATAGAACAAGAGAGTTAAGATGCCTCCTACCATGTGGAGTCTAAAATATGAACAGAAGTTCAAAGAACAGTGGGTAATGAGGGTGCAGAGGGTAGGGGCAGAGAGGGGTGGGAAAGGTTGCCAGTGGGTACCAAGTCGTAGAAGGAGCAAGAAGCCCTGCTGTGCTCAGTAGGTGACTGCAGGTAACAATAATGAATAGCTTAATTCAAAAGAGTAGTAGAATTTCGAAAGTTTTCATCAAAAAGAAACGATAAATGTTTGAAGACAGATATGTTTACTCTGATCATTGCATGATGCATACATGTATCAAAACATCACATGGAACTTCCTAAATATGTACATTTTATGTCGATTAAGTAAATAATACTCTGATTTCTCTTCAGATCATATAAATTTTTCGCCTTTTACTAAAGACAAGTAAATAAAAAAGAATACTTCCTGTCTACCACAGGAGAGTAACAAGTAACACCACCAGCCCACTCCCTCATAGGTGGAGATTTCCAGGGATCAGGTCAGGTTTCCTGGAATAATACTAGGTCCCAAATAGCAGGGGCTGAAGACGGTAGTGTGAATGTTTTCTTGGGGACAACTACAGATGCCCTGTGTCAACTAGATTGTTTTTAATAGTTTTTAGTTGTCAATGGGCCTTTATTTTATTAATTAATTTATATGCAGTGCTGACAATTAAACCCAGTGTTTCATATATACTAGGCAAGCACTTCACCAATGTGTAAAGTGCCATAACCTCAGCCCCCCTCAGCCAGATTATTGGTGAATTTCTCCCAGTGGAAGAAGAAAAGGGTTCTGGATTTTCTTGGGAGGATGCAGTTCTGCAATGGTGCATGCTGTACAGTGGATCTGGGGGAGGAGCAAAGACCTGGCTTCAGGGACAGTCTCTAGTCCTTCCCCAGGGCTTTCACTGCCACTGTGCTGACATCTGACTGTCTCTCCATGCTCCTCCACGTATGTGTCTTGAGCTGAGGATCAACACCCCCAGATGACCAGATGTTATTTTGTCAGCCATTTCATGACTCTTCATCAAGGCCAAGAGGCAGTCTAGAATCTCTGGACAGACACAAACTGACCTTGCTGCAAGTGGGCTAAAACAGTGAGCCCAGGATTACCTGAACACTGCAGATGATATTTACCCATGTCCCAGAGTCACATAGGGTAACCTGGATGCACATTCACTATACACAAATTTCTTTTTTTTTTTTTAAGAGAAAGTGTGAGAGAGAGAGGGAGATTTTTTTTTGAGAGAGAGAGAGAGAGAGAGAGAGAGAGAGAGAGAGAATTTTTTTAATATTTATTTTTTAGTTCTCGGCGGACACAACATCTTTGTATGTGGTGCTGAGGATCGAACCCGGGCCGCATGCATGCCAGGCGAGTGCGCTACCACTTGAGCCACATCCCCAGCCCCACAAATTTCAACTCTGTATTACAGAATGATTCATCCAATAACAAAACTCCAAGTCCCTAAATTTCTCTAAGTTTCTCCTTGAGAGTTTTATTTGAACAGATACAGAACATATTTAATTTCAAATAAAAGATTTTTAGACCAATATAGGAAAAAAAAAAAGTTGTCTCACATTACATTTCTGACCTGATCCAGCAGTTGCTCTATTCAAAGTCGTGGAGGGACTCAATGCTCTTTAAAGTCCCTGAGATAGACATACGGAGGCCTTTACAGATAGACTTCCGTTCTACCGGACAGGGCATGGTTTTGTGCTGAATGCCAACAGGGACTGAATGGGTTTAATACTTTTTGCTAGACATTAGTCCACCAATGATTCCTGTCTAAGAGGCCCATGGGAGATGGTGAGTGTTACATCCATTTAAAGTGAGCTAGCAAGATAGAGAAATTCAGTAACACAACTGCCAGCAGAAGTTAATCTCAATGTTAATATTTCCACATCCCGGATTTTTTCCAGGTCTGGGATTGAAGACACTGTGGCAGAGCAGAATGTTATCAAGGGAATGGCTAGAGCAATGGCACCCAGAGACAACATCAGAAAATCTCTTTCATGACAGGATGGAGCTTGGTGAGAACCTGGCCACAGGTGTGATGGCTTTAAAGTAAATCAACACAGGACCTTTCCTGACACCTGTGCCCAAACTCCAGCAGGGGTGCAGGCTTCAGTCTAGAAACTTAGAGAAATGGCCATTCCTAACTGTGTGTCTCTCCCTCCCTGAGCTCATCTGTCAATCACAAGCATGGCTGGGGAACCACGGACCTGCTTAGCCCTGGAAGTCAGCAGAAAGTCATCAAACTCAAATGACACTGATAGGATTCAGCATTTACAGACAAGTTTCACACAAAATATTCTATTTCTGAGTTTAAGAAAATTTGTCTGTAAAGTCAGCATGGGAGAATGAGAACAGATGATGAATATTGCTGAAACAATCAGCTGAAGATATTTGACTATAAATTTATATTTTGAACAGCATGAATTGGAACTATGTTAAATTGATTTGCACATTAAATTTTCTCTATTTAAAACATATGGGATGCCGAATGGTACACTGCTGGGAGCTACTGAAGACACAATGATTAGCTTAATAAAAACAAGAGGCTAAGCTCTGCTCTCATGAAAACCATACTGTGGGTTGGGAAAGACAGTTATTAATCAATTATCCTACTGATGAAGGCACATAAAACTGAAATGAGTGTCCTTAAAAGAAAAGAGTTTTGTTTAGAGGATGAACATGACCTGGTAGTGGATGATGGGAACGCTACCCTAGGCAAGGCTCACTGTGCTAGGTAGGAAAGGACAGATATGCCTGCCCTCGGAAAGACCTGTTATCCAGATCGCCCCCTCAATATTACAGAAACAGGTTTCAAGGTTAAGAAAACTTTTCTAGATCTTAGTGCTGGTAAGCAGCTGAACTCAAGTCCAGGACCCTCCCACCCCAGAGCCCTCAACCTTAACCATTCCACAATGCAAAAATACCCCTGGACTCAGCAGAGGTTCTCAAAGGGCACCCCAGGATGCACACATCAGCTGCACCTGGAAGCTTGCCAGAAATGCTCGGTTTTCCTTCCCATCACAGCCCTGCTCAACTAGAAAATGTGTATACAGTGGGGAGCAGTGACCTGTGCTCATCCTTCCAGAGGACTGTGGTGCAGTTGGGTGGAGAGCAATCACACCGTGATGTTTCAAGGGCCACAAGAGTAAAGAAGATCACACAGGCTTGTCTCCCATGCTGACTGGTGTCCCTGAACCTCCTCTCATCATAGGACTGAGTGAAGCTTTTCCTCCTGGACAGCTCTTCTCTCAGCATCTGGCTGCGTTCTGTCTGAAAACAAATCTGCCTGTTTCCTAAAAAAAAAAATGCTGCTTCCTTGTAAAGTAGAAAGAATTCTGATAGAGATAATCTATAAAAAATAGGTGGCCATGACATGAGGAAGCCTTGTGACTTATAAAACAAGAGCATCAAAGAGCTGGGTGGATCAGAGGCCTTTGAAAATTCAACATGATCCAAGAGCCACAATCTTGGATCCAAGTCTCCCCAGGTTTATCACTGGTAATAAGAAACAAGAATTCCAAGTGCAATGTTTTATTTAAGGTTGATATCTATGTCAGTTGTAAGAAATTGGCTGTTTTCATTTGAGCCATAATACATTATACAAAATTGAGTTTACTCACATGGACTTCAGTTGAGCTAAGGAGCCTGTGGTAGTGAAGCTGCTTCTCTAAACTCCTCACTTGTACTGACATAACAGGACACACCCACCACACCCAGGGCATGTTCTCAGCACAGGACGCTCCAACTGGTTTGCGCCTGCAGCCATGGAAGTGATCCTTCCATTAAGGAGGGCAGTTTGACAGTGTTCAAAAGCTTCAAGAATGTTTGTACCCTATGAGCCAGTAGTGCCTCTTCCAAGAATTCATCTTCAATATTTGAACAGAGAGAATGACCAGAGCCAGAAAAGCTTTGCCTCTTTTAAGAACTTGGGTGATGAGCTTGGGCTCACCCAGATAAGCCACAGCAATCCTTCCTTCTCAAAGTCCTTAATTTAATCATCTGAAAAAAAAATCGTTTTGTTACATAAGTTAACATTCACAAATTCTGGGAAATTAGGACACGGGCCCATGTTTGGGGACAGGCCACTATTCTACCAACTAGAGTATGTGTCAATATGTTCTCTTGTCCCTGCCCAAGTGAGAGACACCACACACTGATTCACACCAACATGCCAAAGGATGACGGTCAAACAGAGAAATGCTCACCCTGCAGAGGCCCATGAAGTCGCGTGGAGGTAAGAGTGAGAAACGAGCTTTCAAAGAGGTTCCTTTATCACAGACTATTTTCAGGACACTATAACCCTTGACACAAGGGCTTTACCAACATTCATGCTTCGTATAGTCTTACACACTACTGCTATAAAACATATACAAAGAAAACATTTTATAGGTATAGATACCTATAGAAAGCAAAAAAGCAGGGATTGGAATATTTCGATAAATAGTCATAGATTTTGATTTGGGGCTCAGCAGATTAAAATGCCCTTGCTGTTCACTATCACATGTGATTTATTTCAAATAGATCTTTTGGGAGAATGTGAACTTCATTACCGAAAAAACACATCATCTTAAATGTCTATGGAATATGTCCTCACTTTTTTAAAAAACAAACTGGTAAGCCAAATTCCTGAGTGCAGAAATGTCAAGTCTCCAAGCCAAATAGACCTTTCCATTAATAAGATGTTCTGGTAACATTACTCAATAAATAAGAGGCTGTGGTAATGCTCAAGCAGAGGTAGAAATGGTCCACTCTCATCTCCTCTGCACAGCCACAGCCCCTCAGCACAGTCTTGGCCAGTGCTATACCCAAAACAGAGGTGGCAGCCACTTCCATGGTCCCCTCTGGCCTTCATTTGAAATACCCAGGTCTTTGATCCTCTCTCCATCCTTCTTTCAACCTCATAAAACACAGCCAGGCTTCAGTTATGCACGCCTGGAATTCCAGCCACTCAGGAGACTGACTCAGGAGGATCATAAGTTTAATGACAGCCTGGGCAATAGAGCAGGACCCTGTCTTAAAAAATAACAAAAATGCTCAGTGGTAGAGCATTAGCCTAGCACGTGTGAGGTGCTGGGTTCCATCCCCAGGACTATGAAAAAAAATGTGCTCTATATGTGTAATAGGAATTGTAATGCATTCTGCTGTCATGTATAACAAATTAGAATAAAAAATGAAAAACCAAACAACAATGACAATACTCATAGAATATCTAAATATGCTTCCATAAGAAAATTCTTTCAGATCTGCTCTTCTTTTCTGTCAAACACAAGGTTTAGAGGAGGTACAATTATGCTTCAATTTTTATTCATTTCCATTCAGGATATTTCTGCAAAACTACGGAGGAAGATATAAATACACCCCGAGAACCTACTGTTTTTCTAACACCCACAGCAGCCCTTCTCAACCTTAGCTGCTTCAATATGTCTCTCTCTACAAAAATACCTGTTTAGGTGATGGAGGAGGAAGCACATGCCAACAGGGGGAACCTGTGACTCCAAACCTAGAGATTCAGATAAAAGTGGAGACACCCTGGGACGTGGACTGGAAGGAAATGTCTATGGTTTTCTACACACCACTCCCTTCCTGATGGATTCTGCCTTGTGGAGGAGAGGGGTTGCAGGTGACTCCTAGGTGGGCTGGGTGATCCTGCTCTCAGAACACACTGGGAGAATCCATGTGGAGATGACAAAGAATTGGGGGGCAGCAGCCACCAGATGAACAGGAAGGTGCCCTCGTACGGGCCTAAGAAATCTTAGGGCCACCGCACAAGTTGAGAACCAAAGCGAAGGCATAAGACCTAGGCCCCACCCAACAGCAGGAAATGAAGTGATTTCCTCAGGGACAAGATCGGGTAAAACAGCAGACCTGGAATCCAGATCCAGAAGTCCTGATTCCTGTCTGTCTCCACAGTGTCTCTCATTTCCTTCACTATAAATACCCCCATGGAATCCTGGAAACAGGAGCTAGTCCACTGAACAGAGAGCAGACTTACAAGCTGATCATGGGCTTTCTGTCCTGCTGAGAAGACAGCAATTCCAGAAGGAGACAGAGACCTGCATTCTTCGCCCTCATGTAATAGAGAGGGTTTTCACAGAGAAGACCCTGAAGCAGGACTCTGGGCTGCTCTCCACTAGGGGTCAAGAATGTGCAGCCACTGTCCACTCTACTCCTCAAGCAGAGGAAGGAGAAAAAGCTACAAGTTACCAGGTTAGGCCTCACTATTAGAGGGTTGATAAACATATGCATCTAATTTTGAGGCATTTAAATCAAACTGTTCTCTGTGTGCATAACAGAAATTGCCACTTTAGATCAGTTTTGAAGAACAAAAATGTCAAAGTTGACAAAAGCCTTTATATTTTATTCAATCTCTATTTAATCTTTGCATATTTAACTCAAACAGTCCCCTGCTGCTGGATCATGCCCTACAGTGAACACCTACTCCCCAAAACAGCAATTGCTTCAGGGACTTGGTTCTCCAGGTTAATGACCACTTGCCCCCTTATCAAAAGATAAAAGGAAAAGGTATTTTAATGTACTCTACCAAGTAAAAGTGGGAGCCATGGGACTTAGGGGTAAAGTTTCAAGAAGCCTCTTAACTAATAAGGATGTGATTCCGACAGAAGAAACCCTTTTTCTGATAATTTGGTTAATACCTGCTTCTAAATTTATATACCCATCAACCTAACCCTGACCACTAGACACCTTTTGCTGAATGTCCCCATGTGGATGTCTCCTGGGGTGGTGGTTCACAGGGGTGAAGTTTACAGCAGCAAATTCATTGTGGTACCATCAACAAGCAATCTCTCAACAGGCAGATGGAAACGAAAATGTCTCTCTCCCTCCAACCAAGGATGGGGAGAAGGGCCTTTCACATCCTCTCTTTTCTTCCCAGGGACAGGAAAGTGAGCCAGATAACATCTATTTTTCTCATTCACTTGTGCCATTTAGGGCAGTCCTGCTTGGAATACAGCCATGGCGTCTCTCCAGCTTTTCTTGTCACACCTGCCTGACCCCTTCCACCATCTCATGTCACAGTTTCCTAATGATCTTCTCTGCAGTGTCTAGTTTATTACTTACCCATAATCCACCCCTAAGATGCTCCCCTCCTGTGCTCCTCTTCACCCTTGAACTCTCCCCTCCTTCCTTTTTACATCAGCCTCAGCTCCTCTGTCTTTGGAGACCTCTGGCTACACTGCCAGCTGCTCTCTGGTCCTCTCCACCCAGTTCATCTCCAATATTTTTGGAAGCTCTGCTCCCTGCCCACCTCAGGTCACGCTTCAGACATGACCAGGCCTTCTGCCACCCAGAAGAGAATCCCATGGGCCTCAGCTGTTCCTTGGTTGAGAGATGACAGTGATTCCCCACCAAGTCACTGAGTCAGCAAGAACCTGCACACAGGGAAGCTGGATGAGCCCCTCTGCACTAACCCTGAACTCAGGGGCTTTTCACTCAAATCTCACATCAGGCTCCTTGACAAAGGTTTCCTCTATCACAGCCAAAACAGATAGCATTTTATAACTATAGCTTGTTATTTGTAAATGAATTAAGTAAAAATCATCTCAATTAAGGATACATCTAAAAGGTCACCACTGCACCCATCTCGACTCTCTTTGTTTTCTCTTCCCTGTTAGTTTGCACTGACAGGGGGAAGGCAGCACCTGATCCTACAGCATCCACAACCCCCCCCCCCAGCTAATCCTGTTCTCTTCCTGTGTGGACCATCAGCCCTTAGCCTGCTTCAAAGCTACAATGACATACAATCCTCTTGCCAGTGGGACCTGGCAGCAAAGTACCATGTGCTGGCTGAATGACCTCGAGATAAAGCTGAGATTTCAATACTCAGCTCTCATGCTGTCAGGCATCTGCCTCAAGGGAAGGAGGGTTCCATGGAATACAGTCAAGCACTCAGTCACCCAAGTGTCACCCTCATCCCAACCCCCACACAACAGATGTCCCCAGTCAATCAAAATTTCAACATGTAACAGCATGAGGTTCTTAAAAAAAGTTCCTGATTCCAGATAATTCCAAATATATGAGTACTTCACTCTCTGAGACTTCCATAGACAGCCCTGGTTGCAGTCATTGCTGACTGATGAGCTGTCCAAATCTGAAGCATGCCCACAATGACTCCAATTCCTGTAATTCTGTTCACTTAGGGAGGCTCCCCACTGCAGATTCAGTCTACCCCCCAAAGACCTCCATGTCCCTCACCTGTGTGCCCATGCAGGTGGGTTATTAAGACCTCTGTATCAGAGCCAGGAACAGAGTGGGCCATTGCTTGCCTGAAAAAAAGGTAGAAAACTCCAATCTCCAACCCAGAAAATCTAGATCTCAGAAGTCATCCCCACCCTGACTGGAAGGGGAGAAGGTGAGCCTCAGATTTCCTGGTGACTTACACTAGGTGTGAGGAGGCCATGGTGCCTCAGAGAATCCCTGTATGTCCACAGTGAACAAGGTGAGACTGCAGGGTGGTTTTCAAAACCCCAGAGTATAAGCATCACCTGAGTTAATCACCTGTGGATTTAGAAGCTTCACTCACAAGATTCTACTCAATGACAAACACTTGGGTGACTCTCCAGCACTAAAGAATAGACGTAGAATAACGAGGAACCCCCCAAGGCAGCCCTTCCACCTCATGGGAGGCTTCTGTTCCCACCTGCAGGGCATCCTCACCTCCTGGCTGCCTCAGTGACAATAGCAATAAACAACTGGCATTTTCTGTCCTTGTTCTGTCAGGTGCCCTGTCAGGGTTTTGACAGGAAATATTTAGTTTATCTTCACCAGTAGATGCAATATCATCCCTGAATTATAAAAGAGGTCTATTGGGGATTTTTCTATGCCTGAGGTCACATAGCTATAAGTAACTAAAACAAAAGGCCTCTGACCTAAGTCCTTGGTGGGGTCACGAGAGATCACAGCCCAGGAGAATGAGCTCAGGCAAAGCTGTGGAAGGTGTTGGTGTGAACGTCATCTTGGTGAAAGTCCCTACAGATGAGATGCTGAGTTCTACATGAGGTCACTCATTTCACATTGACTCCTGTATCACATCCTTGTTGTAGATGAGGATTCTCTGAGGTTCAAAGAAATTTCCAGTCACATGAGACTGAATATACAAAGGCAGGAGCAGATAATAATATGATCTTGACCACACCTGCAGCAACCTGCCCTGGGAAACCATCTCAATTCACCACCCAGGAAGCCAGCCTGCTACCACATAGACTTATGAGGATTTTCTTTGCTACTCTTATAACAATGTAGAAAGCTAAACATCAATTTATGAAAAAAAAAAATCAACCTCAGATGGCCAGGATTTAATGGCTGAGAACTTCCAAGCCTCTGCCCCCATTTTCAAGTTAGGATGAATATCAGATATGAACCCTAACCAGCCCCTCAGAAGGCCCCTTTCTAGTCAGCCTGACTCAAGCTGCTATGCCAACATCTCAAGTCAAGCCTTCCCTGTCCTTCACTACAAGACACTCCTACCCTTGTCTCCCTTTTGAGTCTGCCAAACACAGGTGATGATAGTTAAATCTCACACTGCAAACTCTCAGTGAAAATCCTTGCTTGTTCTCATTGGTTGGTCTCGATCTCCTCAGTGACTTAAGACAGCCTGTCAGAGGAAGACCTGGGACTCAGGACCAAGCTCTGGGGCCCCAGATTCCATTCTCTCAGCTCTGGCTGAGAATGCACAGCCAGCTCCAGAACCTTCAGCTGGACTCTCAGATAACCAGCTGCATCTGCCAAGCCTTTACAGGTGGATGGCTCCCAGACTAATCTTCCAACTTGGTTAGCCTGAGGTTCTCAGAATGAGCACTGTTCACAATATTGACTTGCTAATCTTTTGTTCTAGGCTGGCGTCTGTCCTGCACATTGCAGGATACTAGCACATCCCTGGCTTTTGGCTACCCAGGTGCCATTACCATCCTCCCAGTTATGATAACCAAAGCTGTCTCCAAACAGTGATGTGGTTGGGGTGGGTAGAGCAAAAGCTACCCTGACTGAGGACCACAGATCTAGAATGTTGCTTCACAAACCTCTATTGTGTAACTAATCACATGAAAATCTTGTTAGAAATGCAGGGTTTTCACTAGGCCTGGGTGGGGCCTGAGAGTCTGCCTTTTCAACAGCCCCCAGGTGATGACCCTGTATCTGGTCTGAGGACAGCACTTTACAGGCTAAAAATCTACATTACAGTATTTTCCTTAACCTGTTGATGGCTTCAGCCAGCCTAGAAGATGCTGGTTCAGAGGACTTGGGCTGGGGCATAGGCACCTATATTTTAACAAGCACAGTTAACCCTCCTCATGTTCTAGTAACCATGATACCAATGCTCCTGGTTCAGTTATTCAGAGCAGAGCCTGGAATCCCATGGAAATGACATCCTAAACAGTGTGCAGTTGTGACAGGAGACATTGTCCAGGCAGTGGTAAGTGGGCTTGGCTTTCTGCCTCAAGGGGAGGCTCTTGGTTGACACAACTGGAGAGAGGCCCTGCAGGAGGTGGTGTCCCAGGGCTCTGACTGCAGGCAGGAGGAACTGATTCTGGCTTCCTGGGGCAGACATGGGCTGTGCTCAGGGTAAAGGGGACTTCACAGAGGCTCAAGGAGGAGGTAGGGCAGGGGATGCCACAGCAAAGCCAGTCAGGAAGGCTCCTTGAATTAATCCATTTCCAGTTTTTCTTCTCTAGAAGTGTACTTAGCTTAAGACTGAGGAAGAGACAGAGAAGCAGAGTGACCAAAATACATATACCAGAGAAAAATATTTGCCTGATTTGGTATTGGGCATATAGATTGGTCATCAATTATTCTGCATTTTTCACCCTAAGGGAATGGATTTTCTATCAGGAGAATTAATATAATGATTCACTCTATTAAGATCTTTTAGTTAAGCTGGGCACAGTGGTGCATGCCTGTAATCTCAGTATTTTGAGGAGGTTGAGGCAGGAGGATCGCAAATTCAAAGACAGCCTGAACAAAAGTGAGGTGCTAAGCAACTCAGTGAGACCCTATCTCTAAATAAAATAAAAAATAGGACTGGGGAATGGCTCAGTTGTTGAGTACCCCTGAATTCAATCCCCAGTACCCAAGGGAAAAAATAAAAATAAAAATAAAAACTTGAATCCTTGAGTTAAAATTGAGTTTATTCATATTCAGTGTAATAATCTAACAGATGGGAATATGAAAACAGAGAGGACGGATCATAGACAGACAAAACCTAATTTTCTCTATTGTTAATCTGATTTTCCAGTAGGACCACATCTTAAATCCTCCTGTACACAGGAGTCCAGAAGGAATTACCATTTAAAGATATCCCTGTGGTAGCTACTTTATTTACTTTATCTAATTTATCTTGGAACCACCCTTATGTGATAGACTTTTTTTTTACCTTCATTTTTCAGAACAGGAGACCAAATTTAAGTAATCCTTCCAGAATTTAAGTAATCCTTCCAAAATCCCATGGCCAATGAGACTGAATCTGAGGGTCTGCCTTAATATCTCTCTCCACTATGTTCGATCAATTAACAACCTGATATTTGCTGTTCTACTTATGGCTCGGATGTCCACAGATGGAGCAACAAACCAGGCACCACAGCTGAGAGCCTCCTAGTTGGTCTTCCGTCTACTGGTTTTGCTTGCTGTCCACCAGTCTGCTCTCCCCAGAGCCACCAGAGTGGCATTTCTAAATTGCAAATGTGATCCTGTAACACAGCTCCCTTCTTCCCCAACCCCTGCTTCATGCTCAAATGTTTCCTACTGTCCTTGATATAAACCTGAGCTGCTTATTTGCTTGCTAGGCTAGGATTTGCCCCCTACCTTACATCTTCTCCCAACAGCCCCCTTCCTCCCTTGTTCCCTGTTCTCACATGCTGTCTTCAGACGGCTCTACTTCTTTCCTTTCAGCCACTCTAAGCTCTGTGTCTTTCATGCCATTTTCTGTGCCTGAAATGCTCTCCCTGGTTTGTCTCCTCCCCTGGGTAAGTCTGACTTCTCACCCTAAGCCTCCCTTCCTCAGGGCCAACTGTGGCCATTGCTCTATGTTCTGCTAGAACCCTGTGCTTCCCATGATACACAACACACTTTGTCATGGTGGCCATGCAAAGTCACCTCTGGGATCCCTGAAGGAGGAGTGTGAGATTCAGTGACGGAGCACTGTAGACACGTGCCCACCAGCTGCCCCCAGCCCAGGACACCACCTGAGCCTTACAAAGCAGCCCTTCCTGGTGGGTGCAGGATGCCTCTGACTGCTGACCTGGCTGCAGGACTCAGCAGCTTTACCAACACTTCATGAGAACCACATGGAGAGACATTCTTCACGTGTTCCTGGCCTCCTCTCCTCCTCAAGCGTCAGGGTTTACTGTGGCTGATGACTCTCCAGGCTCTCCAGCTCCTCCACTCCCTTTTCCTTCACAAGCACGTTCTCCAGTAAATCTCCAGATGCCTGGTTGTCAGAGGACCAGAACTCACAAGCTCATTAAATTCCCTCTCCTCCCTAGAATATGCATCATGTGAAAGAAGGAGAGAAGCCTGCCTGTTGACCACTGTGACCTCTGTGCTTAGCACATAATAACCTCTCAACAAATATTTGATAAGTGCATGTCATTAAATGAAAGTTACATTGAATGCTACTTTCTGACTCCAAAGCCCATTCCCTTTTTTAAATCTCAGTGGTTCTTTCCCACTGCTCCTGATCTACACACACATACACACACACACACACAGAGAGAGAGAGAGAGAGAGAGAGAGAGAGAGAGAGAGAGAGAGAGAGAGCTAGGTATGATAAGATAATCAGAGAAAGTAACGATCTTTACTCACAAAAAGGTGCTTGGAAAGTGGCACTTAGTAAGATCAGCAAAGTCCCTTTTTGAGGTGAGAATTAGGGAGAAGGGGAAAAAAATAAGTATCTGGATATTTTGTAATAACATACTAAACCACCAAGACTGTTTAGTTCTGCATTCCTAATGCCAATAATGATGCTTGACATATTTAAGTGTCATTGAATACATTTTTTGCAAAAATGGATGAATGAATTAATTGAACAAACCACATTTTTAAATTTTCTCTCTTTTTTTTTCATACATTTCAATGCCCTTTGGACAAAAGTTATAGAACTGACACAACACATTCACAATAGATGAGTGTAAACTTAACTTGTATTTTCCATTTTGTTGATGACATTTCTCCACATTTTGTTCTGGAGGAAACACAACACTCCACAAAATGTCTCTAAAGCCCTTGGAGTGTTTCTTCTGACACATTAGAATCTTGTTCTTGAAAGTTTAGGAGGTATGCTTCAGACATTTCAAAGTAATAGTTTAGAAAATAAACTACTACCAGTTTGTCCTCAAGAAAGTAATGAATTTTGCTAAATCAAAGCATCCCCATTAAAGTCATCCAACCAAAGCACCATCAGCACACACCATGCCCAAGGCCTGTGCTGAAAATTGAGCCATAAGAAGAGGAAAATGTGTTTCCTGTCACTGATACCTGATATGGAGAGGACCTCACAGATGCATAAAGTCCCAATCATCTTGGAAGATGCAAATATGTTGCCATCTTCTTTTATTATTTGGAGAGTAAGGGTCACCTTATAGCTCCTGATTTAATGCAGGAATATTCAGAGGTGAAATGATGAGTTTATTGAGAGCTATAACCTCATCAGTCGATTAATCCATGTGATGCATTAATAATTTAGATATAACACTTTGTGGCAACTGTATGCAGCAGAGTGTGGATAGAGGAAGTAGGTCAGTGGGGGCATGACCTTGAGGAGTATGTCTTATTCCCCTGGTAACACTCTGATCCCTGGGTGCAATGAGCTGACAGCTTTTCTCCACCATGACATTGCCACCATGATATTCTCTCTCTCCTCAGACCCAGAACAGTGGAGTCAGCTTACCACAGACTGAGACCTCTGAAACCATGGCCTCAAAATAAGGTTCTCCTTCTCCAAATTGTTCTTGTCAGGTATCTTCATCATAATTACGCAAAGGTGACTTATACAACCTCTATTAAGTCTTTTCCAAAAGCCTAACTTTTGAATTAATCTTCTCCTATTTCTCTTTGCATTTTTGATAAGGAGTTTGTTGGTCATGTGCTTATTATTTATCCAGTGTTTATATAAATTTATCCAAGATACATTTCATTTGCTAGGCATATAAATAACACTTAATAATTTTAGAGCACTGTATAGTTAAAATAATTACTTCCAATTCCAAATTTCATTTTCTTCTCTGAACAAAACACTGTGAAGCAAAAAAAAAAAAAAAACTAAGACATCAATAAACACTTTACAGATTATTTTGTTGAAACTGGAAAAGGTTGGGCTTTGATTTGAATTATAGCTCTCCCATTCACTAGCTGTGTAAATGTTCATTATATTGCTGTGACCTTTGGTTTCTTGTAAAATGTGAAATTATGTTATGTCTTATTTGATATAGTTATGAAAAGCAAGTGTATTTGTTTATGTTAAGGTCTCATCATAGAGTGCCTGGTACATAAGAAATAATTATTTAATAAACAGCAGCAATCAATGCATAAAAGTTTATCACATGGTTAATTTGAAGACGTGTTAAAACCCAGATCTAGCTCCAAGTCCAAAGTTCTGTTAAGGACACATAGCATTATCTAGAATCAGCTTCTTTGTGGAAGAAAAAAATTTTCATTTTCAAATCTTCAGAAAAGTCTGGCAGAGTATTTTTTCAGTTTAAAAGAAGTAAACATAGTTAATTTCAATAGACATAGTTATTTCACTGAATTGCTAATCATCATTAGGCACTTCTTGAACATCCCAGAGAACCCTGTATACAGCACCACTGCAGTGTGCCTTAATTAGCTTTGCATTTGGCAGTGAGCAACAGCAAACATGACCACAGCAGCTCAGATGCATAGGGGATTATCTCATGCAAACAAAGATGGGGCAGGTTCTGGGCTTGGGCAATATGACAGCACTGCCGAAGGAACCAGGCAATCTGAGAAACTCAGGAAATCTGAGAAATTTGTTCCATATTAAATTGCATAACCTATTATATTATTTTATTATTCCTTAATCAAGAAAAATGTACATATGTTTTAAAACCCTCACCTTCCAGGGTGATTGTTCTAATTAGCTTTTTCTTTATAGGTCAAACTCTATGTGCCTTGGCCAGACAAACTCCATTTTACCCTGAGGCTCCATTTCATATAAGAAATGCTTTTCCCATGAGAAAACCCTACCTCTGCTATCCTGCTTAGCACACCCTGTTTATGGATGCATGGGGGTTGAAAATTGTTTCTGTTATTCTTATACAATGTATTGTTAAGAAATATATTTGTAAGATGTTCTCATTTTAATTCCCATTTTTCTGGGGGAGTGTACTATACCCTGAACTGGGTATCATTGTGACACACTTCCTACATTGCTATGGTATTGGCTTACTGGTGACTTGTGGGTTTTGGCTATAAAGGAGATGTCCTACCTTGTACAAGTGGTCCAAGTTTGCAGGGGTGACTTGCCACCTGCCCTTCCTTCTTGCCACTGAATAAAAGTTCCATGTCTTGCTTCAAGACTGACCTGGTGATTTATTTCAAACACACAGCATTTTCACCTCTGTGACCAAAAGATCTGCCAGAATAATTTTAAGGAGGAAAAATTTTATTTTGGGAGATCTCCGTTTCAGAGGCCTCAGTCCATAGACAGTAGCTCCATTTGCCAGGGCTCCAGGTGAGGCAGAGCATCACAGTAGAAGGTGTGGTAGAGGAAAGCTATTCAGAAAATGATCAGGAAACAGGGAGAGACTCCACTTGCTAGACACAAAATATATACCCCAAAGACACGCCTCCAGGGACCTACCTCCTCCAGCCACACCCTAGTTTATGCTCAATTAATTTCTCTCAGGGGATTAATTCACTGACTTGGTTAAGGCTCTAATAACCCAATTATTTCATCTCTAAACTTTCTTTGGGGGGGACACCTCATATCTAAACCATAATAAAGTTGATAGATTAAAAATCAGTCTCATTTTGTAATACCTCTCTAAATTCATACATTTAATGCAGTCCTGGGTTGGGGAGGGAGTAGGCATACCTTGTGCCATTAAAAAAAAAATTCTCTAGTTTTCTATCCTTCATGTCTGTCATTAATTCATTCAATACCTGGACTCGTCTCAGAAGCATTTTGCTAAGTAAAGGATTCCAGAACCAAATGTCTACATACATTGTATAACTACATTCACTTATCAGTCTGAAAACGTGCATAACCATAGAAACAGAAAACGGATCAATATTTCCCAGGGGAGGGTAGACGGAGAAGTAGTTGGATACAAAATGGATTGGAATAAGGATGAAACATATGGGGAGAGAGTTAGCCAATATAGTGTTTCTGCTTTAGGAAGAAAGTTTTCAAATTTTTTTTCTATTTTAAGTTGCATCCAACATTAAATTATTGGGGCTGGGGTTGTAGCTCAGTAGTGGAGTGCTTGCCTAGCATGTGTGAGGCAGTGGGTTCGATCCTCAGCACCACATAAAAGTAAATAAATAAGCCAGTTGTGGAGGTGCCCTCCTTTAATCTCAGCAGCTGTGGAAGCTAAGCCCAAAATGGGCTCCCAACATCCCAAACTGGAGAAATTAATGCAACAAAATATACACTAACATCTGGGATCATAACACAAAGTATAAACTATCGAGCTCAAAGCCAGCCCCAGCAACAGAGATGTGCTAAGCAACTCAGTGAGATCCTGCTCTAAATAAAATACAAAAGAGGGCAGAGGATGTGGCTCAGTGGTTGAGTACCCCTGAGTTCAACCACTGAAACATAATAAAACTAAATAAATACAAATTTATAAATAAAATAAAGGTATTTTCATCTATAACTAAAACCATTTTTAAAATATTAAACAATTATATTCTTTACAGGAAATTGTATGGTGATAGAACTGTTTGATATGGTATCAGAATGGTGGACATAGGATTTCATGCATTTGTCAATATCCAGAGATTTCACATCCTAGAGGATGTTATTCTATGTAAGTGATAAAATAAAGAAATAACCAGAGAATTGGGGGATTCCAAGATGAAATGTAGATGGTGAAAAATGAATCTAATCATATTATAAATATATGACATAATGACACTATAGAGAGCAGGGAAAGAAAGAGATGACCTAAGAAACTTAGGGAAGTTGTGTTTATACTAGAAATTGATAAGAGAAGGTAAAAAGGAACTCTACAATAAATCCTGTTTTAGTTGGTAAAAAGCATGAGGTACAGGACAACAATTCTGAAACTACTTGATGTGTATACTGGTATTGAAAAAAAATGGGTAAATAATTGATACTGGTAGATTTCGGGTTTTCCCCCACTGGAGAGGAAAATTATGAATAAGCAAGAACAAGACTACACTATACTTGTGCTACTGGATTAGTGACATTAGTATAAATCCATATTTATCTTAATGTGCATGTAGAGATGGGCAGGTACAGGAACAATTGTAGGTAAGGGTAAACGCCTGGCTTAGTGTACATACCTGTGTTCCCTGGTTCTGTCTCCTGAAAGAGCCTGGAGCCATGGTGTTCCAGCAACAAGGATCACTCCCAGCACCCAGACCTTGGTTTCAAAATACCATCCTCCAATCACAGGAATCTGGGCTCCTGAGAGAAATGAATGACTCAGGGCGATGGTAGGGGAAATGCAAGTTGAACCTGGAACATTAGGTATCACCAGTGAGATAGGAAGTGCTCAAAACGTAATGATGGAGCATCTCAAAGGGACACAAGAGCTGAACGAAATGGGCTCCCAACATCCCAAACTGGAGAACTTAATGCAACAAAATATACACTAGCACCTGGGATCATAACACAAAGTATAAAATAAATATAAATGAGCATATTCTGACGTAAATGGCTGAATACATCAATAAATGGGGAGATCAGACATATCTCCTATACAAAAGCATTCCAAATATGTGTAGAACACCCTACAATACAGAAGGCTGAGCTTAATATCCCCACCTTTTGAGTATGAGTTGATCTTAGTGAAATAATTCCAAATGCAGAGTATTAGAAGGAAAAATAGAATTTTACAGTAGATAAAATAATCCAACACTACATCTGCAAGTGCTCAAGGGCATTGTCAGTGATGTCATGTGAAATGACTTGTGTTCGGAAGGGCACTTAGTCCCTGTGGTATTTTCAAAGCCTGTATCCCTGGTCTATTCATTGGGAGAGATTAGACAAACCCCTGTTTAAAGCCATTCCATAATAGCAAGACTGTGGAACCAACCTAGATGCCCTTCAATAGACGAATGGATAAAAAAATGTGGCATTTATACACAATGGAGTATTACTCTGCATTAAAAAATGACAAAATCATAGAATTTACAGGGAAATGGATGGCATTAGAGCAGATTATGCTAAGTGAAGCTAGCCAATCCCTAAAAAACAAATGCCAAATGTCTTCTTTGATATAAGGAGAGTAACTAAGAACAGAGTAGGGACGAAGAGCAGGAGAAGAAGATTAACATTTAACAGGGATGAGAGGTGGGAGGGAAAGGGAGAGAGAAGGGAAATTGCATGGTAATGGAAGGAGACCCTCAGGGTTATACAGTGGAGGAGGTAGAGAGAGAGGAGGGGAGGGGAGGGGAGAGGTGGGGAGTGGGGAGGGTGGAGGATGGGAAAGGCAGCGGAGCACAACAGACACTAGTATGGCAATATGTAAATCAATGGATGTGTAACTGATGTGATTCTGCAATCTGTGTATGGGGTGAAGGTGGGAGTTCATAACCCACTTGAATCAAAGTGTGGAATATGATATGTCAAGAAATTTGTAATGTTTTGAACAACCCACAATAAAAAATTAAAAATAAAAAAAAATCTGTCCAGTACTCCTCAAAACTGGCAGGATTATGAAAAATAAGGAAAGAGAGAAAGGCTCACAAATATAGGGACAATAAAGAAACATGACAACTTGAAAGTGGTCTCTGAATGCGTTGCAGAATCATAAAAAGGACACTAGTGGCAACATTGGAGAAAGACAAGGGAAGTTTAGAGCTTAGCAGTATGTGCCTCTGTTTGTTTCTTAGTTTTGACCAACACATCACAATGTGCAAGGTGATGTTAGGACCTTGTACAGGACCTGGCACGTGGGAGGTCATCAGTGAACATTCACCATGTGCGTAAAGGTAACCTTAATATCAAGCTCCAAGACCTTCGTCTCTCCAGTTTGGCTTTGCTATCAGAGCCATATTTGGAAACACCTGGTGAATTCCAGACTCACTCATCACTACTGAAATGAAAGATACCTGAGTTAGTAGGTACTGAGGTACCAAAGTGCTGACAGCCCTCTTCTGCCCTCCTGCACAACACTGACTCTGTGGTCCTGTGATGGTGCCTACATCAGGATCTGAAAGGTGTGACCTTTCGTGCAGATAGCCCCCACCCTCATGCTCAGCACTCTGCCCAGAGCAGGGGAGGATGGGGAGCAGAAAGGAGGCAGGGACAGGAGTCAGACCCTCTTCCTAGGTTCTTCATGTCCACACTCCCCGTTCCCTCAGCAGTGGACTGGCATGGCTCTAATGTACTATCTGTTAAAACACATCCAATATTTCTGTCTGTCTTCCTGTGTCTCTGTGATTACTATTACTTGAGTGATGTGGCGCTGGAGTGAATGGAGATGAGCCTTTAGCAGCTCGTGGGGTGGCTATAGATCCCCATTTGGTCATCTCTATTTCTTTAAAATGAGCCTGTTTTTTACATGACGATATTCATGAAGGTCCCAGGTTAGCAAATCCATGGTCCACTTCCTTGAAGAACTGACAGTCTTGTTGGCTGTCCTCTGTTACCATCACAGGCTGCCCTCTGAGCATCACAATGTGCACGATGGGTCACAGAACTGAGAGGGACACCCATGGCACCCTGTAGTCCTCTTACCCCCCTAGTGAGGCCCAGGTGCATAGCCTCCTGAGATGGGAGTGTTTGTATACAGAATCACAAGCTACTAGAGCAGAAGAACCCTTGGTTAGTAGGTACTAACTAGGTATCACCAGTGAGATAGTGGTGACTTCTTCCCTCTTCCCTGAAAGATGAGGAAACAAGGCCCCCAAAATGGTCCAACCAAGAGGCAGACTAGCTGAGCTGGAATAAAAAGCAATTATTCCCATCTCTTTCTTTGACAAATTCTGCTTCTTTTTTTCCCCCCGTACAGGGGATTGAACCCAGGGACACATAACCATTGAGCCACATTCCTAGCCCTTTTTATTTTTTTATTTTGAGTTAGTGTCTTGCTAAGAGAATATGGGCCTCAATAAATTGCTGAGGCTGGACTTACAGGTCCTCCTGCCTCAGCCTCCAAAGCTGCTGGGATTACTCATGTGAGCCAACATGCTCAGCAAAATTCTGCTTTTTAAATCAGTCTTTCAAAGAATCAGGCTTGTGTTCTTCATTGGGAAGGAAATTGATGGAAATGTAGATGAGCCTGAAGATCTCTTCCACTGAAAACATTAAACTTGTTTCAGTCATTTGAAGCCAGTGACCTGAGCCTCCTAATGAAGCCTGGGTCATGTGGAAAGTGCTGTTGATGGACCTGAAGCCCCAAGGAGATGGGCAGCTTCAGTGCCAGGAGCTGGCTCCTCAACAGGATCAGTCCCTCAAAACCACTGGCACAAGGTACCCTTTGATATATTTCTTTCCTTTCCTTCTAGAGTTCAAGTGTTGTTTACAATGAGTCTTGGTGACTTCATATCCATAGGATGATATCAGAATATTATTGTGACACTGCTTTAGTTAAACAGGAATAGTGAATCTGGGAAGATTCATCTGTTTTGCTAGAGCAGATGATTTATTTGTGTTTTGTACTTCTTTTTATAGTGGTAAAGGCTGCAGATCCCAAGGGCTTCTTGTATGGGAAGAGACATAAAATTAAAACTGAGATTTTAGATGCTCCAAGAGTTTCAGATACAAAGATTGACTCCCTGTTCACAACAAAGCCCCTTAAACCTGTCTCAGCTTTTGTTTTCGGACACATACATCAGGCTCAGAATTGTGTATCTTGTTGGGATTATTATAGGGAAGAGAGCTGGGCAAGGGGCTGTCACCTTCTTAGACTTCACTGAGTACCCCATGTGTGTTTGTGTGACTAAAGAAATGTTCCTTACCCATGGGAACAGGTCAGCTCTGATTTTGTATTTTGTATTTGACATTCCCACTGAGGATGGCAGATGAAAATGGAAGAGAAAATCGACTTGGTCAATGTTACCATGCACAAGTCTGGAAACCTGTGCTTTGGTCTTAGCTGGGTTTCAGTTTAGCCTTGCGGATTTTGAAAAATTCTTCTTAATATGCCCAAAAGAATGGTGTCATTCCTCAATTGAAAAATGTTTCATTAATCCCCCTTTGCTGTTAGAATAAATTCCAATATCGTCAACGTATTCTGCAAGATCATGCAGTCTGGCCCCTGCCCATTTTCCTACTCATTTTTCTATCCCACCCAAAGCATTTCAGCAGCAGACTTCATTCAGTACCAACCTGCCTTTTGTCCTGCCTGGGGATCTTTGCACAGGCAGATCCTTCACCTTCAGCCCTGAGTCCTTGAAAACCTGCCTTCTTTTCATTGTTTAATTCTCATCTTAAATGTCACTTGTTAGAGAGACTTTCCCTTGGCCCTCCCATAAAGCAAGTGCCTGGTATATTTTCTCTCCTGCTTTTGGTTTCTTTCCTTGACAGAAATCTCAACTTGCAGTTTTTGAATAAATATTTTCTTTTATTGTGTTTACTTATTTGTCTTATTGGGTCAGCCTACGCTTTTGGAATATAAACCCCGTGAAAGTGGAGACTGTATTTATTTTACTTATGGCTGTATCTCCAGCATCCATCATACTGACTGGCATGTGGTAAGCACTTAAAAACACTTGCTAAATAAACAAATGAGTGAATGGATAACTTATTCTCTATCCAAGTCTTAGTTCATCTTAGATGAAAATATGCTACCCTGTTCACTCTAGCTACCCTGTTCACTCTCCTAACTTCAAAGTAAGAGGTGATTCTTCCCTTCTGTGGCCATCACTTCCCAGCATGCTGCTTCTCCTTTGTATTTTTTTTCACATTTTTTTCTCCCTCTGCTTGAGATAAATGTTCAATTTGCTATGTAGATATTACTAAGTTAAAATTGTAGAGATGAAACTGTATATTGAAAGTCAAAAGATCTGAGTTTTGCATTAAATATGCATATGTAGTTCACAATGTGAACCAAGAAATTAGCTGTCTAGGGGACCTCATTTCTTTACTTTTTTGGGGGGAGGGGGTGTAACAGAGATTGACCTCAGGGGTACTCAACCACTGAGCCACATCCCCAGCCCTATTTTGTATTTTATTTAGAGACAGGTCTCACTGAGTTGCTTAGCACCTCACTGTTGTTGAGGCTGGCTTTGAACTCATGATCCTCCTGCCTCAGCTTCCCAAGGCACTGGGATTACAGGTGTGAGCCACCGCGCAGGCATTCCTTTCTTTACTGTTTATGTTGAAAAGATTTGAAGATATGCTGAGCCCAAAATACTTTTTGCACTTGGGACATCACCTTGTATTGTTTGTTTACCTTTCATTCACTAACCTAGGAGCCTCATAAGATGGCTACTTAGTTTAAAATAGCAATGGCCACTCAGATTCGTGTTTGGATATATTCACTAAAAATAGAAATCTGATTAATTAGTTTATATTTCAGTTGCAAAACTTATAATCTCAGAGGAAAATCCAAGCTTCCAGATACCCTGCCAGTGAGCAAACATTCTACGTCCTTGCTGTGTGCCTGCTGCTTTCTAGAGTGGCCTGGGAGCCATGAAAGTTGGAAAAATGGTGGAACAGAATTACATCCTCATGTGGTTCTCCATCTGCGTATTTTTATAGGTCTTCCAGAATTCTCCTAGCACGGTTTTCCAAAATCATTCCTGTTATTCCCCAATTATACACAATTCCACCCTGGCAGGATGGTCTGCATTGAGAGCCAGTTTTGGAGAGTGAAGGTGTCAGACATGCCCGGGTTCTTAGCATTGTATCCAAAGGCAGAACAGGGGGTGAATGGACATGTGGTTGAGAGATTTCAGAGCTTGGAGTTGACTCTCATGTGATTTGGGATAATGATTTAAACATTTTAAGGTGAATTTCCTTATCTTTGACAGAAGCATAATAATAATAAAAATTGCACAAGTTGCTGACTGGGTTAAAGAAATAATCATGTAAAATATTTAGTGTACCCTTGGCCTGTGGCCCTAATTCAATAAGCATTGGTTTTGTTTGTATTTTTTCTATAACTTGACTAAGAGCTAAAGAATTCCAATCTAGATCAAGAAGTTCTATTTTGTATTAGCTGTACCCAATATATTGATTTTCTTTGTCAACATTGTAAAGTTGATGTTTAGATATAATCTTTAAAGTTCTCTGAAAGTCAAAGTCAAAAAATAGGCTAAATTATATTTGGCATCAGAAGAGGATAAGCTGTAGATATCTTAGTTTTTCTAAGTTACCTAAAGTCTCTTGAGTGCTGATTATATTAAAAGTGCATATTATATAAAAATAGCTTTGGCTATTTTTATATAATATGATTTGGATATGAAATATCCCCCCAAAGCTCATGTGATACGTGCAGGAGGTGCAATGATTAGATTAGGAGCTGGAACCCAACCTGTTCATCCTGATTTCAATGATGTTCACTTGGGTGTTCACTACGTGGAGTTGTGATGTGACTGGAGGAAGTTAGGTCACTGGGCATTTACCCTTGGTGATTATGTCCTGTCCCAGGTTCCTCCCTCTCCCTCTCTGCTTCCCAGCATTCATGAGCTGAAGATTTAGCCTCATCTCAGGCCCAGGGCAGTGGCACTGGCTGACCATGGACTGAGACCTCTATGTATGAGCCCCAAATGAACTTTTCCTCTTCTAAATTGCTCTTGTCAGGTATTTTGGTCACAGTGACAAAAAAGCTCACTAAGACACAGAATCCAGAAAGATTCACAGAAGCCAGAAAGCAGTTGTGCAGCAGCACTCTGAGGCAGGTGACATTTTTAGGAACTCCAGGCCTCTCAGGGGTCCCCTCTCCTGGATGTTTCCTGAGCATCCTAGCTTTTCTCTTGTGCTGTTTGATATCCTCCCTTTGCTTATTTGAATTACTGAATTATATGCCTCATGTCTAGCCATAAAATGCAAGCTCTTGCTTCCTTTTAAATAAATTTCATGCTTGAAGCAGGCAAGAAGCTATTTCACCTGAGCTCTGTGAGAGTGTCCTGCTGTCCAGGGCCCTGATATGCTGACCTACTGGCAGCTACTATTATCTCTCATACTTGGCAGACAGATCAGAGAATCATGATGCCTCTTTCATACCAGTGAAGTGGCCAGTTATGTAATCTTTACACATTGTGCTTCTGGCTTCAACCACTAACTAATATTCTATCTCATTCTCGAGGATCCTGGAGTTTCTTCTAGACTCTACAGTAAATGATCTCAGATTTCCAGCTGCAAAACCCTCATTTTACTGATGGAGAAAGAGTAGTGAAGGAGAGGTGGAGAGTCAGATGCTAAGACACACTTTACATCCTCACAACTATATAGTCACAATGTGTGAACTATTATTACATGATACACTATTTGGAGTCTCACTTGTTGAGAGCCACAGCCAAAGGGGCCCCAGCAAACTTCCAGCTGCCAGCAAACTTCTAGCTGCCAGCAAACTTCACAGCGGCCCCAGCAACATCTAGCTGATTGGCTCCTCTGCGGTGATGCTCATTGGACTGTTTCCCTGCCCTTTCAGACCACGGAGCTGCTCATTGGGGGACTTTTTTTGGCTCCGCCCACGTGACCCAGCCAATCGGCCTCAAGAGCAGGAGGATGGTGGGAGGTGGAAAGAGGCTTGTGTGGGAGAGAGAGGCTTGTGGAAAGCCGGTGGTGGCAGTTGAGGTTCTGAGGATTTTTCCTGAGAGGCTGTTTTGTTTGGCGTGTGTGGTTCTAAAAATAAAGTTAGTTTCTTTTGACAAGTGGCTCCTGATTGTGCCCAGCCAGACTGCGGCACTCACTTTTGTGTATTGATTGATTATGGTTTAATAGGAGCCTGCTACTAAATTTGCTTTTCTGTAGGATAGGGAGCATGCTAAATTGGCAGTAATTAATACTTTATCAGGCTAGCTGAGAATCAGTTGTTAGAGCAGAGCAAGACCAAACAAAATCCCTGGGCCTGAAGGACCTGACAGGATATGAGGAAGTGCAGAACTGACTCTGGGTTAGTCAAGGTGGAGTTTGTTGTTGGCCCTGATATAGTGGCTCCCATACAGTGGTGAGGAGAAAATGTATCCACAGTGGGTTAAACTGTAAATCGAATATGAGGGAGGAAAATGATACCCATGTTTTCTGGAGTTTTTCTCTGAAAGGAAATTTACAAATGAAATAGCTGGAGAGAGATGTCAGGCCAAATGGGCAAATCATAGTATATCTGCCTGCTGTTGAAAGTGATTCAATATTTAGAAGGAAATTTATAACAATCAGAAAGAGATATTGATCACAAGAGCAATGTCTTGCATTGGAAATTGGTGTTGTGACCCAGTGCACTTAATGAGGGCTTAGCTTCATAGAGTTGAAATCACAGAGCTTTTTGGCAGACAGTTGAGACGTTCTGTGACAGAAAGACACAATGGTTCTTTTTTTTTTTAATGACATAAAAAGTGAGATAGGAACTGAGAGTAAAGGGAGAGATTCAGAATGTTGGAGATTTCAGAGATTAAAAAAAAAAAGTGTGGACATCTATCTCAAAATTGAAAAGGAAACAATTGGGGAAATTGCTTCATAGACCTGAAAGTCCACTTGAGTTCCATAATCAGAAATTTAAAGAGACAAAGTTGACCTTTAGTGATTTATTTTTCTCTAGCCTTCGTCAGCTTCTTGAGTGTGGAAGAAAAATGAATGGAATATTTAGGTAAAGTTGGGGTTTTGGCAAATACATTAAAGGAGGAGAGAGGATCAAGGGGCTGGGAGCTTATAGAAGGAGTGGCTAAGGAGATTGAGCATGGAATTTAGGAGAAAGGAAGGGACTGAAGACCTGAAGCAGATAACAGACAATGCAAAGGGGTGGGACCTGTGGGTGGAAGTCTTGATGAGAGTGTAGAGGAGAAGGTAAAGTTGATAGCATTGTGAAACTAAGAGCCTGTGTTTTGTGAAGGTTTCATAAGATTTGAGTCTTCAACAACAATGATGTGTAGTGGTTGGCCATGGTGCACGGTGACTGAGAAGGAGGAAAGGACACAACTGGAGGTCAGTGAGTTAAAGGATGAAAATCAGATGTAGATATCAGATATCAGATCATATCATTGGTATGGAAACATCTAGAATGCTGATAGAGTACAGGGTAGAGGAGGAGGAGACCAGCCAGAGAGAAGAGGTAAGTAGTGAAGAAGTAGAGAGTCAGGCAGTGACTTGCAGACTTTGTCTTCAGTGAGTGAGGAAGCCCATGAGGGAGGCTAAGGACTGCCACAAGGTGGTATAGTAGGAGACAGAGACTGACTGTCAGCACAAGCTTCAGAAGAGGTAGGGATGGAGGAAATAATCACATTACATGATTGTGAAGAGCTGGGAGGCCACCTAGCCTCACCTCCAGGCTCTGTGGGATAGACGAAGAAACAGCCCTCACTTGAGAGGCCTGTGAAGGAGCAATTTCCATGGAAGGAACCAGGATTGGCAGTGACACACCACTGTTGGAGAAGCTAAAAGGAGGTTGGAAGAAATAGGTTCTTTGTCTTTCCTTTCTCTTACTAGACCACCATTTGTAGAGCACTATTGCACAATTTGGGAGAGAGAATGTTTAATAGTAGCTGTGACATCACAGTAGAGAAGGTGCACACCTATATGGGTCATGATATGTGATCGAGAAGCATGCTTTCAATCTTTAATGAATATGCAAATCCCTTTGGGATCTTGTGACCATTCAGATTCAATAGGTCATTAGGAATGAGTGAGGGGATGCTGAGATTTTGCCGAAAAGAAACCAATTCCCAGTTAAAGCCATCACTGCTGATGCCTAGAGGTTCTCTGAGGAGCAGTGTTTTAGACTTGGACCAGCATGAATAGTGTAAGGGTTGGGACCTGGGGAGGAGAGCCAAAGACTCATTTAGTCAGGAATGTTTATTTTTTTTTTTTGAGCCAACATTTTTGGAACCTCAGTTTTACCTCTCTGTTCTTCATCTTTCCGTCTCTGAAACTGAAGCTTGTGTATTTAGCATATATTTCCTCCAGTATGTATACCATTTTTGTTCCATTGGTGGGTGCCCATTATTCAAACAGGATCATTTGGTGCTTAGAGACAGAAATGTGGCCAAGAGTGGAACACTTTTGCATCATGAATTATCACACCTAATTTCAATTCCCATTCTGCCATTAATCATCTATGGAAAGCAGTGGAAAAAATAATTTTCTTTCTGATCATTTTTATGTGTGAGTTGGGGATAATCATGTTTAGATGCCAGTGTAATGAAATTCAAATTAGATACTTAATATAAAGGTGACTTGCATCCTGAAAAACAATATAATAACAAGCTGGATGAGTATTGTAGGTATAGCATTTCTCTGGAACATAGTAGCATGTCATACTGGCTGGCGCATTGTCTGACTGGTCAGTGAACATGTCTTATTAGGATCGAAATACTTTTAATATGAAACCTGTGAATATGAGGTTTCACAAGTGTTGTTATTTATTCTGTTTCTTCATAAAGTGCTAGCAGAAAAATGGCAAAAAATAAATATCAATTAAAGAGTTGCTTTAACAAGGTAAGTAGAATATATGGACCCCTGAGACAGGTGAGTAAAAAGTGCAAGTACTTACAAAGTTTATTTGTGCATTCTTTGTAAAGTTGACTTTATCTGAAAGCTCCAATGTGTTAATTCTGTTCCCCTCAAAAATTTTTAAAGTGAGCTCAGTCATTTCTTGCACTGCTCCCTCTCGAGGTCCCACCTCTCTCTCTGCAGTTGATTGGAATCTGAATCCTACAGGCTCACTTACCCAGAGAAGAATGCCAGACACAGAAAAGCTGTGATTGCCTCCCCATCTATTCTGCTCTGGAACACTCTGTTCCAAAATATATTGTGGGGACTCAGGTCAAAACTTCTTCAAAGACTACAGGAGCTCTTACACATTGCGGGTGAGGATGCATGATTGTAGAATAACTTTAGAGAAAGACTGTCAGGGATCTAAGATGGCAGGCCAGAGGGAGGCAGTGACATGGGACTCAAGTAGTGAGAACACTGCTTCTCTGTGAGTGATATTCCTGCTCCTATGCAGGAATCATGGCCACTGTGCCCATCTAGGGCTTCAGTCCTCAGCGTCAGAGTATGTCTCCCAACTACTCGCCCACACAGGACTACCAGGTACCAGAGCTGGACCATCAGCACCCACGCAGAACTTTCAGACACCCACCCAAGCAGAAACCAGACACCACCCCCACACAGGACACCTGGCAGCTTCCCACAAGCTCTGGCTGTCACTCCTGTGTGGACCCTCAACTACCAACATGGGGCTCCCCTGGTGGCCGCCATCTTGGGACTCTGCAGCAGCAGAGATAGTCCCTTATTGGCAGTTTCCTGCCTGCACCCAAGAACTTCACATAGGCTCTGAAGTCAGCCAACAGTCACACACTGCATGCCACAGAGCTTGTCTCTGAACTCATTGTCCAATGTCATTGCTCAGCTCCCCACACCTGACCCGACACCCCATGTCCGAAAGCAGTCACCTCCATCTTAGGTCACCTTCATCACCATGTTCAATGGGGGCAACTCCCAGTTTGGAACTCCAGCTGGCCAAGTACCCAGTTTCTAACTCCCCCTCTCCCCAGCAGCCCCTAGCCCTGCACAGTGACACCCTAGTTACCTTCACCATTCTGAAGGTGGAGATACCAGCTAATAGATGACCCCACCTATTGGATGAGAAGGGAAGCAGGAAAGATACGGATCTCCAATCAAAACAATCCCTATTTCTTCCTTCAAGATTTTTTGTCCTCTTCCTCTCTCCCGCCCTCACATCCCCAATATTTATGAAACCAGGTACTTTGCATGAATTAGAATTTTGAGGATTGGGAAGTCTGAATAGTATATTATAGTTGTCTTGAATATTCTTTTTTCCCCACAAATTTCTACTATTTTAACATTTTTAAAAATTTTCTCTCTCTCTCTCTCTCTCTCTCTATATATATATATATATATATATATATATATATATATGTTTGTTTTATGTACTCTACTATCTTCCCACTTATTCATCTACACAAAATTACTTCCTCTCCCTTCTCCTACTACTAATCTTCCTTTTTAGATTTCTCTTTCACGCTTCCTAAGACATAATAACTATATCCTAACCTCCTACCTCCTCAGCATATCATTCTATCCCTCACCCCCAGTACTTTGTCCACTATCAGAAACTGTAAACTCTTTTAAAAACCTATTGAGTATATTGTAGACGATGATTTGAATTCACCATTTCTGTACATTGTGACCAAACTGTAAACGTCTTAATAGCAAACATTTGTTTTTAGAGTGTATATTGTTTATATTGGGATCTGTATTAAAAAAAAATCACCTCAAAGGAGAGGTATTGGATCCCTAGAGAAAGATTTTCAGTTTCTTTCAAAACTGCACAAACCACTTCCATATGTCCCACCCACCCTCTCTTTCCAAGAGAAATATTGTGCAGCTCTATGGTGCTTTATATACAAATGTTCACGTCTTCTTGTCTAACAGCCTCAAACTGGAAACAATCCAACTTTCCACAACACTGAAGAGTTAAACAAATTGTGGCTCATCCATGTATAAATACTACTCAGCAATAAAAGAAACTATTTATGCACACACTAATACAGGTGAATTTGCAAAGAATTTTGTTGAGTGAGAGGACCCAGGGAGAAACAGTGTACTTATATGATTCCATCTATCCATAATTATAGAAAATGCAGAAATTACATAAAGCAGATCAGTGACCACTAGATGGGAAAGGAGTGTGGAAAGACAGGAAAGTTTTACGGGGAGACAGGAAGTTTTCAAGAGAATGGATGTGTTCATTAGTTTGATTGTGTTAAGCCTAGTGGTAACATCACAGGTATATATATATGGGTACAAACTTATCAATGTGTACAACAAACATGTGGAACTCACTGTGTGAATTACACCTAGAGGCAATTCTTGAGAAATAAAGAACATACAGTGGCGCCCGTCTCCCTTTGCCTTCCCTGTGCCTCTCAATGTGGAAAGCTCTCTGTAATCCGGCCCCATCTTAGTGTGAATCTTGATGATTACTGAACCTTCTACTTATTCCAGACTGTTTTCTTCACTCCCCCTTCTGCAAGGCCAGATGGTGTCTGCCTTCTGCCTCTGTTTATGTCATTTCCCTGGGTGAAAGGCCGGCCCTTTGGTTATCCTGATAAACCACATTTGCCCAAAACATTTCTGAACTTGTCATTAAACACACATCCACTGGGAGCCAGTTAGGAAGCCGACATGAGGATGGGGCTGGGCGTCCATCAAGGAGGAAGGCAGCTCTGGCTCCTGTTCTCCTGGGGCCCACAGTCTGGCCAGAGACACCATCAAGTCAATTTCCATGTAGTTAAGCAGACATTCATGATTTCTGCCTTCTTAGCCTTTCTGTTATGGAGCAGGTCCCCACTGGGGATTGCTGGGAAGCAGGACCCTCTTCTCCCTGAAGCTCTTTAATTAGAGCAAATGATCCTTTCACCATGCTCTGGGTACAGGCATGTGACCTGGAATTGCTAGTTAATGTTCCTGCCTTGATTTTGAGAGTTTTGGTAGAGTAAAGCAGATTTAGGTTGAGTCAGGTGAGGTGATTGATGACAGTGATGGTACTTAGCAGCAGAGCAAGTGCCCCCAGTGGGCACTTGTTCTCCATTCTCTGATAGCTCCTGGTAACCTTCTCATTCATTCCTTTTCTTTCCTGTTTACTTTAGCTTGATGTATTCTTGTCATTTGTGCAAAGACCCATGACTGTCCCAGTGGTATGGGACTACCATTGGGTATGGTGGGGAAGTCATTAACCTCTGGAGGAGAGGGCTCATCTTCTCTCTGACTCCTTGTCATTTGCCATCCTACCATTTCTATTTTAGCTAGGAGGAGAATGATTAAAAGCCTCAAAATTTGGCACCTAAGCGTGTGGTCTTCTTCCTGAACTTCTAAAGAAGGTAGAAAGAGGACATATCCTAGAGTAGGAATTACCCTATTTCTGCTCCATCCTTCTCCATTCACATCCAGGAGTAAACATGTGCTAGATATTGGTGACAATTATCAGCTACCCTCTTCTTCTGTCATGGTGGTACTGCTCAGACCAGTGTCTGGTGGCATCTGCAGTAGTGGAGGATAAACAGATAAAGACGTCCCTGTTCTCTGAGACTTTTAGGCTAAAGGACAGGGGCAGAAGGCACAGCACATGTAGTCATGATCAACTTATTAACATGGTCATTTTGGGGGCCAAATCCCAACTAACACTGGGCCCATTTCCTTTGCATTTGCTTCTCTGAGTCCTCCGAGTCCATGTCAATCTAGATACAGATACAGATCACCTGTCAGTATCTCAGGGACTCATACGAAGGCAAGGTCATGACTTGAGACACACATATTAAATAATAGTATCCAAGTCTCTTCGTGTTTTTGTTTCAAAACATAATGCAGTGGGAAATAGATTGGAGGGACCCATAACTCTGACTTGGGTGAAGAGCAAACATTTCTTAGAGGAAGGGTAAGGATATGAGAGATAGGGGGTGTATCCTATGCAAATGGAGTCTTGGTGGAGGAGTTCAAGAATGGAAAAAAAATTATCCAAGTGAATAAATACCTGACTTGGTTTGAAGCTAAGAGTAACTCAAGAGTTCAAGATCAGTTGACACTTATTTGGGCCTCTTGCATTTAAATAGAACTTCCAATGTAGTTATTCACCTCCCTTCATTGGGATTTTCTCCTATTAGTCTTACATGGTTACATGCATTTTTTTTTTCATCATCTAATAAGTCTTTTCAACAGGAAGGGTAGCATAAGAGTTAAGAGCCTGAATTCTGAAGTCAGACTGTAGGGACTTAAATCCCAGCCCTGTCACTTGCTGGTCTACTTAACTTCTCTTAGTTTTAGCTTCAGGGCATAATAGTGTCTGTCTCATAGACTTGCTGTGAAGGTCAGGGAGACAGGAACTGACAAGAACAAACAGTAACCAAAATACACAAGGTGTGCAACCTGGATCCTGAGGAAAACCAGAAATTGAGGTTGTCACAGTTCAACCAAGGCTCAGGAAGCCAAGCCAGCCTACAACGAGCGTCCTTCTCAGGCTAATAAGTCAGGGTCACTTTGGGTGATGATTATGCAATGGGAAAGCTAGACTCAAGTGACATCTGTCTCAATGCTAAAAATGACAATTTAATTCAGAGCTCAGCCGTTTGCCTGCTGAGGAGAAGCATGTGGTTCTCCACTGGAAAGAAGTGGATATTGTGAGACCTGAGCCAGCTGCAGGGAAGTGACTCTTGAGACAGAGAAAGGCAAGAGAGTTGTGCTGACTAATAGACCAAAATACACAGAAAATGCAACTTTATAAATTTGTCCTTTTTACACTTTTCTTCTTAGTTTTTTCGCATCTTAAACTGGTGACCCAGTGGAAATTGGGATAGAGTAAAACGTTCAATATTTTACTGGAACACTGTAGCTCATTCTCTGAAAACACATTAACTTCATTGGACAGTTAATGAAAATAACGAACCCTGTTCAGCAACATTATCCCAGGATCATGATGTCACTTTTAAAGCCAATATGTGAAATATGCAATGCTTAAAAAAATTAAGAATGATGGGACATCACTGTCCCTCTTAACGAGCAGAGCCAGAAAGAGTTCTATCATTGTTATAGTTCAGATACAAGGTGTCCCTCAAGAGCTCATCTGTGAGACAATGCAAAAAAGGTTAGAGGTGAAATGACTGGATGACGAACACCTTAACATAATCAGAGCATTAATCCTCTGATAGGGATTAACTGGGTGCTAGATGTAGGTAGGTCCAGTGTGGCTGGAGGAGCGGGTCATTGGAAGTATGCCTTTGGTGTATATATTTTGCCATTGGTGAGAGGAGAAATCTCTCTTGCTTCCTGGTGCCATGTCTGAGCTGCTTTCTCTTCCATACCTTTCCACCTTGATATTCTGCCTCATCTCCAGACCAGAGCAATAGAGCCAGCCATCTATCAACTGAGACCTCTAAAAAATGAGTCCCCAAATAAACCTTTCTTCCACTACTTGTTCTTGTCAGGTCTTTTGGTCACCACAGTGAAAGAGCTGACTAAAGCAGTCATCGTGCTAATTATCTCCTTGGCCTGGGGACGGATGGGCAGTGTTTTCCCAGCAAGCCTAGGGGAACACCAGCTGTCCCAGACACAGCCCCTTCCACACTGGACAGCAGGTAGGGGCAGCAAAGGGAAGTACTTGGAGTGCTTCATGCAGCAGACATTTTTGCAGTGATGGAATCCACTGTGTGCCAGATCCTGGCTACTGTCCCCGCATCTGGATATCCCTCTGTCCAGGCTTCTGCTGGGAGAACCAACATCAGCAGATAGGAGTAGGAAGGAACTGAACGTGGACTAGAGGAGACAGCTGTCAGAGAGGATCATTCATGCTGAGGCTCAAGTTTACCCTCACCCTAGCTTCTCAAAGTAGGCCACTGACTCCTTCAGGCTCCCCTGTTGTTAGCCTTTTTTCCTCTCTTTGGTTTCATCTCTTAAACTGTCTGCATTCATCTCTTGTTCGCCCTCCTGTGTTTCCCAGTCTCCCTAAGTACACTGGGTACTTGAGAGTTCAGAGGATGAACAGGAGTCAGTCCCAGCACTGAGGAGCAGGGCACCATGGCTTACAACAGTAACATACATTGGTCTAGATGATGTTGAGCACATTTCTATATTTCTTGGGCCTCTATATCTTATTAAAAAACGAGGAACTAGGTTTGGTGTTGTAGCTCAGTTGGTAGACCATTTGCCTTGCATATGTGAGGCATTGGTTTCGATAGCACCACATAGAAAACAAATAAATAAAATAAAGGTATTGTGTCTGTCTACAACTAAAAAGAATATTAAAAAGAAAAAGCTAGGAATTAGAGATGTTTTCTAACGTTTTCTTAGCTCTAAAGTTTACTGACCTCTAGATACTATAATGGTCTAGACACTCAGATAAGAATGGTGTTTAATTCTTATAAACATGAGTTTAAATAAACTGCAAAAGGTAGCTCAGCCAGCTAGTAAGTGGAGAAGTAGAATTTGATCCCACGTAGTCTGATTTCATACAGGGACAATATATCATTTGGCCTGCTTTGAAGTTACTGGGTTTATTTTATAGCTGGCCCTAAGAGACATGGCCTAGGTGCATGGGCTCTGGTGTCAGAATCCCCTGTTCAGACTACGGTTCCATCTCATTCAAACTGAGCATCTTTGTCAAGTTGCTTAACCCTGGTGTGCCTGTGTATCAGGCTATCAGTAAGCAATTAACACATTTTGGACTAAAAATCATTGCCATGCTAGGCTATGCTTTAGTAGCCATCCATTTCCTGACCTCTAGAATTTTGCCATCCTCTCTGTTTAAGTACCATATTACCTAAAATTTCACTGTTATGAGGTCAATTCAAGCAAAGCATTATCCTTCTAGTATGGACTTCTTATTAATAAGGAAAACATTGGCAAGCATTAAAGTGTTGTCATATGCCAGGATTTAAAAACTTGCATGTACATCATCTGATTGTTTATTCACAACAAGCAATTGGCATTAAGAGAGATTTACTGCATGATTTCTCTGTGTGGCGCTTCATACAGAGGGATGAAGAGGTGGCTGGGTAAAGAGTGAGGCATGGAGTCTAATGGGGAAATTGAGGTTCAAATGTGGAAAGTGTGTGTAGGACAGTAGAGTTGCCCCTGGTCTTTCACACAAGTGCCTGGCCTTGGATGCAGCAGGATTGTTTGTCAGGGTTGATCACTTGACTATCCCATGTCCATCACACCTCAAGCTCTCAGACTTAAAGTTCTTATGAAAGAAGTATGTACCCATCTTGTGGACACTCCTGCTCTGCAGCACGGTTGTCCCTTGAGAGTGGAATTGGGGGGGGGGGGTCTGCACATTCAAACCTGCTATGCCGTTCTCTGTCTTGCAGAGGGGATAAGCCCCTGCCCTGCTCCTTGTGTCATTTGCACACAGTGGATTCCATCACTGCAAAAATATCTGCTGCATCATTCTTATCTGAGTGTCTAGACCATTTCAGGTTCTGTCCTCATCTTTTCTCTGATCCTTAAAGCATTGGCCCAGGTGCTAAAGTATATTTTTTCATAATTCCATTCCCTTATTCACTCACTTCTTTGTTATTTCAACCATTATTTACCAAAATTCCTGTGATGTGTTTGGTCCGTCCTGATGGGGCTACAAGTACAGTGAGCAGACAGTGTGTGACCCCATGGGGAAGTCTGAGTAGGGGCCACCAGACACGATGGTGAGAAAGAGAAAGACCCCTTTTGTATTTCTCTTTCTCCTTATTTCAAACGTATTCAGATGCATGGTTTCTTTAATACAGCAGTGTTTTCCTTCATATTCATGTTTTAATTCATGTTCAATTCACCAGATTTCACAACGTCGTTGTATTTGGCATTGGACACTTGGTTTTAAGGCCTGGCTCTCAGTGACATGTAAGATCTTGGGCAAATTTCTAAGACTCTCTAAGAATGAATGTATTTACTTCTGAAATCTCTAAAATCATCCCCAAAGTGACAATCAGCAGGTACAGCCACTTCCAGGCTTACGTGCCACCAGTCAGGGATTTTCTAAGCATGGTTTCTAGATCACCTGCATGAGACTGCAGGTACCTGGTAGAATTGCACATTCCTGGGCCCTGCTCTCAACCTCCAGATGTAGAATCTCTGACAGTGGGATCTCAGAGTTTTCATTTCTCCAAGTGATTCTCTCATGTATTGAAGAACCACTAAGTAATTTGGAATAGTGTTTAATCTGTTATAAGGCATGGCTTATATAAATGTGTTTTCAGAATTTTTATTCCCTCCTCTCCCCAAATTGTCCTGGTCTTTACCTATCTTTGATTCAAAATCTCCCTAACAACCTACATTAACAGGGTCCTTGACAGCATGTGGCTAGGGTAAGGACACTTAGCTAGAGTAAAATAGCTGCAGGACGGAAGTTCAGTGGTTTGTTTTAAGCTTGATTCACCAGCCTTTTCAAAAAATTCTATGATGCTTTTGAGTGTGTGGAATAACTGGATGGGGATTCAGACAGAAAGACAGAGATGCGCTGTTGAACAAGAGAAAAGTCCCTGAGCTGAGAAAAGCAGAATGAAGTTGAGGCCAGGGTTTCAGGCAGACGCAGGACCTGTGCTGTCATGTTTAACATGTCTAGTTTGCTCACACGGAGAGTAGACACCATGTTTCTGCCTCATCATCTCCTGACTAGGTTGCTGTCATCCCTCAGTGGTCCTCCAGCTGCCTGACCTCCCTTGAATCTGTTTGTGGCTCTGGTGGGGGAGGAGAACCCAGGTTAATTTCTTCCCATGACTCTGGCAAGAGGATGCTGGTTTGGTTGAGGTGGGACATACCTCCTGTGACAGAAGTAAGCAGGTACCAAGGCTGAGGCCCCCAAGCCATAGACCAGCACTGCCTGCCCCTCAGGAAAGAAGTGACCTCAAGATTTGCCAGAGTTTGTGCTGCATGAGGACCTGGTACACTCTCAGGCCCGCAGACTCTGAAAGCTCAAGAAAGACCCGTGTGGGTTCTGACAGCCCATGAACAGGGTTGTCCTGATGGAGGCTCTATCTTTGAGGTCTACTTTTGCATCCTTCTTTTTTTTCCACTAAAAAATTAGAGTTTTCTTTGAATGAGCACCAGAATAGAACAGGGAAATGTCTGCAATAGCTGGATTTATCTTAGAGGTGATTGCTTTTCAACTCATCTCAGCTAAAATTACTGCAGTCTTTTTCTTAGGGCCCTTTTGGAATTTACTTTCAATTTAGACTGTGTACCTGTCAAAATAAGATGCAGAATGATATTGCAGTTTTAGGGAATAGTCTGAGACTTAGTCTATGCCATGCTGATAAACAAAACCAAACGCTTTTGTTACAAAGTCTGGTTTAGATTCCAATACCAATTTTCTAACCACTTTACACAAGAACTCTATTGACTTTTTGCTCTGTAAGCCCCACTTCAGGGATCTTTATAGACCTCAATGTTACTTTTTAAGACTTTCAGGAGATCCAAAGTTTCAGCACAGAAGAACAGTTGTTACAAGGAACCTAAATTTTAGTTCTGATTCTGCTTATATCTTTATCTCATCATGGTCAAAGTTTAGCCTCTTGGGCCTCAACTTTCTCATCAATCAAATGGGAGGAGGTTAATTAGATCAGCATTTTTGACACAGTGTTTTCTGGAATACAAGTAAAATCCCTAAAAATAATTGCATACCTCTATCAACAACGATGGTTTTATTTATTTGTTTATTTATTTAATCATTCATTCATTCATTCATTCATTCATTCATCCATCCATCCATCCATCCATCCCAGAGATTGAACCCAGGGTTGCTTAATCACTGAGCCACATCCCTAGCCCTTTTTAATTTTTTTTTTTAATTTTAAGACAGGCTCTCTCTAAGTCACTTAGGGCCTGGCTAAATTGCTGAGGCTGACTTTGAACTTGGTAGCAGCTTCAACCTCCAGAGCCACTGGGATTACTGGCATGTGCCACCACACCTGGTCTAAGATACTAAGATATTTTCAATACATCAGATTCTTTCCTCCTGGTTCCAGGATTAAGTATTTAAGAAATTTGTAATACCAAAATCAAAAAGAGAATACATTCAAAAGCTTGTGATTTGATTGCAAATCAGGGGCAAAGTGGAAAAAAGGAGACCTAGGTTTGCTCAGTATCTCTGTGGACTTGGGAAAGTTATTTAACTCATTTCCCCTCTGTGTTCTCTAATCTAATGGAGTTCATCAGAGTTCTTTGGCTCCCATGAAATTCCAATTAGCTGTATACACAAATAAGCTCTCTTAGTCACATCATTTTGATAACTGTGCAAAGCAGATTTCAAATAAACTTTTAAGTACCTTTAATTATTATTATGAAATATTATCATGGAAGGCAAGTTAAGAGAGAATTAATGTAAGAACAAAAAACTGACAAGATTTTCTTGATCTGGTGTGTTTATGTCCTAAGCAAAGCCAGGTCTTAAGCGGCAGGTTAGTTTCATCAGAAATTTCAGTCAACAGCAGTGACTGTTGAATGTGGTGTTGAAAAGAAATCTAAGAGAAGTCTAGGATCCATTAGCCATGCCTGGCAAGCAGCTGGGAATCTGCAGTGGCAGAGTGAGCCCCACCTGTAGTCTGATGAGAGTCTGACAAGTCCACCTGTTTGGGAGGACCCGGGCACACAGATGGAGTTTGAACAGAGTTTAGAGAGCCTGTCTTTTATTGGATTCTTTGGAGCATTTGGAGAGTTCTCAGGCTAACTCAATGAAAAGCATGAATTAGGCTCATGCACCTGTGAGAAACACATGTGCCATGATGGGAAAAGGTGAAGTTCAAATCATCTGCATTTCCTTAACCTAGAATTTCGTACCCCTATTTCTTATTTTGAAACCCTTTTTCTGATGTTTCCCTGTCATGATCCAGTTCATATCCCAGCCTTTCCATGAAGCTCTTGGAGGGGATCTTACTAATCTGTACTCTGTAGGTGTCATGGAAACTTGCAAAGGATTGTTTAATGCAGTAGATCATCAGTAAAGGGTGTTTAGGGTCATAGTAGATGATTCAGTAGCTGTGTATAGACAAGGAATAGCATATGCAGCTATAATGTAGAGAATACAAATGAATATTATCAGCAGTATCATGATAAATGTATAGTATTGATCTTATTCTTAATTTTTAATTTTTTTTTCATCTTGAGACAGGGTATGACTAAAATGCAGAGGGTTTTGCTAAGTTGTTGAGGTTGGCCTTGAGCTTATTATCCTCCTTCATCAGAAAATCCATACCCACAGAGTGAAAGAAGTGGAATAAATGATGACCAACCCATAATCAATACCAAGCCAGGAAAATATTTTTCTCTGGGGTATGTATGAATTGGTTTTTCTGCTTTTCTGTCTCTTACTTAGTCTTAAGCTATGAAATGCTTCTACAGAAGAAGGCCGGAAATGGATTCATTCAAGGAGCCTCTGTGAAGTCCGATTTACTCCGAGGACAGTCCAATTCTACCCATAGAATCCAGAATCAGTTCCTCCTGCCTGTGGTCAGAGAACCCTAAGACACCACCTCCTGCAGGGCCTCTATTTCGTGGTGTAAACCAAGAGCCTCCCCTTTGAGGCAGAAAGCCAACCACACTTACCACTGCTGGGACAATGTCTCTTATCACAGCTGTGCATTGTTTATGATGGCAATTCCACATGATTGCAGGCTCGGCTCTGAATACCTGAACCCTGAGCACTGGCCACATGGTTACTAAAACATGAAGAGGATTATCACACTTGACTGTGCTTGTTAAAATACAGGTGCCAAAGCCCAATCCAGATCCTCTAACCAGCATCTTCTGGGCTGGCTGAAGGCATCTACACATTAAGGAAAACACTCTAATATAGATTTTTGCCTCTAAAGTGCTGTCCTCAGATCAGATACAGGGTCATCACCTGGGAGCTGTTGAAAAGGCAGACTCTCAGACCCCACCCAGGCCTAGTAAATCACTCTGCATTTCTAACAAGATTTCCAGGTGATTAGTTACACATTAGAGGTTTGTGAAGCAACATTCTAGATCTGTGGTCCTCAGTCAGGATAGCTTTTGCTCCACCCACCCCAACCTCCTCACTGTTTGGAGACAGTTTTGGTTTTCATAACTGGGAGGATGGTAATGGCACCTGGGTAGCCAAAAGCCAGGGATGTGCTAGTATCCTGCAATGTGCAGGACAGACCATCAGCCCAGAACAAAAGACTAGCAAGTCAATATTATGAACAGTGCTCATGCTGGGAACCTCAGGCTAACCAAGATGGAAGATTAGTCTGGGAGCCAGCCACTTGCAAAGGCTTGGCAGATGCAGCTGGTTATCTGAGAGTACAGCTGAAGGTTCTGGAGCAGGCTATACATTCTCAGAGCTGATAGAATGGACTCTGGGGCCCCAGAGCTTGGTCCTGAGTCCCAAATTTTCCTCTGACAGGCTGTCTTAAGCCACTGAGGAGATTGGGACCAACCAATGAGAACAAGCAAGGATTTTCACTGAGAGTTTGCAGTGTGAGATTCAACTATCATCACCTGTGTTTGGCAGACTCAAAAGGGAGACAAGGGTAGGAGTGTCTTGTAGTGAAGGACAGGGAAGGCTTGACTTGAGATGTTGGCATAGCAGCTTGAGTCAGGCTGACTAGAAAGGGGCCTTCTAAGGTGTTGGTTAGGGTTCATATCTGATTTGCATCCTAACTTGAAAATGGGAGCAGAGACTTGGAAGTTCTCAGCCATTAAATCCTGGTTGTCTGGGAATGATTTTTGCATAAATTGATGTTTAGCTTTCTAGATTGTTGCTAAAAACAAACAAAGTCCTTACATGTCTATGTGGTAGCAGGCTGGCTTCCTGAGTGGTGAATTGAGATGGTTTCCCAGGGAAGGTTGCTGCAGGTGTGGTCAAGATCATATTATTATCTGCTCCTGCCTTTGTATATTCAGTCTCATGTGACTGCAAATTTCTTTGAACCTCAGAGAATCCTCATCTACAACAAGGATGTGATACAGGAGTCAATGTGAAATGAGTGACCTCATGTAGAACTCAGCATCTCATCTGTAGGGACTTTCACCAAGATGACGTTCACACCAACACCTTCCACAGCTTTGCCTGAGCTCATTCTCCTGGGCTGTGATCTCTCGTGACCCCACCAAGGACTTAAGTCAGAGGCCTTTTGTTTTAGTTACTTATAGCTGTGTGACCTCAGGCATAGAAAAATCCCCAATAGACCTCTTTTATAATTCAGGGATGATATTGCATCTACTGGTGAAGATAAACTAAATATTTCCTGTCAAAACCCTGACAGGGCACCTGACAGAACAAGGACAGAAAATGCCAGCTGTTTATTGCTATTGTCTCTGAGGCAGCCAGGAGGTGAGGATGCCCTGCAGGTGGGAACAGAAGCCTCCCATGAGACGAAGGGCTGCCTTGGGGTTCCTCGTTATTCTAGGTCTATTCCTTAGTGCTGGAAAGTCACCCAAGTGTTTGTCATTGAGTAGAATCTTGTGAGTGAAGCTTCTAAATCCACAGGTGATTAACTCAGGTGATGCTTATACACTGGGGTTTTGAAAACCACCCAGCAATCTCACGTTGCTCATGTGGAGACACAGGGATTCTCTGAGGCATCCTGGCCTCCTCACACTTAGTGTAAGTCACCAGGAAGTCTGAGGCTCACCTTCTCCCCTTCCAGTCAGATGTGGAGACTTCTGAGACCTTGATTTTCTGGGCTGGTGATTGGAGTTTTCTACCTTTTTTTCAGGTAAGCTGTGGCCTACTCTGTTCCTGGCTCTGATACAGAGGTCTTAATAACCCACCTGCATGGGCAGACAGGTGAGGGACATGTAGGTCTTTGGGGGGCAGACTGAATCTGCAGTGGGGAGCCTCCCTAAGTGAACAGAATTACACGGGAATTGGAGTCGTTGTGGGCATGCTTCAGATTTGGACAGCTTGTCAGTCAGCAATGACTGCAACCAGGGCTGTCTTTGGAAGTCTCAGAGATAGTGAAGTACTCATATTTTTGGAATTATCTGGAATCAGGGTTTTTTTTTTTTTTTTTAAGAACCTCATGCTGGTACATGTTGAAATTTTGATTGTTTGGGGACATCTGTTGTGTGGGGGTTGGGAAGAGGGTGACACTTGGGTTGCTGAGTAGTTGACTGTGTTGCATGGAGCCCTCCTTCCCTTGAGGCAGATGCCTGACAGCATGAGAGCTGAGTATTGAAATCTCAGCTTTATCTCGAGGTCATTCAGCCAGCACATGGTACTTTGCTGTCAGGTCCCACTGGCAAGAGGATTGTATGTTATCAGAGCTTTGAAGCAGGCTAAGGGCTGATGGTCCACACAGGAAGAGAAGGGGATTAGCTGGGAGGGTTGTGGATGCTGTAGGATCAGGTGCTGCCTTCCCCCTGTCAGTGCAAACTAACAGGGAAGAGAAAACAGAGAGTTGCAATGGGTGCAGTGGTGACCTTTTAGATGTATCCTTAATTGAGATGATTTTTACTTAGTTCACCTACAAATTATAAACTGTATTTATAAAATGCTATCGGTTTTGGCTGTGATAGAGGAAACCTTTGCAAAGGAGCTTGATGTGAGATTTGAATGAAAAGCCCCTGAGTTCAGATAGTTATGTAAAGTTGAGAAGCAGATACTAACCAGACTATATATTAAAAACAGTTTTTCTTCTGTGGGAATCACAATTATTATTATTAGAATAATAATAATATTATTCTTATTATGCTATTAATTTAGTGTTTTATTTTCAGAAGCCAAGAGACTTGTTGAAACTCCTTGTTTGTTTGTTTTGCTTGCTTTATTTTTGTTTTTGTTTAAGAGAGAGATTGCTTGTTAATCACTGCAATGGTGAATTTGCTGCTGTAAACTTCACCCTGTGAACCACCACCCCAGGAGATGTCTGCCTGGGGATATTCAGCAGAAGGTTAGAAAAGTGGGCAGAGGTGGGTTGATAGTTATGTAAAGTTGAGAAGCAGATATTAACCAGACTGTATATTAAAAACAAACTTTATTCTGTGGGAATCACAAGTTTATTAGCCAAGAGGTTTCTTGAAACTCCTAAATTTCCTGGGTCCATCACCCTAAATTGGTGGAGCATTAAAATAACTTTTCAATTTATCTTTCGATGAGGGGCCAAGGTGTCATTTATCTTGAAAAAAAATCACTAAAACAATTGCTGTTTTGGTGAGAATATGTTCACTGTCAGGCATAATCCAGCAGAGGGGGAATGTTTTGTTGTAGTTATTTATTCAACTGCTTGACCTTTAGGATAGGCACCTATATTGTTAGTGTGTTAACCTAAGAAAAAAGAAGATACAGCCTCTTTAGAACCTATGTACAAGAGTTTGGGGGAGATCACTGTGGACATATCTGTCACCTGAAACCTGGAAATATTTATTTGAAGGAGTTATCAATGACACAGTCAAAGAGGAGGGAAGAACTATTCTGTATTAATATCTACTAAATTAATCCAGGGAACATTTAAGTGTTTGGGTGGCAACTCTAACCCTAATGGTTTCCCCTTACCCCTCATAAATAGAGGAAAGAGCATAAAACATATAAAATAAGACAAGCTGTGTGCTGCAACAAAACTCTTTGAAAGCATGCTAGATAGAGTAAATTACAATTTAATTTGAGGTTTGGTGGATGAATGACAGCACAGGCTAGGGTCTTTGTGCTTCCTAGGATGTTCTGGAAACATATGAACAGCTGGCCTCTGAGAAACTGCCTAGAAGTAAAACTTATCTAGAGAGTATACTATTAAAAAAAGTCAATAAAGTTTAAAAATTAAACTTGGAGTTAAAATTTCAAAGATTAAATAGAGATTGAATAGAGTGTGAAGGCATTTGTCAACTTTTCTTTGACTCTTGTTCTTCAATCTGACTTCAAGCAACCATTTGTTATATGTGAAGCATGTACATGGCAATCTGACTTATTTTGTGTGTGAGAATTTAACTATTTAAGAAAAACAACCTTAAACCATGCATCCTTCTTCATTCATACAGATATACAATACCACTATTTGCAAAACACACTGGATCTTGGATATTTGAATGTAGCAATAACTTTAAATACAATCAATTAAGATTATATACTTCTAATGACTTTATATAATTATTATATAATGTGCCTGGATTGTACACATTATATAATAGAATACATAATAATCTATCAATTCAGAGGAGTAAATTCTATGTAATTTACCTCAGTTTTGTAATATTGTTTTAAAATCCTCAGAAATTCAGAGCATCAGTCCAAATGATAAGATGAGTAAGTTGGTATTATTCTTATTATGCTATTAATTTAGTGTTTTATTTTCAGAACTAGATTATATAAGAAAGTTTTATTGTTTTTTTTTTTTAATTTGGCATTTCAGGGAATGGGGATATAGCTCAGTTGGTAGAGTGCTTGCCTCACATTCATAAGGCCCTGAGTTCAATCTCCAGCACCACACACACACAAAAAATGGCATTTCAGAAACAATCAAACTACACTCCTTTTTAAAAACAATAAGCTTACTCTTTTTTATTAATTGTTATTTTTATACATGATAGTAGAATGTATTTTGGCATATTATACATATAAGAGTACGACTTCCCATTCTTCTGGCTGTACATGATGTACAATTACATTGGTTGTGTATTCATATACGCACGTAGTAATGTCTGATTCATTCTACTAACTTTCCTTCTCTGAATCTCCCTCTCTTGCCTTCATTCCCCTTTGTCTAATTCAAAGTACTTCTATTTTTCCCTATCTCTGCCCTTGTTTTGAATTAGCATCTGCATATCAAAGTGAATATAAGTGTTTGGGGATTGGCTTATTTCACTTAGCATGATAGTCCTCAGGTCCATCTACTTACCTGCAAATGCCATAATTTCATTTCTCTTTATACCTGAGTAATATTTCATTATGTATGTATACCACATTTTCTTAATCCATTCATCTGTTGAAGGGCACCTCAATTGGTTCCATACTGTTGCTATTGTGAATTGAGCTGCTATAAACATTGGTGTGGCTGTATCACTATAGAATACTGATTTTAAGTTCTTTGGGTATAAACCAAGGAGTACAATAACTGGGTCAAATGGTGGTTCCATTCCACATTTTCTTAGGAATCTCCATAGTGCTTTCCAGATGGTTGTACCAATTTGCAGTCCCACCAGCAATTTATGAGAAACTTGTTCCCCCACATCCTCACCAACATTTATAATTAATTGTATTCTTGATAATTGCCATTCTGATTGGAGTGAGATGAAATTTCAGTGTAATTTTAATTTATATTTCTCTAATTGCTAGAAATGTTGAACATTTTTTCATGTATGTGTTGACCAATCATGTTTCTTCTTCTGTGAGTGTATGTTCAGTTCCTTTGCTTACTTGTTGATTGGGTTTTTTGATGTTAATTTTTTTGAGTTTTTATATATCCTAGAGATTAATAGTTTATCTGAGGTACTTGTGATAAAGATTTTCTCCAATTCTGCTGGCTTTCTCTTTCTGTTATTGTTTCCTTTGCTATGAAGAAATGTTTAGTTTGATTTTATCCCATTCATTGATTTTTTATTTTACTTCTTGCTCTTTAGGAGTCTTGTTGAGGAAGTCAGTTTCTAAGCTGACACGATGTATATTTGGGCTTACTTTTTCTTCTGTTAGGCACAGGATCTCTATTCTAATGCCAAGGTCCTTTATCCACTTGAAGTTGACATTTGTGCAGGGTGAGAGATAGGGGTTTAATTTCATTTTGCTGTGTATGGATTTCTAGTTTTCCCAGCACCATTTGTTGAAGAGGCTGTATTTTCTCCAATGTGTGTTTTTGGAATCTTTGTCTAGTTTGAGATAACTGTATTTATGTGAGTTTGTCTCTGTGTCTTCTATTTTATACCATTGGTCTACATGTCTGTTTTAGTCCTAATACCATCTGTTTTTGTTACCATTGCCTGTAGTATAGTTTAGTTTGGGCACTGTGATGCCTCCTGCTTCACTTTTCTTGCTAAGGATTGCTTTGGCTATTTTGGTTCTATATTTTTCCAAATGAATTTCATGAGTACTTTTTAAATTTCTATTATGATTTCCTTTTGGGTTTTAGTGGGAATTGCATTAAATCTGTATAAAACTTTTGGTAGAATGGCTATTTTGACAATGTTAATCCTGCCTATCCAAGAACATGGGACATTTTTTCATCTTCTAAGTTATTCTTCAATTTCTTTTTTTAGAGTTCTGCAGTTTTCATCATAGTGTTCTTTTACCTATTTTATCAGATTTACTCCCCCAAAATTTATTTTTTATTTGAGGTTCTTTTAAATAGGTAGCTTTCCTAATTTTCCTTTCAGTAGATTGATCACTGATGCATAGGAACATATTTGATTTATGGTGTTAATTTGATATCCTGCTACTTTGCTGAATTCATTTATGAGTTCTGGAAGTCTCCTGGAGGGATTTTTTGAGTCTTCTAATTATAGAATGATGTCATTGTCTGCAAATAGTGATAGTTTGAGTTCTTCTTTTCCTATTCCTTTCTCTTTAATTTCTTTCTTCTGTCTAACTGCTCTGGCTAGAATTTTCAGGACTATGTTGAATAGAAGTGGTGAAAGAGAACACCCTTGTTCCCATTTTTGAGGGAATGCTTTCATTTTTTCTCCATTTAGAATGATGTTGGCTTTGGGCTTAGCATACATAGCTTTTACAATGTTGCGGTATGTTCCTATTATCCCTAGTTTTTTCTTTCTTTTGAAGATGAATGGATGCTGGTTTTTGTCAAATGGTTTTTTTGCATCTAGATAATCATAAGATTCTTTGTCTTTAAATCTATTGACATGATGAATTATGTTTATTGATTTCCATATTTTGAACCAACCTTGTATCCCTGGGATGAGCCAACTTGATTATGGTGCACTATCTTTTTAATATATTTTTGAATGTGATTTGCCAGAAGGTTATTGAGACATTTTGCATCTATGTTCATCAGGGATATTGTCCTGACCTTTTCTTTCCTTGATGTGTCTTTGTCTGATTTTGGTTTTGGGGTAATACTAGTTTTATAGAATGAGTTTGGAAGGGTTCCCTCCTTTTATATTTCATGACATAATTTGAAGAGTATTGGTGTTAATTCTTCTTTGGAGATCATGTAGAACTCAATTGAGTATTTGTCTGTTCCTGGGATTTTCTGGGTTGGTAGGCTTTTGATGGTGTCTTCTATTTCATTGCTTGAAATTAATCTGTTTAAATTGTATATTTCCTCCTGATTCACTTTGGGTAGGTCATATGTCTCCAGAAATTTGTTGATGTCTTCAAGATTTTGTATTTCATTGGTGTATAAATTTTGAAAATAGTTTCTCATTATCTTCTGTATTTTAGTAGTGTTCTTCATGATATTTCCTTTTTCATCACAAATTTTCATAATTTCAGTTGTCTCTCTCTTCCTCTTTGTTAATGTGGCTAAGGATTTATGAATTTTATTTATTTATTTGTTTCAAAGAACCCCACTTTTTCTTTGGTCAATTTATTTTAATTGTTTTGTTTCAATTTCATTGATTTTTAGCTCAGATTTTAATTATTTCCTGTCCTTTGCTTTTAGTGGTAATTTGTTCTTTCTTCTAGGGCTTTGAGATGTAATGTTAGGTTATTTATTTGCTGACTTTCTATTGTTTTAATAAATGAGTTCAATGCAGTGAACTTTCCTCCTCACACTGCCTTCAGACTGTCCCAGAGATTTTGATATGTTGTGTTGCTATTCTCATTTACTTCAAATTATTATTTTTTAAAATTTCATCCCTGATTTCTTCTGCTATCCATTAGTCATTCAATAGCATGTTATTTAGTCTCCAGGTATTAGAGTGGCTTTTATTTTTTTTATTTTATTGTTTGCAGGAAGCCATCTGTGAAATTTGTGAGGACCTTTTCTTGGCATCACAGCCAGGGAAGAGATATTCTGGCATTGGGAACTTCCTATGGCATTCCCACTGAAACAGACCACCTGTCTGCTCTGCTAGAAAGTTCCTGTGCAGCAGTACCGGAGATGGGCATAACCCATTAGGAACTGAGCACCTACCTGCCCCGACCTTTATCCTATTTTGGTGAAGAACTTTATATGGAAAGCCTTTGATATTTTGCAATATAAATAAAGAAAATGTGGGCTGCTTGCTTTGTTAGAAGCTAGACCCACCTAGGTCTGCTTGCCCTTTGTGTCTCAGTTTTGAAACTATTTTCTGTGTTCTATGATTACTTTGCCATTCTATTTTTCCTAGCTTTTATTTCTCAGCCAGCCCATTCCACCTAGGCGGGACCCCATGTCCATAGCCCCTGTGGTATGTGGGCAGTAATTGTTGATTTCTTATTTCATTCCATTATGATCTGATAGTCTTCCTCAATTTCTTTCTTCAGTGTTCTGTAGTTTTCATTGTAGAGATCTTTCACCTCTTTTGCTAGATTGATTCTCAAAAAAAATTTTTGAGGCTATTGTGAATGGGGTAGTTTTCCTAATTTCTCCTGCAGTTGATTCATCACTGATGTTAGGAGCACAATTGACTCATGGACACTCATTTTATATTCTGCACATGGCAATTTGGTTTGAATGCTTCAAAATAACATATTTACATTTTCATCAAACTTCTTATACCACGGCCTAACCTGATAACTTTGTAGCCTTTTCTTCATCTGCATGAGGAGGAGAGTGGGCAGGGGCTGCACATTTTTGTCCCCTAACAAGAGAGGCCCAGAGTTAGTTTTAGGGTCCACGAGGAGGGAACTAGCCTAGCAAGGGCCTTTCTGTCAAAATGTTCTTTATTAAATGAAAGGCAGGTCTCTCTCTCTCCTTTTGGAATTGCTCTCTTCTCAGCAGGACAGAAAGCCCATGGTCAACTTGTAAGTCTATTTTCAGTTCAGTGGAATAGCTCCCATTCCAAGGATTCCATGGGGTATTTATATCCAAGGAAATGAGATACACTGTGGAGACAGGAAGGACAGGAGTTAGGACTTCTGGGTCTTTATTCCAGGTCTTTCATTTACTCACTCTTTCCCCTGAGAAACTTACTTTATTTCTTGCTTTTGTGTGGGGCCTGAGATCTGTGGCTTTTGTTCTCACCTTGTGCTGTGGCTCTAAGATTCCTTAGTTCCATATGACGGCAACTTCCTGCTCCTCCTATAGCTGCTGCCCCCAAATTCTTTGTCACCTCCACTTGGATTTTCTGTGTGTTCTGAGAGCAGGACTTCGCAGCCCACCTGAGGAGTTAACACTGTGCCTATTCCTGCAACCGCTCCTCTTCACAAGACAGATTCTATCAGGAAGGGAGTGGTGTGTGAAAACATTGATAATTTTATTCCAGTCCACATCCCAGGGCATTTTTACTTTTATCTGAATCTGTAGGTTTGGAGTCATAGGTTCCCCCTGTTGGCACTTTCATCTAAACCTGCTGGTATAGAATAGAAGACACAGACACCACATAAATATGTTTACCTCATAGACAAAGGCACCAAAAACATACATTGGAGAAAATATGTCGTCTTCAACAAATGGTGCTAGGAAAACTGGAAATCCCTGTGTAGGAAAATGCAATCAAACCTCAATCTCTTACCTGGCACAAAAATGAACTCAAAGTGGATCAAAGACTTGGGCACCAGAACAAAGACCCTGTGCCTAAGGGAAATAAAAATAGGCCCAAATCTCCATCATGTCAGCTTAGGAAGTGACTTCCTAAACAAGACTTCTAAAGCACAGGAAGTAAAATCAAGAATCAATAAATGCGATAGATTTACACTAAAAAGCTTTTCAGCAAAGGAAACAATAATGTGAAGAGAGAGACCACAGAATGGAAGAAAATCTTTACCACCTGCACCTCAGATAGAGTACTAATCTCCAGGATATATAAAGAACTCAAAAAACTTAACACCAATAAAAAAACAAAAATCAAAAACCAAAAAAATAAAAAATAAATAACCAAACAATAAATGAGTCAAGGAACTGAACAGACACTCAGAAGAAGAAATACAATGGATCAACAAACATATGAAAAAGTGTTCATCATCTCTAGCAATTAGAGAAATACAAGTCAAAACTAAGATTTCATCTCAGTTCAGACAGAATAACAATTATCAAGAATATAAGCAACAGTAAGTGTTGGCAAGGATGTGGGGGGAGAGGCACACTCATACATTGCTGGTGGGACTGAAAACTGGTGCCACCACTCTGGAAAGCAATATGGAGATTCCTCAGAAAACTTGGAATGCAACCATCATTTGACCCAGCTATCCCACTCCAGAACATGTTTGAAAGCTAGGTTCTCTCCTTCCTCTCAACTCTGAGGACTCTGCCAGGTGTGCATTTCTATACTTAGTTGTCATCCTTTAGCATGTTGGTGTGAATGAGTGTGTTTTGTCTCTCAGTTGTGCAAGGACAAGAGAAAGTATTGACACTCACGCTGGTGGGCAGAATAAATCCCTGTCCCCTCACATGGGCACATGTCCTAATTCCCAGAATTTGTGAATATTACTTACACAGCAAAAGGATTTTTCAGATGATTAAATGAAGGACTTCAAGAAGGGAGGATTGCTGTGGCTTATCTGAGTGAGCCCACGCTCATCACCCAAGTCCTCAAAAGTGGAAAAACTTTCCTGGCTCAAGTCAGAGGGAGCCATCACTATGGAAGAAAAAAAAATCAAAGAGATGGTGGCTTGGAAAGGACTCACTCTAAGGTTGCTTGTGCTGAATAGAGATGATGAGGAGGGGGCCATGCACAGAGAAGGGCAGGCAGCCCTGAGAAGCTGGGAAAGACAGGGCCACGGCTTCTTTCCTAGAGCCTCCAGGAAGGAGCAGCCTGGAGAACTCAAGTCAGTCTTCAGAGGTTCAGAAGTACAAGATTGACAAGTGTCCTTAAACACCAGGTTTAAGGTCCCTGCTGTAGCACTTGGTGCCTGCTCTCCTGGAGGAGGGTCAGCGTTCTCTCCTGGTCCCCAGGGCACTGTCCTCTGGAAGCTGCTCTGCTGTGTGAGCTGCTGTCTTCTCACCAGACCTGCAGGACTTGCTTCAGATCAGTGGCTTTCAAGCATTTTTACCCTGGGCTTTCCCTGGAAAGAAAGGTCCCGCTCAAGATGGAGCCACGGTGCTGAGCCAGGCAGGAGTTAGGGGTCTGGGGCAGGGGTGGTGTCTGCCAGGAGGGTGGTCCTGATGAGAGGAGGCCCTGGGTCCCACCAGCCCCAGCTTTGAATATGAGCATTTGGCTTCTTGTATAAAATACATGGGAGAAATACAAAGGTCATGTCAGGTGGATAATCAATGAAAACCATGATTCTGAAAATTATATGATGTGGTAATTGACGATTGTGAAGCTCTGTTTTAATAGCTTAGTGTCTCAAGAAAGCATATCTTATATTTCCTCAGAAGACTAGAAAGAAAGGTGGGGGGCATATTTATTAATGTAACATTTTTAAATGTATATGAAATAAACACTAAATTATTTGTAAGCTCTCCATCCAGAGATATAAGTGTATTTTTATGTCTTTCAATTTTTTTTTCATTTTTCTTTCCCCCTCAATTCCTTATATATTGACCCTAGGAGACAAATGATGTAACTGTCAACATGATGGATTTTTAGTCAGAAGCCCTAGGTGGGGTGAAGTCTATCCTATGTTACAGGAGGAAACTCAGCCTGTCTGAGGGGTGCTCATCTATATAAGGCAGTGACACAAATCATACTTACTACTATCCTGAGGATAAAGGAAATGATACTGTGATTTTCCATCTTCCCTGCACATTAGAATCACTCAAAATCTTTGACATTTACCAATATATGTGTCCTGCTTCTCCAGAGAGCCCAATGTCATTTTCCTGAGTTTTTAAGAATGCTTTTCCTAGGTTACTTGTGTAACCAGGATTGAGAATATGTGTAATAATGTGTGCAAGCTATTGCTTCTTAAAGAACAAAATGTACAGTTTTTAAAAAACAATGGATTAATAAAACATGTTCCATAGCAAGGTACAGGTAACAGCTTTCATGGTAGATATTTGTACTGATTTTATTTGCATTTTCCATGAACTGGATGGTATTTGGTAGCTACTTCATTCTAATTTTTTGATCACAAATTGTAAATTTAGATGATTTTGATTATTTCACTCTTCTAAGGATTACAGGAAATAATATATACAATAAATGTATATTTATTGTATATATTATTATTATATATGTATAGCATATATATTATATAATACATAACCATCCTTCTCTCTATTCAAGTATTCAATATAAATTTGTAGAAGAGTTACCATCTAGGGGTGCTGATTTTTTTATCTCCATTCAGCAAAGAATTGAAGAACAGGACACAGAGATAGCAAGCAAGAAGCATATTTATTGCAAAGGCAACAGAGATACAGAAACAGACTTTTCTAAAGAGAAAGGATGCCAGAGCTGAGAATCTGGTGGGAGAGTTGCAGCCTGTTCTTTTTAGTCTTCGAAATTTCCTCCTTTCCTTACCTCCCCCCTGTCCGTGAGCTCCTCATTATTATTGATGGATGCTCCTTCTGTCCAAGTCTGTTTCAGTTTTTCTATGAGATACCCCACCTAGGAGTCTAAGTACAGAAGTGTCTGTCTGATTGGGTCCCCTGCTTGTGTCCATGAGCACCTCTGTCAAGCAGGAAGTTGACCTCATCAGAAGACCCCTCCATGCTCCTGTGTTCTCACCCTGCCTCCAACCACCTCGCTCGCCATTTTGCCCTGACTGCTTAAGCTGTTCTACATCTCACTCAGAAGAAGAATTGTTGGCTTATAGGGTAAAAACATTTCTGAAGCTTATGTAAAATGAATGGAATGATCAATAGCATGTTGCATGTATTAGGGGTAGAAAAAGAAAAACACTTAGTTTAAATTGACTTAAACCCTAAAAGAGATTTACTGGGTCTTGTAGCAGGTAAGCAGTGATTATGCAAGTTTTGAGCATTTCAATAATATCCTGAGGACCTGTCCATGTCCCTGCATCTCTCCCTTAGACCACTATAGTTGGTATATTTTCTGTATTAAAATAGAACTGCCAGCATTTCCTGGGGCAGCCTTTTTCCTGAGACGCATATGGAGAGACAGGTCTCCTTAAGAAGCTCCCCAGAAGAGCAAGGAAGGTGCTTTCCTCAAAATTCTAGCAAGCCATGCTTCCCCTCTTACTGATCTAGTTTTGATTGATCAGGGATGACAATGTGCTGATTAACTCAGCCAGAGGGTTGGTCCTGCCCCTAAAAGAGAAGCCAGCCCTATGGGCATCCTGCAGGGCTCCTAGATTTCAGGGGAGCTGACATGACCTGAAGGAAGGGGTCAAGAGGAGGACAGTGTAGACTGAGGAGGCACCTACAGTGTCCAGGTGAATGGCATTTGAGAAAGTGAAAGCCCCGTGTGTTCAGGGTTGAAAAGAAGGGAAGAAAATGAAGTGGGATTTAGCAGTAGTCCAAGAAAGTTTACCATAAGCAGCTGGTAGAAGTTTCCACTGCTGCACGGGCAAACTAGTTGGAGTGTCCTGTGCTGAGAAACAATCTGGGTATGGTGGGCGTGTCCTGTTATAAGCCACACAATTGGGGAGTTTAGAGAAGCAGCTTCACTACCACACTTTCCTTGGCTCAACTGAAGCCAACGTGAGTAAATTCAGTTTTGTGTAATATTTTATGGTTCAAATAAAAACAGCCAGTTTCTTATACTTGACATAGTAGCAATTATAAGTAAATTGCACTTGTAGGTCTTGTTTCTTACTAACTTCTAGTAAACCTGGGGAGAAGGACTTGAAAGCAAGATTGTGGCTCTACTTTAATTTTCAAAGGCCTCTACTATACCCGGCTCTTTATTGCTCTTGTTTTATAATTCCTGCATCTTTATAAGGTCATGGTCACCCATTCTACCAGAAAACCTTGTACTCTGGACTTTACAAGGAAGCAGTGATATTAGGAAAGAGGCAGGTTTGTTTTCAGACAGAACACAGTGAGATGCTGAGGGAAGAACTGTCCCGAAAGAAGAACTTCACTCAGTCCTGTGATGAGAGGAGGTTCAGAGACGGCAGTCAGCGCAGGAGACAAGCCTGGGTGATCTTCTTGACTCTTTGTGGCCCTTCAAACACCATGGTGTGATTGCTCTACCCCCAGCTGCACCATATCCTCTGGAAGGATGAGCACAGGTCACTGCCCACCCTCCAAACCCAATTTCCAGTCCAGCAGGGCTGTGGTAGGAAGGAAAAGACCAAGCATTTCTGGCAATCTTCCAGGTAAAGCTGACATGTGCATCCTGGGGTGCCCTTTGAGAACCTCTGCAGCAGTGCAGGGACATTTTGCATCATGAAATGGTTGAAGGTGAGGGCTCTGGGGTGGGAGGGTCCTGGATTAGAGTCCAGGTGCCTATCAGCCCTGTGATGTGGGAAAGACTCCTTAATCTTGAAGCCTGTTTCTGTAATATTGAGGGGGCGATCTGCATAATAGGTCATCCCAAAGGACAGATATGCCTGTCCTTCCTGTCTGGCACAAGTCTCTTGCCCTGAGGAGCCTACCATCCACTATTAGGTCACTTTATGTCTTAAACACAACAAAAATATTATTTTAAATTCATTCCAGTTTTATGTGCATTCATTAGTAGGGTAATTTGAGTAATATCTGTTTCTACCAAAGTATGTTTTGCATGAGAGCAGAAGTTAGACTCTTACTTTTATTAAGTTAACCATGGCGTCTCCAGTAGGTCTCAGCAGTATAATGAAACCTGCTTCACATATATTTTAAATTGGCAAAATTTAGTATACAAATCAGCATAGTTCCAATTCATCCTTTTCAAGGTATAAATTTATAGTTAAATATTTTCAGCTAATTGTTTCATGAACCTTCATCATCAGCTCTCACTCTCCCATCCCCAATTACATCTAAATTTCTTAAGGATATTGGAATGTTGTGTGTGAAACTTGTGTATAAATGGCTGAATCTTATCAGTGCCAGGTGATTGATGGCCTATGGAGACTTCCAGTGCTAAGCAGGTCAGTGGTTCCCAGTTAAGGCTTGTGGTTGGCAGGTGTGCTCACGGGGAGACACACAGTTAGGAATGGCCATTTCTCTAAGCCTCTAGATTGAAGCCCCCTCTCCTGCTGGAGCTTGGGCACAGGTGTCAGGAAAGGTCCTGTGTTGATTTACTTTAAGGCCATCACACCTGTGGCCACCTTCCTTTTAGATTCCACCTATCCATGAAAAAGATCTCCTGGTGTCTCCTCAGCATGCTGTGGCTCTAGCAATGCTCTTGATAACATTCTGCTCTCCTAGTTTCTTTAAGTCCAGGCTCAGAGGCATCTGGGACATGGAAATATTAATATTTAGATTCATTTCTCCTAGCAGCTGTGTTATTGGATTTCTGCCTCTTGCCAGCTCACATTAAATTGGTATAACTCTCACCATCTCCTCTTAAACAGGAAGCACTGGTGGGCTGATGTCTAGTTAAAAAGATTATACCCGTCCAGTCCCCCTCAACAGACCTGAAATACATCTGTAAAAGCCCCAGTGTGTCTATTTCAGGGAACTTTACAGATCATTTAGTGCCTCCAGGACTCTGAATAGAGCAATTGCTTATTGCTCTATTCAGAGTCAGAAATGTAATTGTCAAGATATATGTGAGCTAACTTTTTTTTCCTATACTTTTTCCTACACTGGCTTAAAACCTTTTAGTTGAAATAAAATATGCGTGGTGTCTGTTCAAATTAAACTCTTAAGGAAGAGTCTTGGAGAAATTTGGGAACTCTGAGTTTTGTTACTGGATGAATTAATTCTGTAATATAGAGTTGAAACTTATTTGTGTACAGGGAATATGTGTTTAGTTCCACATACTGAAGTGCAAGAAATACAGTTCTCTGTATCCCACTAATTCAACTCTGAGTCCAATTTTTCCAGCTTCAAAGTTTTGGTGGGTCCTCCATTTCCCTTCTCTCTAGGATCAGGGTATTCTATGTGACTCTGGAGCATGGGTAAATATCATCCACAATGTTCAGGTAATCTTGGGCTCACTTTTCAAGCTCTATAGATCACTTAAAGCAAGTGAGTTGCTGTCTGTCCTGAGTGATGTTCTGACCACCCTATGACAGCTCCTTAGCCTTGATGAAGAGTCACAAAATTGCTAACAAAATAATACAATATGTGTTTATTACAAGGTCATTTGGGGTGTTGATTCTCAACTCAAGGAATGTGCATGGAGCACTGAGCGATAGTCAGATTTCAGCATAGTAACAGTGAAAGCCCCAGGGAAGGACTGAAGATTGTCCCAGAAGCCAGGTCTTTGCCCCTCCACCAGATCCACTGGTGCAGTATGTCCCATTGCAGAACTGCACCCTCCCAAGAACATCCAGAACCCTTTTCTTCTTCCACTGGGAGAAATTCACCAAGAATCTAGCTGAGACAGGGCATCTTTGGTTGTCCCCAAGAAAAAATCCACACTACTGTCTTCAGCCCCTGATTGCTATTTGGAGACTGGTTTTATTCCAGGAAACCTGACCTGATCCCTGGCAATCCCCACCCATGAGAAAGTGGGGGCTGGTGGTTACTTGCTGCTCTCCCTGTGATTAGACAGGAAGTATTATTTTTATTTATTTGTCTTAATTGACATAATATTTACATGTTGATGGTGTTCCATGTGATGTTTTGATACATTTTCACAATGTGCAATGGTCATAGTAAACATTTCTCTCTTGAAGCGCTTATCCTCTCTTTGTGATGAAAACTTTCAAAATCCTTTTTCATTTGTTTGAAATACACAGTTCATTATTGTTATCCACAGTCACCAACTGTTCAACAGCACAAGAGAGCTTCTTGATCTTATCTATGACTCAGTACCCACTGATCTTATCTGTGACTCAGTAACTACTGGTCAACATTTCCCATCCCTCTGCCGGACCCCCACCACCCATCTGCCCACCCTCTGGCACAGGCTGTTCTTTCAACTTCTATTAACTTTGTTGGATTCCACGTAAGAGGAGGTGTTCTTATTATCTTGATCCACCCTTTGCCTTGGACCCTGTGTATTGAACCTCAGGCGTGAGATTTCTCTGAGTTCTTGTTCACCCTCATGGTGAGCAAATTCTGCCTTGTGCATTTGCCCCTTTGTATGCAGAGGTTCCACATCCCAGAGATCAACCAACTGCAGATGAAAAATATTTGAAAAGGTGTGTCTTTACTGAGCACATGTAGATTTGTTTTATATTATTCCTTAAAACACAGTATCCCAACTATTGACTGAGCATTGACCATGTATTGGGTGTTATAAGTAATCTAAAGATGACTTTTTAAAAAATGTGTGGTATTTGCACATAACTTACAATTTTATGAAGGGACTTGAACATCTGTAGATTTTGGTATTGGCAGGAAGTCCTGAATCAAGTTTAACTGATACAAAGGGAGGACTTTCAGATTCTCATGTGAGGGTATCTCTTGTCCCTAGAGGCAAGAGACAAAACCGGGCATTGTTCATGGCCTGGACCTGAGGAGGCATCCTGGCTGTCCTTGAGCATATGGCCTGGGCTTGAGAGGTAGAAAGATTCCCTAAATCTACCTAGCAGTGAGTAGCAGTTTTTCTTGTTTCCCTAAGAGTCCCCATTTTCTCCCTTTTTTTAAAAATCAAATTACAAAAAAATTCAAATATTTAATTTCATGTATGTTTGCATAAAAGTATTTATTTATTGTGAGCTTATGTCCAAACATAGTCCCTCTTATACATTGCTGGATAGAATGTTAAACAATCCAACTGCCATGGACAGGGAATGTGATAATATCAGAGAAAACTACAGATTGATTTTCTTGATAATTCCAGTCCTAGCAATCTGTCCCATAAACACTGGGGTAAATATTAAACAACATTCATGAAAAACCAAATTTTGCAACATATTGATAAAACAAGATAATGGAAACATCAAGTAACAGAAATGTGGTTGGATAAACAGTATAGTTATTCAATAGTGCTGGCACTCATTAAGTATGTTGTCAAGGAAGGGGTAGAGGGCTTATGGACAAATAGAATTATATTCAGGTTCTGTTATCACAGGGAAACCCAGGTGCAGAATTCTGAATAGGTTAGAATGTAGAAGCAATGGTTAATGTCACAGGTCCACTCAGCTCAGGTGTGCCTCCCAAAGCCTGGGTCCAACACTAGCCTAGATAGTGCTTGCTGTGAAGGCATTTTGTAGATGTGGTTAATGTTTATAACCAATTGGCTTTAACTGCAGCATCTTAGATGAGCCTCATCCAATCAGTTGAAAGACTCAGGAGTGAAAACAGGTTTCCTAGAGAAGCAAGGATTCTGTCTGAAGTTGGCAGCATAGAAATCCTGCCTGCCTGTGGGTCCTGCTGGACTGTCTTACATGCTACGAACTTACTAGCTTGCATGTCCTTGTAAGGCAATTTCTGAAAAGTCTCAAAGTCGGTATTTACTTATCTATATATCTACCCCTCTCGTATTGATTCAGCCTCTCTGGAGAACACTGACAGTTATAGCAAGTAGACAGATTGGTAGACAGCATCTATTGCCTATAAGGTGAGAAAGTAGAAGGATAAAGTAGAAAATACTAAAATTATTAGCTAGAAGAGGCAATGGAAATAATTGGGGGAAAAATTGAAAATGGATTCATTTAAATAATATAAGTACATTATTTGTCTTTATAAGAAAGTGCAAGTTTTTGCTGATCTTTGATTTTGAAACTGGGAATGCTTTTTATCTCTTCAGGAACTAACATTTCTTTGCCTTTTAAAAATTGCTACATAAATAATTGTGAATATTAGAACAACATACTGATTAGCTTATAATATTTTGTGTTTATAAAAATGGCATCCTTATTTAGAAAGGGGAAAAAAGGTGCTATTTCTGAGATAAGTCTATGTTAATTTTTGTTACCTTTTCTGATACCTAGTATAGAATTATGTGACTCTACCAGAGGTTCTTAATTTTTCTATTAATTACATTTCAATAAAATTTCTTAAGCAGCTAAGTTATTGAACAAGGGCAAGGTCCTTAGTCTGTTTGCCTAAGGTCAGAATGACACAATTGCTTGGGGACAAGAGTGTGAGCCCCTTGGATTGATTATGTAAGGTCAATTTCAATTTGCAGTCCCAACAGGAATGTGAGTCCTCATTGCTCTGTGTCCTTGCTCATACCTGTGATTGACAGCTTTTTACAATTTTGACAAACTGATATGTATAAAACTGTTGAACTTTAAAGTTCAAGGGTTTATTGGTATATAGGCAACAGTTCAGTGACTATTTTTCTCATTTTTTTTCTGTTTTAAAATGTTTTTTCTTTTTTAATTGTCTTAGGAGTTTTATATACATATATAAATCTAGGTATGTGTATGTATACAAATATTTATGTATATATTTGGTTTCCTATTATCTAAAATTCTTTCATATTTTTACCCATGTATTTTTTTGTTTTAAGGTAAAGCATTCTTTTTTTCAAACTTTATTTTATTTATTTACTTTTATGTGGTGCTGAGGATCAAACCCAGTGCCCCACACATGCTAGGCAAGCGGTCTACCACTGAGCCACAACCCCAGCCCCTCCATTTTATTTTTATTATCTCTCAGACAATTTCCTGGCATGCTTTATATCTTTTATTATCTGCTTATTCCAGTGGTGTTTTATCTGTAGCATTCTTTGCTACATGAATTCTGTGTTTTTCTCCAGGGTAGTTTGTGATAGACACTCCATGAATCCCAGCAGCTGGGGACCAGGTTTGCTGAGGTACTTGAGTTGGGGGTCTAGGAACCACTTGCAGAGTGTGTCAACCTCTCTTCCACAAGGAGCATCCATTATGGTGATGGTTTCTCAGTGGAGAGTCTTTGCCTGAATCCATGGCCCAGGACAAGAGAGAATTTTCTATTGCTTCCTGTGCTCGTCTTTGCATCTCTTTGTTTCATTTTGTTTTGTTTCACTTAATCCCCTTTTGCTGAGAAGCCTGAGCATCCTAGCTTTATGTAGTGGTCTGAGTGCCAATTTCTTGCCTTGCTTAGATTTAGGACCTAAACTTCTATGTCTGGGCACTAAAATTCATCCTCTATTTACAAGATTGACTGCGCCCCATCTTCCCTGAGAGCAGCCACCACTTCAGTGCACTGTTTCCTCTCAGTTTCCAGCATTGTAGCAGGCTATTATTCATGACCTCAGGCATGCATATGGACATAAGAGGATCACCATATTTTGTGTGCTTCTATTGAGGAGATTCAGTGTGATCCAGACTGATATCTGAAACTTGAAGTCTCTTTATTGTGTGTGCCTGGTTATTGACTTGTTTTTAGTTTTATCCTTTGTTTTTTCCTTGCAACTGGACCTTCCTCTCTTCTGCTCAGCTCCGTCAGCTCACTCAAGCTCCAAGTTCTTATATTTTCCCTCCTCTGGGCCCACTGGGCTCTGTATAAGGAATAGAAAATGCTAGTCTTTTAAAAACAAGAATCCTGCCAGCTCTGACCTGATGGATCCAGGGACTCTGGATTTAATGTTTTGCTTGGGAAAGATAATGGGAAAGGAGGAGTAACAGATTTCCTTCTTTCTCATTCTTTGTAGCAGTGAGAGTATCATAAATTTATATATGATTACATTATTTACTAAAAACTTACTGATATTACTGAGGCAAATTCATTTCAAATAATTCTACACAGACACACGCACACACACACACACACTTTAAGGAGCACGTATAGACAAAAGTAATGTGCCTCTGAAAAACAAGGCTTTGATGCCAAAGCTTTATGCTCTAGGGAAAAAAGGAAAGATGCTTGTCTGGGGATGGAATGTCTCAATGTCTTGATGCATCTATCTTGATATATATCCTGGGAAGAATTTTTATTCCAACTAGAAAAAAAAGTAGATAATGGATCTTTAAATCTGTTCCCTTTAAAAATTATATTCTAAAGGCAAAATTATATGAAACATTAATACTAAATTTATACTATTTTTAAAGTTTTGTGCTTTTTTAATTTTCTAAACATTATAGATACACGTATAGAGTTAAAATGCTTATTAGTATAATAATAGGCTTTTTTTAAAAAATCATGCATTTAATTATTTATCAGGAACTAAAGAAGTGCTGGATGATTATTTTTAAACGATTCCTTATGATTTATTCAGTGGAGAACACTAGAAATATAGATTTATAGTAATTAAATTGAAACCAAACCAACAATGAAATATCCCCTAGGGAGACTAGGTCCAAAGTTCAAGTGCAGGATGTGAACTTTATGGTCACGAGAGAGTTTTTTAATGTTCCCTTTTAGTGCATCTCCATCCTTTGTACTCTTTCCTTGGTGAAAATTATAAGAGTCTACACAGACATTTGCAGAATTCTGCCTTCAGCAGAAGGTCTCATGCATTTTTTCTTATTTGTACTAATTTAGGCCTTGACAAGTTTATAATTTTTCTTCCAGGCTGTGTTACAGGACATTATATTAAGACCTGTGTGTAAGGAGTATTTTTTCCTAAAAATAGTGTGGCTCTTAAATTTCCAATTGTTCTGTAAAACATTCTTTCAGAAACTGTTTTTCTGCTTCTCCATCCTTCTCAAAAAGCAAAAGTTTACTTGTAAACTCACGTTAAAAATATAAATCAAATAATCTGAAGGTTAGTAACAAAGCAAACACATTTAAGAAATAAAATAAACATTGTTGAACAGGCAAGAACTGTTTTCGCCTTAGAACCCTTTCTTTATAAAACTGCACAATTTTAAGAACATTGTCCATTCGATTTCTTTGCCTAGAGCCAGTGAAACGCAACCAGTTATAACTGGAATCAGACACCCAGACTCACAGACAGGACTGGCAGGTGAAAACCAAGGGCCGGTGGGGAAGCTGACCCAAGAACAAGACCATAAGTCATTAAAATTAAAATAAGGCTAAAAGCAAGCAGCTGTTCACACAGGATCACCCCTAGGTTTTGAGGGACCCCCATATGTTAGTCTGTTCTCATTGGGATGTTACTTGCATCCAGAGACCATCCCTGCCTCACTTGGTCCCACTATCTTTTTTTTTTTTTTAATTTTTTATTGTGGGTTGTTCAAAACATTACAAATTTCTTGACATATCATATTCCACACTTTGATTCAAGTGGGTTATGAACTCCCACCTTCACCCCATACACAGATTGCAGAATCACATCAGTTACACATCCATTGATTTACGTATTGGTCCCACTATCTTGAAGTGACCTTGTTATAGCATCATCACACCCTTTCAACATTTCCTGGTTATTTGCAGCTGCTACTACTAAGTTTTGAGCTGTTATTGGAAAAATATTAAAACCATACTGAACACTAGTTCTTACTGGGAGTTATGTGTGTATGACTTCACTCTAATCCTGACATCAGTTTATAAGGTAAATATTACAGTTATCTCCATTTACCAACTAAGAAATTATAGACTAAGTAATATGCTTGAGAATCCATAGCTGAAAATTTTCTCTCTAGAATCTGGGTTGTAGCCATTACTTATTTTTTTAAGTGGTTCAAATAGTTCCCTTTTGCATTATGCAAAGCATGCATCTCCAGCTGAGAGGAAGAACAGTTATCCAGGAGAAATGATTTGGAGAGAAAAAAGTGTGTTCAGTATGTGACAATGTGTGTGTGTGTTACCCTTAAAATAACAGCCCGGTGGGGGTAATATCCTACAATGCTTAAGAACTCTGTCACTGAAGATTCACAGGGAAGGTGTATTATCTTTTGATCTCCCAAGGTATTCTGTAAATTCTTGTGATAATTGCTTTACTCTAACCAACTGGGCCCTCGGAAGACTCAACTACTAAAAAGCCCTACCACCAGCAATTTGTGCAAATTACACACAGACAACAGGAGAGGAAAATAGTCAACTGAGGCTCTCATGAAAAGTCCAAGTCTCTCCCTGAGATGATTCCAAGTGAAGATGGTGCCCATTTATACATCCTCACTGACCACTGATTAGCTGTATTCAAATTTCGTTATCACTTAATTTAAAATTCTGTTAAATTTCATTGTGATTTATTTGACTCCTGGGTTATTTATATGTTTGTTATTTAAATTCCCATGAATATAGGCCTTGCATAGATAAATTACATTTATTTAATTCTAATTTAATTCCACTGTGGTCAGGGAACATTTTCTAATAGAGCAATTCTTTGAAATTTATGAGAATTTTTTTTTCAATTTGTAAGTCCAGGATATGGTCTTTCTTTTTGAACATTTTCCTTATATATGAAGAAAAATTTGTCTTCTGCAGTTGTTTGGTGTAGTGCACCTCAACTGTCTCTCAGTCAAGATGATTAATGTTCATTTTTTATTTGTTCTTGCTGATTTTTTTTTTGCTTTGTTTACTCTAAAACAGAGAGGAGTACTAAAGTGGCTAATGAGTACCATGGATTTATCTATTTCTCCCTTAAGTCTTTTAATTTTGCTTCATGATTTTTGAAATTTTCTTAAGAAGGCCATAATTTTATAATTATGGCCTTTTTGAAAAACTAAAATTTTTGAAATTACAAAATATTTCTCATTATCTATTATAATTCTCCTTGCTTTAACTTCTACCTTGTGTGGTATTAATATGGTAATTTTAAATTTATTATATTTAGTATTGGGTGGTAAGTTAAGGTTCTCAGCTTTTTTTCTACTATCTGTGTAGACAGCATATATTTTGTTCTTTATTGCTTATTGGTGCAATATAGTTGTACATAATAGTTGGGTTCATTTTACCATAATCATTTTTAGTATGCTGTCTCCAAGAGATCTCACCTCATAGGCAAGACATCCACAGACATCCACAGACTGAAGGTAAAAAGATGTGAAAAAAACATAGTATTCACATGGATCTCATGAACAAGCAGTGGGTTCTATCCTCATATCAGGTAAAGTGGACTTCAAGCCAAGTTAATCAGAGGGCAGAGAAGGACATTTCATACTGCTTAAGGGAATTATATATCAACAAGCCATAACAATTTTAAATATACCCCAAACATTGGAGCTTCTGTGCACATCAAACAAACCCTTCTCAATTTCAAGAATCAAATAGACCACAACACAATAATACTGATTTTAACATGCCTCTCTCATCACTGGATATATCCTTCAAACAAAAACTAAATAAAGAAGCTATAGAACTAAAAAGTACAATTGATAATTTAGACTTAACAGACATATAAAATATTTCATCCTTTGATGACTAAATACACTTTGTTCTCAGTAACACTTGATCCTTTTCTAAAATAGACTATATCTTAGCCCACAAGCAAGTCTTAGTAAATACAAAAATATAGAGATACTACCCTGCATTCTATCAGATCATAATGGAATAAAATTAGAAATTTTATCATTGATAAAATCAAAAATAAAAGTTATTTCAACACCTAGAGACTAAATAATATGCTATTGAATGACCAATGGATAGCTGATAAAATTAAAATAAAAACACTTGAAGGTAAATGAGAAAAATGACACAACATATCAAAATCTCTGGGACATTATGAAGGTGGTTCTAATAGGAAAATTCACTGCATTGAGCTCATTCATTGAAATAATAGAAAGTCACCAAATAAATAACCTAACATTATATCTCAAAGCCCTAGAAAAAGAACACCAAAAACAGTAGAAGACATCTTTAGATTACTTATGACACCCAATACATGGTCAATGCTCAGTCAATAGTTGGGATACTGTGTTTTAAGGAATAATATAAAACAAATCTAGAAGACAGGAAATAACTAAAATTAGAATTGAAATCAATAAAATTGAAACAAACAAAAATTTTTTAAAAAAATCAATGAAACAAAAATTTGGTTCCTTGAAAATGTATATAAAATTGATAAATTCTTAGCCAAGCAAATGAATAAAATGAGAGAAAAAAACTTAAATAACTAATATCTGTGATGAAAAAAGTATTATTCATCCAGCGTATGGGGGCTGACATGTGATGGCCTTGAACAGATTGTCGAGTGTTGTGACCTGTTGAAATGCATGTGGGTGATTGGATGCTTTTTGAGAACGTGGGCACATACACTGTTGCTGCTACTTCTACTTTCAATGGATTCCAGAGGCCAGCTCTCTATCATGTGATGTCAGGACCAACATGGCAATGCATGCAGCCAATCCAGAACCACAGCTTCCCACATGAAGTGGAGGAACAGGACGTGGGCACTCTACCTGTGCCTTGTGCTCAGAAAAACAGCATGAAACCTCACTTGGCAGCATGCACCTCCACTAGATTCAGTGTGTAGATGCCACTCTGTAGCTCTTCATTGCAAGTTTAGCTTAAGGGATCTGGGGAAGGAGGATATGAGACCATTGAAGTTAATTACTGCTAGTTTTAAAATGTCTTTGTAAGAGTAGCGTTGGAACAGATGTAGCAATATGGAAGACAAGAAAGTGGGGTCACACTTATGGAAACAATTTGAATGTTTGTTTTATATGTATTTTGATTCACTTTTCAAACAAGCTATTAAAGAATGACCCCCTCAGCTGCCCAGCAAGCATTTGTACTTTGTACAATGGCAGAATGAGCCAAAAGCTTAATGTTGTGACCTGTTTTGAAAATAAAGTATCTTAGTAATTTAAAAAAAAAGAAGAAATAATAATAAATTCTGGAGCAGATTGTGGGGGAAAACTAGGTCTCCAAAAATTTCCTACCATTCTCTTCATACTATTTTTTATTTCTTTTCCTATGAAGAAGCTTTTTAATTTGATGTCATCCCACTTGTTAATTCTTGGTTTTATTTTGGGGGCTTTAGAGGTATTTTTCAAGGAAAGCTGTGCCTGTGTCAGTATGTTGTGGCCTTAGCCCTATCTTTTCTACTAGCAGATGCAACCTTTCTGCCCCTCTACCTAAGTGATCCACTTTGAGTTGAATTTCATGCATGGTGAGAAATAGGGATCTCATACCATTCTTGTACATATGAATATCCAGTTTTTTCCAGCAAATTTTGTTTAAAATGCTGTCTTTTCTCCAACATGTATTTCGGCACCTTCGTGAAGTATTAGATGGCTATAAGCTTGTGGGTTTGTCTCTGTGCCTTCTATTCCGTTCCATTGATCTGTAGGTCTATTTTGATGCCAATACTATGCTGTTTGCTACTGTAGCTTCATAGTATAATTGGAGATCAGATATTGTGAAGTTTTCAGCATCACTCTTCTTGGTCAAGATTGCTTTGGCTATTCTGTCTTTTGTTCTTCCAAATGAATTTTAAGACTGTATTTTCTGTGAAGAATGTCATTGATCTTTGATGGCAGAATGCCAGCTTACTGATGGAAAGTAGTGTGTAAAAAGGAGTAAAAAGCCTTGACTTAGAAATTTTGTTAATTCCTTTACTGTAAATATTTCCACAGTGGCTGATTTCAACCTATAATTCATTTGATAACAGGCTTGACAAATTCTTAAACATTTTCATAAGATTTGTTAGTCAGTCTGGGCCAGTCACCAGCACACCACTGAACAGCTACTACTTAAACATACTGGATTTGTATGTTGCAATAATGATGATAATTTTCCTGCAATGCCTTCATTCAATTGAAGCTCATCTGTTAAGTTATCATGTCTATGTAAAGACTTAAAAGGCAATAGTGGTTATAATTTTAAGTCATAACTTTGAAAAGCTCATAAAAGCTGTAAGCATTCTCCTATAGAAGGAAAAGTACACATTCAAATCCTTTAATACAATTTTGGAAGAACATTGGGCTTCCTGATATTTCTTCATGGGACTCAGATTTACCATTTCTTTTATTTTTTCAGGTTGGATAAACTAATATGCAAGCACCCTTTTTCTTTTTTCTATCTGTAATTTTTATTGGTACCTTATAATTACATATGATAGCATTAATTATGATATATTCATACATGTACAATGCATTATTTGGTCTCTTTTATTTCCCCATAACTATATTTCCCTCCCTTCATCCCCATCCTCTCATCTACTGGTCATTCTTGTATGTTCTTGTACATACATGAAGTCCCTTTATTTTTTTTTCCTCTCTAGCTGCTAAATGAGAGAAAACATATGACCCTTGACTTTCTGAATCTGGCTAATCTCACTTAGCATAATGTTCTCAAATTCCATCCATTTTCCTTCAAATGACATAATTTTCTTATGGCTACTGAAACTCTATTGTGTATACAAACCACATTTTCTATATGCATTCATCTGTTGATGGAGATGGGGGCTGGTTCCAAAACGTGATAATTGTGAATTGTGGTGTCATAATCATAGCTGTGCATTTGTGATTATAGTTATGGTATCTTTAAATCTTTTGGATAAACACCTGGAGTGGTACAGCTGGGTCATATAGTGGTTCCATCTTAAGTCTTTTGAGGAACCTACATTTGGATGTTCACAGTGGTTGTGGTCATTTTAAATCAACATTGTGTTAGTGTTCCTTTAACCCCATATCCTTGCTAGCATTTTTTATTATTGTGTTATTGATGATTGCTATTCTGAGCAGAGAGAGAATCTCAATGTAGCTTTTCAAAATCTTTGTATTAGTGCATCATAGTTATACATATAACATAGCAATATAGTTTTGCATTTTCTGATGGCTAAAGATGGTGATAATTTTTTTTCACATTTTTTTTGTTGGGGTCATTTGTGTTTCTGCTTTTGAGAAAGGTCTGTTTGGTTCATTTGTCAATTTATTGAGTGGGCTATTTGTTAGTTTTTTTCTTAGATTGTCTGAATGTTTTATATAGTCTAAATATTCATCCTCTGTTGGAAGAATACCTGGCAAACAACTTTTCCCATTCTGAAGGCTCTTTCTTTGTGAGCTTAATCATTTCCTTTGCAGAAGTTTTAGTTTGAATGCTATTCAATTTATTAATCCTTGGTTTTCCTTCCTGAGCTTTAGAGGTCTTATTGAGGAAGTTGATGCCTGTTCCTGTATGATAGAGCAGACTTCTAGCTGCTATAAAATTTCTGCTCTAGTTCCTGGGTCTTTGATCCACTCTGACTTGTATGCAGGGTGGGAGATGAGAATGTAGTTTTATTCTTCTATATTGATTTTCAGTTTTCCCAGGACCATTTGTTTAAAAGGCTCTCTTTTTCTTTAACATGTGCTTTTGGTGCCTTATTCAAGGATCTGGTAACTTAAACTATGTTGGTTTGCCTGTTTTCTAGTTAATTCCATTGCTCTACATGTCTATGCCAGTGCCATGCAACTTTTGTCCCTATAGCCCTGTAGTATAATTTGAAGTTGGAAATTGTGATGTCTCCAGCATTTTTCTTATTGCTCAGCTTTGCTTTGAATATTTTGGGTCTTTTATATTTCTATATAAATTTTAGGACTTTTTGGTTTTTGTAGTTCTATCATTACCACGAATGCCACTGATAACATTATGGAAATTGCACTGAATGTATAAATCACTTTTATTAAGTTGGCCATTCTACCAATATTAATTCTGCCTGCCCAGGAATATAGGAGATGTTCTTATTATTTAGTGTCTCCTTCAATTTCTTTCTTTTGTGTTCTATAATTTTCCCTGCAGCAGTCTTTCACCTCCTTGGCTAGATTTATTGGTATTTATTTTTTAAGGCTATTGTGAATGGAATTTTTTTCTGCTGTCTTTATCAGCAGACACATTATTGGTGTGTATATAAAAGCTATTGAATTATGTATTGATTTTGTATACTACTTTGCTTTAATTTTAATCAGCTCTAGAAATCCTCTGCTGAAGCCATTAGGATTATCTAAGTACAGGATCATATCATCTACAAATAGCCATGTATTTGACTTCTTTATCACTAAATCCATTTTATTTCTCTTGCCTAATTTCTCTGACTAAAATTTCAAGTACTATATTGAAGACAAGTAGTGAGAGTGGACCTCCTTTTCTGGTTCCAAATTTTGAAGAAAATGCTTTTTTTTTTTTTTTCTTTCCCGTATACTATAATGTTGCCTTTGGGTTTGTCCCTATTTAACTTTTGTGATGTTTAGAGAAGTTCCTTCTAGCTCTAGTTTTTTAGTCTTTTTAACACAAATTGGTGCAAATTTTGTCAAAGGCTTTTTTTTCTGTATCTAATGCCATGGTCATATGATTTTTGTCCTTAATTATGCAGCTTTGAAATCCAGAGGATTATCGAGGACCTCTTCATAAACTTGTATGCCAGTAAATCCAAAAATCTAGAAGAAATTAATAGGTTTCTAGACATATGACCTACCCAAATGTAACCAAGAAAATGGTAAAAAACCTAAGGAGACTGATATTAAGCAATAAGACTGTAACAGTCATAAAAACCATCCAAGAAAACCTGGCATCAGATGGATTCCCAGCTGAATTCTACAGGATCCTTAAAGAATTAATGCCAATGCTTCTCAAATTGTTTCAAGAAATAGGTGGGTTGGGGGTAACACTCCCATGTTTATTCTATATAACCCGATTCACTCTTATACTAAATTATTAGCTTCAGAATCCGTGGTTTCTTTTTCTGTTCATGCACTGACAGCAGTAGTACTTTTAGTCCTGGTCATTAGAGGTTGATATTAAAGATATTAACCTTAGTAGATTCTCTTTCAGAGTGGTTCCACTGTAAAAAGCACAAGGAAAATTTACTTTTCCTCATATCTGAGATTTGTTTTTGAGTGTTTGCAATTCTTGAGCATTATTATGTTCACCATGATAAAACCATCACTGGAGAATTCTGATTCATAAAGGTTGGATTGTAATTGGCAAGGAGGATTTTTTAAAAATATTGAATCACTTTGAATATGATTATTATATTGTAAATGATATCAGATACAATACTCCCATTTATCAATGGGATTGTTCATGTAATTTACAGGCCATTCAAAAACTAAATGTTAGAACTAGCATGATTCAGCATCAGTAAGTCCATTCATACACCAGAGACCAAATGACCAGTTGAAGTCCAGGTATCCCTAAGAAAAACACAACCTTAATCTTCTGGCTCTGAATTGGTTCCATCTGGAATTGTCCTATTGCTCAATACATTGAAATGTGAAACAAACTCGCTTGATGACATATTTATTAAACACCTACCATTGTGATACAATGCTAGGATTCCAGTAAGAGAAAAATAATGAACACAAGATACTTCATGCCTTTTACAAACTAACATTCTTGCCAAGCAATACTATAGATCACTGAAATACAAAATCAAGTGGAGACAAAGCTTAACAAATGAAGTCAGATACATATTTACTTGAAAAAAATCAAGCAAGGTCCATGGAAGGAAGTACCATATTCAAGTGAACACTGAGGGACAGGTAGGAGAGAAACAGATGGAAATTGGAGATAAAGAAGGTATTCTAAGTGGAAGGTGTTTGTTTTAGTCAGCTTTCTCACTGCTGTGATTTCAAGATTCACCAGCACAATTGTAGAGGAAGAAAAGTTCATCTGAGAGCTCATAGTTTCAGAGGTCAATGGAGGGCTCCATTCTTCTGGGCTGGAGGTGAGACAGAACATCAGGAGAGTGTGTTGGAAGGAAGCAGCTAACATCACAGTGATCAGGAAGCAGAGAGACACCACTCACCAGATACAAATATATACCCGAGAGCCACGCCCCAATTCCCATCTCCTCTGGCCAGACACACCCTACCACTTTGGTTAATCCCATCAGGGATTAATTCACTGGTTAGGCTAAAGGCTATGACCCAATCATTTCTCCTCCAAACTTTCTTGCATTGTCTCACACAGGAGCTTTCTGGGGATACTACATCTAAATCTTAACAGTATTCTATGTGCAAAGATGAGCAGGTTGGGAAATCTATAGGCCACATCCTCATAAGAGTAGAAAATAATCTACTTTGAATGGAATATACATTACTTGTGGTAGAATAATGGAAGATGAGTCCAGGAAGCCAATTTTTGCCTCTATTATATGAGTGCAGAGCATTATTTAGGTGATGAAGGACTGAGTGTGTTAAAGTCATGATTTTGGGACCAGTAGATGACTTTTAATTTGTCTGTGTCCCAAGATAATAGACCATACCTCTGTCTGTATATGAAACAAGATGTTAGAAATCCAAGTTTGGACCAAATTATAAACACGACTAAGATTTTCTTTGGTGGAGTTTAGATCATTTTCAACCTACCTCCACACCTTCTCTCTCTTCCTATCCCATTCTTTTCTAAATTGAACTTGTGTCTGATCCCATTGTCAGTGATGAGTGGACTGATAATGAGTTGGAGACTGGGGTCCAGGGCTAACTGCTCTAAGGGCATTCCCATGTCATCCAGGGAACTCTTAATCTGAAAGGTTTCAGGACTCTAAGGAGTCAAATTATTATAGCGGTATGTGAGTCAAATAGATCATGCATATGGTCTTCTCACCTCATGAAGAGTGGAATAACACTTATGTGTCTTCCTTCCAGGGCCCCTAGCAGCCATTGGCTATAAGCAACATCCTGACTCGGTGTAGGTGACTTGGGACAAACCAATCCTCACAGTGGAAATTGTCCACATTAAGGCCAGCCATGCTTTGCCAGTCATGTCATCATGAAACCAGAAGAGACATGAGGCACTTAGGATGATGCAAAGATGACTACATATCTGAAAGCTCTTCAGTTTAGACCCAGATCCAGGACTGAGTTTCACAAACGTTAACAAAGTACTAGGTACAGATTCATGAGTTCTCAGCACCATTTTATCTTTCTGTCATCACATGAGGAGGCAGAGATTATAGCCTGACCCTCCCTGAACTGCGGAGACATGGAGGAATGCACCTCAAAGATAAAAGGTGCCTTGTAGAGGTGGCATCTCTGAGAGTCCCTTTCATGGGGACGGTTCAGAGCTGAGAGTTGCAGATGGATGACTGTCAAGGCAGCTGGGGACCTGTGTCTTCAGTCAGCTTCAAAAGGTGGCGATCTGTCAGCAAGATGTTCTGCTGGCCTGCTGGCTTCCGTGAGTGATGCTGGGAGTACCATCTTTTGCAGGAAGGAGAGATCACTTTCTGAAATGATTCCTGAAAGCGGCAAGACAGCAGGCTATAGATGACAGGCTTGACAGCTGAGCTCAGGTAGAAGAAGACACCTGGAATAAGGAAGAGACGTGTGGAGAAACTGAGTGAGAGGCCCATTAGGCTGGAAGCATGAATATTTAACAAAGACCTGGAGTCCCTGGTGTTGGCTCTTTTGGAAGTGATGATATATACAAGACTTTCTTTGAGAATGCAAAAGGCTCTGAACTGATCTACCACCTGTGCACTTAGGACTCAAACATAAAAATTGCAATCCTCAAAAAGTTTAGGCTGGCGCAGGATCTCTCTTAGATAGTAACTTCCTTTGATCCCTACATAAAGAAAATGTTCCTATAACATTAATAAAAGATGTTTAAGAATTAGAGAAAAAAAAATTTTTCTCATTGTAATTTTACTTAAATCTATAATTTGAAGCTGCAAGTGATGGAGGAAGGGTAAATCTACCAAGGATTAGTTCCTGCTGAGATTCCTGAAAAGCTCTTTTTTTAAAAAAAAATTGTAGTTGTTGATGGACCTTTATATTATTTATTTATATGTGGTGCTGAGAATCAACCTAGTGTCTCACACATGCTAGACCAGTGCTCTACCACTGAGCCACAACTCCAGCCCACACTGAAAAGCTCTTTAAAGAATGGTTCTCTCAATGTCTTCTCCCTCCCTGCCTTTCCTTGATGGCTCTTCCACCTTATTAAATCATTGTGTTTATCATTTATTTTGTCCATTTGCACTTTTCACATAACCATTTTCCTGTTTCTTATACTCTTCCTTATTACCATGTCCTGTGTTATGTCTCCTAGGTTTAATGAGTGTAAGAATGGGAATCTTAGGACCTCGTATCTGTCATATCTGTCAAAGCAAGAAACTGAAACTGAAACACACTGGCATTTCAGTTTCTTCCAAACTGTGAAATGGGGAATAAAAATTTAGAGAAGCACCGGCACTTCAATTTTCTCCTAGTTATAAAATGAAGAAAAATTTCAGCCTAGCTCATTTTCCCTCACTATTGTGAGCAGCTGTGTCGTGATACCATCCATGGGGGGCTGAGAATATAAAGCAACTCAGAGGTACAGTGGTCAGCACACTCCTTGTTACCTTTGCTAGCATGATCCACAGCAGTCAGAGTGCCACATGCCATGTGTACAGGTGGGCAGGGAGGAATACAAAAGGAGATGTTACTATTGACTGTTTGTTCATTCATGAAATAAATACTAACTGAACCCTTACTAAGTGCCAGGAACTTCAAGGCACAAGTGAATTGTCTTAACAACTTCAGATAGTATCATTCAGATGAAATCCATGGCTAAATTCAATAATTTATGGCACAATTTCTGTTAAGAGCAAACCATGAGCTATTAAGTCCTGCTATAGCAGTTTACATAATGGGGTAAACACAATGACAAGGATTCATCCATTTGGTGGGTGTGGCTGGGCTTCATCCTGACCTTGAGATGAGTGGGAGATGAGAAAGAAGGTCATTGGTTGCAATTCTCTGTTTTTAATAGACAGAAACCTGAGCTTAAAGTTCAGTTATTTGGGGGTGAGTCCTGGGTCTAATATTTACCAGCTGAGTGCCTTGGGCAGTCACTTCTTCTAGTAGTAAAGCAGACCAGGGACCCCCACTTAGAAGACCCTTACCATAATTACACAGAAGTCCCCACCATGTTTGTAACATATGAGTTTCTCTTCTTGTCAGAATGATTTTTTTACAAAGGGTATCAACAAGATATCAGCAAAAATTTTGGCAGAGGGCATGGTGGTTTGCATTTCCCTCTTGTTTATAAAGGCTAGATTTGAAGGGGAAAAAAAAAAAAACTTGTAAAACCTCTGTCTGACATAGGAATATGGGACAAAGAGTATGACCCCTCCCACTACATGTAATCATCCCACTAACTATAAATCTAAAAGAATTTCCAGATTTGGGATCCAGAGATTTGTTTAGGCATTAACTTCCTCTGGACCTCTGCAGCTAATAATCCTGCTTCCTAAAAATTCCGCAGGTGACCAGCCTCTTCTGTCCTAGATTAGCAGAACTGGATTTTTTTTTACTATAAAATGGTTTACGATAATATCTACTTAACAACTTGTGATTATAGAAATACAAGTGGAATTTATAGGCTAAAACCTCTGTAACACTCACTGACTGACTGCCTATCATCAGAGCCTGGTGTCTAGAGCAGACGCTATTCTCATTTTACAGCCAAGGAAACTCTGGCATGAAGGCAGCCAGAGGCTCAGCTCACTCAGAGCATTGAAGTGGAATTGGGGTACCAAGCCAGGTGCTCTGACTTGGTGACTTTCCACCAATATTTCTTCCATCTTCTGATGGTAGTATCCTGGACAAGGAGAGTTACAGTCACCTACAAGCAGATCTTGATGCCCATGAACACCTTTTGGCTGCTTTCATGAGGCCATAGGAGACGACAGGGACATGGTGTTCACTAAATAAGAACAAATCCGTTCCCATGGCCCTTGGAGGGGAAACCAAAGAAAGCACCCCGGACTGTTTTCCTGCTGCAATCCTCACACTTAGAGTCCAGGTATTTCATGAGGCAGCCTTGAAATCAGACGGCTGTTTCTTTGGACCAGCAACATGTCTAGTCACTCTTTGCCTGAAATTGAAACCAAGTTGTCTTCACTCCAGGAGGAGAGATCCCCATGATAGTTTGCTCTACTGTAGCAGGCGAGCAAGCTGTAGGAAAAGCTGCAGTTGCCTAGGCTCTTGTCACACCGGCAATACAGCTAAAGCTTTACCTGACACCACATGGAGGAGGTTGAACACAGCAGCCAGGGACTTGGTCCACTCCGCCACGAAGCTGAAGAAGAGGCGATGAATGTGGATTGGGGCCCAACAGATGGCAAATGCTAAGAACAAGACAACTGAAACAGAGGATAAATGCTAGAGGAAAAGTCAGTGCAGACAAGGATAAGTACAGGCTGCTCACCAAGTCATCCATTCCTTCTAGCAGCTTTTCTCTCCGCCTGGGTTAACCCACAGTCCTTACAAGCAAGCTAGATCCCATGGAGCCCTTCATGGAAAATTCAAATGTAAGAGCTCAGTGGTAGAATGTAAGAACAGTTTTCTACATACAAGATTTCACAAAATGTTTTCTTTAGAATATTTAGCATAGATCTGAATTATTTTAAACTTTTGAAAGTAATTTATTGTGGGAAATCAAGTTCGCTAGAGTCATGTAAACATATAAATAAATGGTTGGGATCAAGCAGTTGGAGTTCTCTAAAACTGTTAATAACAAACTATTAAATGTTTATGTGCATTCATCTTGTTACTCTAGAAATAAAAGTTTCTCTAAATTTGATCATATAAAATTCAGTGAGTGGGGAAAGAGAAAGAAAAAATAACTCCAAGCATAATATCACTTTATATGTATCTTTTGATTGAGAGGGATGTGTCTATTATATTAAACATTTTTTTAATATTTTATTTTTTAAACATTTTATTGCTAGAGCACAGAATTCCTTCCAATTTCTAATTTTTGGTGCTCAAAACATTGATTAGCACTGCTGTAGTTTTTCTTCTGAGCATTTAAACTCCATAAAGATAGATATGTATTTTTAATCTTATGGTGATTGGAAGATGTTCCTTTGCTGTGACATGCTACTTCAGATTTATCCCTAAATAATCTAACGGGCGGGGGAAAGAGTACAGATAAAACAACACTAGTGAGGAGTTGGTAATTTCTGGAACTGAGTGATGGCACATGGCACTGATATTACAGTGCTCTGTACTTGTGAGCACTTTTGAAGTTGTCAGAGTGGATAGCACATGTATTTCCTGCTGGAATGAAACCCACTCCGAGTAAGTCATCTGCCTGTGCTGTGGTTTCAGGGATATGGAAACTCCTGAGTTTACCCCCCAAGGAGTTCTCAGTCTGCTCGATTCTGACTGTAACTTCTCTTACCTAAACTTTTAATTCCAGCAGAAATTGAAGCTCTCTTAGAGAAAAGACATTATGTTATATTTTGTTACTGTGACTTTTATTGTGATACAAGTCTTTTTGTGGGTAGATTATGATCAAAGAGGAGAGAAAAAAAAAATGAAGGTTAGATTTGTTGCCAGCAAAAGTCATGTACCAATAGGAGCTAAAACATCCCCAATAAAATAATTATGAGCATCAAAAGACCAACATCAATGACTTTGCGGGGATTTTTTTAGTCAAATGGCACATTACCACATGTGTTCTGTATGCATATTTACCTTGAGGATTCATTTCTTTTGAATATTCACTTTTAATTTGGAAAGTACATGAGAAATCTCTCCCTTGTCAGAAAATCTCATGAACTAGTACTGGACTAGAGTGATGAAATAAATATATATTTTGATAATATTATTTTTGGAGAGTATGGATTAGTACCTGGGGGATTTCTTTTAAACATTTTATCTATACAAAAGTATACTTTTTGATACGAAGTTACAGATTGTCTTCATGGAAAGACTAGTTAGAGGTATTCCTGGCCAGATGTTCCTAATCGGGAGTCCATGCATCAGCATGTGTGTCCATGTGTGAGCATCAGGGGGTCATGATCCCCAGAAATGAACTATAAAATAATTTGTGCCTGAGCATTTAAATGTGTTTTGGTTGCAGAGTCCACTGCTTTATCATATTTTTAAAGAAAGTCATAACACAAACAGGTTAAAAGCCTCCTGTTGAGTTTGTAGAGGGGAAATGGTGCTGGGAGTCTGAGAGTGAATGTGACCTCCCACACAGGTCAGGGAGGGTCCTCCAGTGAATACATGTAGCATATGGTTCTAAGGATTCCAAACTAAAAAGGAAACTACAAGACAAGTACCAGAAACTTGAATTAGATACTAGACTGAGATGCTAGACTGCACAGCGGCACATGCCCATAATCCCCCCTGACTCAAGAAGCTCAGGCAGGAGGATGCAAGTTCAAGGACAGACTCAGCAACCAAGAGAGGCAATGTCTTGGAATAAATTTTAAAAGGAAAGAGCTGGGGATGTAGCTCAGTGGCAAAATGCCCCTGGGTTCAATTCCCCCTACCACAGGTCGGGGTGTGGGTCAGGGGAGACTGGGACGTTTCAGGGAAATTTAGAGCCTGACCCAAGCAGCACTGGTCAGAAACAAATGCAAGTCCTTTGCTCTTGCAAGCAAAAGAAAAGAAAATATAAAGTGAGGACTTACAGAGCATCTTGTATCTTTTTCTGGCGGGTCTATGGATAACTCCAGTCACTTTATCTGCCTCAAGGAATTTATTTTTCTTCAGCTGAAAGGGAAATGGAGAGAGATGGTAAGAACAGGAAGCATTTTTTTTAAGATATGAAAAGTATAATTCTAATGCTAAATTTGAAAATGAAATAAATCAGATTTAGAGGAATGTAAGAACATGTTATAAGTTTAACAGTAAATTGGAAGCAGAATTTGATCCAGGTCACTGAACTTGACTGGATACATGCTACTTTGTATTTTGCCAGACTGTATAGTGGGTTCCCTCATGGCAATACAACCAGTTTTTATTTACAATTTGATAGAGCACTAGTTCTGTGGTATATTAATAAGTGTTTCCTAAAAAATGTTAGCATTTTTTTTTTAACTTCAGAATTTATCTAGGCCTTTCCATTCACTCATTCATTTATTCACTTTTAGATGTCTATTAGAGTGAAGTCCCTCTGCAGGTGGGAGCCAGGCAGTAGAAAACAAAAGCAGGTACTCTTCCTGCCTCATGTAGGTTATAAGTCCCATGGTGGGTCTTCTAGAGCCTTTGATATGCTCATGGGCATTAGGATCCTTCAAGGGGAAATGGAGTACCATCCCTCCCCACTGTCCAAACCCACATCTTCCATTTCATCCCATCCAAGGGAAGAAGAGTTTGACTAAATGCCTTCCCCAAATCCTCATCAGTGAATTGCCTGGAACCATACTGACAAGATAATTTGCTGTTTTCTTGTTTTAAAATAAATGCATGTTTTTCTGGGTTTAGGTGTTAAAATGTATTCATCCTAATTGGACTAGACCTCTGAATATTTCAGATATCAACACTGCCTGAACATCAAACTTTCCTGCCCAGTTCAAGTTCCACCTACTCCTGGAAGACTTTGGTGTCTACATTATCTCATTGTGCTCTCTCCTTCCTCCTGACTCCCATTGAACTAAAGATCTTTATTATTGATCTAGTTGTGATTTTTTTCTTTCTAATTTATGTTTATTTTGATTTGTGGGGATATTCAGCCAGAAAATGGGAATTTTAAGGATCCATGATAAAATATAGTCAAATGTATTGAAATTAATATAGTATATACTTACCTGTTGATTCCCTAGAATTTATTTTATCAGTAGCATCCTAATTTTCTTGTAGTAGTTTACTCCTTCCCCATACCCAGTCATTAGTTTGGATGAGAATGAACCCAACTCTGGCTCCAGGACTTGTCCTTAAGTTACTGAGGCACACATACTGTCTTAGTCCATAGTTACAGTGACTTAATAACTGGGTCCAGCAACCTTTCACATATTTGCTTATATTCTGGAAATGGAAATTTGATTTCTATTTCTATTGGGACAGCAGGAGACAGCCTTTCTTCTCTGAATGTAAGGTCTGAAATTCCATCAGCTACCTTTTATTTGTCAGAGAAGAGAATATGGAGCCACCAGTGTGCTGCTGTGTGGAGATGAGAGTTAAAAGCAGTACAATAGAAAGAAGAGTGAAGAAAGAGAAACAAGGCAGGTCCTCCATGTTGTGTGCTTTACTGGATTAATTTTTGCCAGGGGCCAGATCTACATACTGACTTTTCAGATCTCTGGCTCCTTTGTCTTTTGCAAGCCTGAGAAGAGGGTTCCCTCATGGCAAAACAACAGTCCTAACTGAGTGAATAAGGCCATCCAGTGGAAGAAAATTTCCAATTATCCTATATTATCTCATGACTAAATTAGGATTAGTCCGACTTATAACTAGATTGATTCAAATTCAAGGCAAATAAGTAGTCAGTGTGATCCTGTGCACTAATGGAACATGGCTGTAAGAGGCTAGATGGCATTTCAAGGGAATATTTTAGAGGAGGTATTTAAAATGAGATGAGACCTGGAACAGTGTCTCAAAATTGCCTCTAAGGTTCAATAAATTGATATTCTGTCTCCCTAACAAATATATAAACTACTGGAAGACGGGTAGTTCTCATGACACCATGGGCCTAAGTGTCCACCTGGATGGCTAACAAGCTTGGCCATCTATCTCATGATGGTGAGAGGGTTCTATGCGTGTGCCTATGTTTTTGTAAAGTAAGGGATTGAAGATGCTATGAGACGGGACCCTTCGGAGTCCCTTAGAACTTGAAACAAAGGAATCGCTGTGCAGTGATTTAGAAATAAAAGAGGAAACTGAAGGTGTGGTAGGATGTTCTTAATACACACTCTTCCAGTGTTATTTAATAGTGTATCTCAGTGCCTGGAATTTGACACTCAGCAAATGACATCTAATGGCTATTATTGTGATTCTGGTTGTTGTTCCAAGCCCACTCAAAATACATAATGAAAACTGAATTTCTCTTAAATATAATTATTTATTTACATAAGTGTGACTTTGGTGTGTATTACTGAGTTCCTTTTAGAAATTCTTTCTCCTGATATCACTCATGGAAAAGCAGTGCTGTCCTGATGCAAACCAGCAGTTAGATGCACTAAGAAAAATAAGTTCAGGGTTAAAGCAGCACATCAGACTACATCCTTCAGCAGTGCGTGGTCCATTAAGTCTCTTAATTATTTCTTGCTCTTAAAAATTCTAGCTATTATGAGATAGTTATTTCATAATTAATAATGACAAAATAATGAAGTCTATTAATCACTTCTTGGCTGGGTTTAACAGTTCTCAGTGGAAATATCTCTACCCCAAGGGATAAATTTCCTAAATATCAAGCAAACAGTTCACATGGCTCTTTTATGAACAGGCTCCCTGTGCAAGTGTGCTTTGCACTGAAAAAAAACGCCTGTTGTTATTTTGCATCTTCCTTAGAGGACAGCAACATGAGTCACTAACTGGAGGAAAAATGAAAATTAAAGTTTTATATATGTTATAAATTTTTTCAGAGTATTTGAGTGGTTTACATAATAGAATATAATTTGCCTAACCAATGTTACATGCTCTTTTTATTATTGAGTAATTTCATTTACTGTCAGATGTAGAACAAAGCAGGTATTCAATCATTAATTGCTTCTACCCTCTCCCAAAGTTTTATTTCAAAACTTGGATAGCACAAAGAGGAGTAAAAACTATGGTCACTATAAGGAAAGTTCAGGAGCTTTCCTTCCTTCCCCACCCCCAGCTATAGAGCATCCAAGTGGCAGGGGAGTTCATGGGCCCGATTATCATTCAGTTTGGTCTTTTATCCTGTTCATTTTTTTTTATAGTGATTGAAATCATCCTACCAGATGTTTGTTTGCAGAGTTTATAGGGATTTCATTTCAGAACACCAAGATATAATAGATTTTGTGTAACTATCTCTACAATCTTAATGCAATCTATTTATCAAAAATTTACTTGTGTGTGTAGGTATGAGCATGTCTGTGTGTGTATGAGCACAACCCTGTCTGGCGCGGTTGGATTGTGCTGCAGTCCACACCTGCATCCTTTCAGTGCTAACACTAAAGTGGCTAAACTTTGAAACACAAGGACGAGGTCAGCTTTACCACACCCCCTCCTACGTGGGAAGGGACTTGCCCTGGCATCGTCTGATTTCTGTATCCATAACATGCTGCCCCAGGAGAGGGCCCTGTGGAGGATCAAGCCCTGGGATGAGGAGGCATCGCTGAGCCTTCTTCCTCCCTGGGCTTGTGAAGTCATCAGTTCTGGGCTTGCTGTCGTGGGACCCAAAGTCACACTTTCAGATTTGCCAAGAGCGTTAATAACTTTAAATATCTTTAGGATTGCTTGAATCTCTTTAAATATCATAGGTGAAATTATTCTTGTGAATTTGCTAAACTCTTATATCCTATCATTATTAGGAACATAAAACTGCCTGGGATGATTGAGATTTTTGTGAGGGGCATCCTGTGGAATCAGATGGTTCTGAGGATATATGTGTATGTGCTACTTAATGGGAATAGAAGAACTAATAGTATCAGTAGCAACCACATAATGAGGGCTTACTCTGCCCCAGGTATCTCTGTTTGCATTACCTCTTTTTGCAGTAATTGTACAGAGTAGATGTTATTCTCATTATATTAACCAGGAAACAGAGTCTCAGAGGGGTTGAGTCAATGGCAGAGTCAAGGAACTGTTATGTGTCAAGACTGAGTTGGGATTCAGAACTGATTGATCATAAACTCTGCATTTTTTTCCTACTACTCGAATAAGTGGGAAAAAAAACAAGGGAGAGAAATGAAGTACAGTGGATGGGGTAGAGAGAGAAGATGGGAGGGGAGGGGAGGGGAGGGAGGATAGTAGAGGATAGGAAAGGCAGCAGAATACAACAGACACTAGTATGGCAGTATGTAAAAACGTGGATGTGTAACCGATGTGATTCTGCAATCTGTATACGGGGGAAAGATGGGAGTTCATAACCCACTTGAATCAAATTATGAAATATGATATGTCAAGAGCTATGTAATGTTTTGAACAACTAATGATAAAAAAATTTATTTTTTCAGACAATGAATCTGAACAACAAAAAATATTGTCTGTGCTTAGAAGTACCAATGATAGCTCTTATAAGTAGCAATAGTAACGGCCAAAACAAAAACTCAATTACTGAGCACCTTTAAAATACCAGAAACTTTGTGTTCATCATCTGCAAAATTCATAATAACATAATATCATAATAATGTTATTTAAAGATGATTTTCATTCCTGTTTTACAAACAAGGAACAGAGACCTAAAATGGCTGAAGATTTGCTCCAATAGATAACTGGTAGTTGATGGAGTTGAATTTTAGACCCAGGTCTACAGTATCCAGGTTCTAAATCTCAACCATTCCTTACTGATGAAAACTGGCAAAAGTGTTCCCAGATTTAGTGGTTTTAACTAATAATGCCTGAGGAAAAGGGTCCCACATTCCTAACTGGGGAGTCAAGCCAAGTAATGAACTTCTGTGGAATGTAAGAGAAGGGGTGCACATCTCTGAGTGTGCTTTCTTCCCAGCTTGAAAAGTGCCTGAGAAGGAAGGGAAGTGACTGTATTTAAAAGAAGTTCTGAGTCATTGAGATGGGAAACATCTCCCACAATTAGATCAGCCTGCCTCTGGGGGCAGGGATGGAATGAAGCAAATTGGATCTTCCAACAGTTCTCAGAGGCATGCACCCAACTTCTATAGTTCATAGGACAAGTCAAGCTTTGATTTGGGGCAGAATGACCCCTTGCAAGGAGGACCAGCTGCCTAGATTGTTTCAGCTTTCAGTTTTGTTTCAATGTGGTAGATCTCAGGAGTCAAAGTCTCAGCACTTTGTTTTATGTAGAACTTATTGATATTAAATGGCTTGGTGTTTGAAGTTTGTTTTTTTTTTTTTTTAATTGTAGATCAAAAAACCATTTCCAATGTTTGAAAAGTACAGAACTTGAAGCCCAGGAAAAGAGAAGTCCTTTAGCCTCATCCATTCACTGAGCTTATGGTTCAGTTTAGGAGAAATAAATTAAGGAAACTACCAATATAGAATTACTAATTGTAATAAAGAAAAATCACTAGGGGCTCTGAGCACCTATAACATGGACTAGAGGACCCGGAGAACTTCCTTGACTAACTGTGACTGAGTATGACTTAGAGGATAACTAAGACTCTTTTTAACTCTTAGTGGACAGCAGGGATGTCTTAGGCAACAGGTACAAAATCTCAGCACAGCAGAGCTGAATTCTCAAGCTTCTAGAACACAGATATTACACTTGTTTCTAGAAAGAATTTCTGAGCAAGTGGCTCCTTTTCTGTTGTCCTCTGGTACCTGGGTAACTTCTCATCCATCCTTCCTGAGAATAGGATGTCATAAGTTGCATTACACCCAGAAACCAAACCTGGTACAATGAATCACAATGCATTCTGCTGTCATATATACCTAATTAAAATAAATAATTGAGTTAATATAAAAAATAAAACAAAGTTTAAAAAAATTTTTAAATAGTAATGTTCAGCATGATGCTATCTATATAAAATTGTTGACTTATGCTACCAGTCCAAAAATGTATATAAAGAAGTTTAGAAGGATATGCTATAAAAATTAATATTCTTATATGCATGGGGTAAAATTTTTGATAATTTTATCTTCTTCTTTGAATATATGTGTTGTTTAAAGCTTTTACAATAAACATGTATAATAATTAAAAGAAGAAAAAAATAAAGAAAGCAAACGTGGGTGATTTCTAACCTGTTCTCTGTCACTTGTCACTCAGTTCCTGAGTTAAAAAAAAAAAAAAAAAAAAAGCTAAGAGGACCAGGCCTGAGCTCACAGCTTCTCTCATCATTGTCCTGTGGGTTGCTGACACTGGGCATGGGTCCTGGCACCCATGCCATGGAAATTCAGTTATCAAAAGTTACCCCAGAAGACAGACCCTGACCAGTAACCGTAGAAGAAAATGGGAAAGATGCCAAAAAGCTGGCACCCCCCACAACAACTGGTTCAGCTGGTGTTCCAGGTACAAAGCCAAGGCCAGGCAATCACGAGGGTTCAAAGAAACATCAAAAACAACATGATGTTGCCAGAAGTTCATGAAAAAAGGCCACCAATCTTCAAAATAAGATATAGTGCCTCACATTACAAATGTTGGTGACATGAGGCATTAACTTTTGTGGCTGCTGCATAGCTTTCAACAATGTAACGACCACATTTCTCATTAAAAGATACCTTTTCAGCAGCAGCTGTATGGAATCAAAACCCACCATGACAGTGGCTTTGGAGGCTGAGGCAGAAGGATCCCAAGTTCAAAGTCACCCTTAGCCTCAGCAACTTAGAACCTGTCTCAAAACAAAAATAAAATAAAAAGGGCTGGGGATGTGGCTTAGTATTTGGATGCCCTTGGGTTCAATTCCTGGTACATACACACACACACACACACACACAAAAAAAAAACACCACCCATATTTCTGTGCTTCAGTTGAGGGAGGGTAGATTTTGAAACTTGTACCATGGGATCTGTTCCCTCATTGATGCAGAAAACAACTGTAGCAGCACTCATGTTTGGTCTGTATGAAGACTCATCTTGCCTTCTCCAAAACCACCTCAATGCCCCAGAGTTTACAATTCAGGATATGACAATGACAGGGACAACAGAGTCCTTTTCACTCCTCTTCAGTCATAAGATAAATCCTCTCCTAGAACTTATCAATATCGTTTTCTCCAACACCAAACACTTATCTGGGGTCAATTTGGGGAAAATATTGAAATCTGAACAGACAAATGTCGAAACATTTCAAGACCACAAGCATCATGACAAATCCACAAACACTTAGGCTTTCAGGGCATTGAAATGCTCTGGAATTGGAATGTATTATCTTGGCTTGGTGCCTATTCATTTTTGTAATGGATTCAGCAAGACGTTTGCTTTGATTTTTAAGGTCCCATTAAGGATCATCTGCCTACTGCAATGATTCACAGTGCTCATGTTTTCCATGACATTATCTGTGAACGTCTGTTGGGAACCATGCTGTGATTGTTGTTTTTTCAATTAATGTGTGAAAACTCACATACAGTCTCAAACTGGTGGATTTTTAGTCTTTTCCAAAGGTTTTCAAACCAATCTGTCTAGAATGGGACAGGACACTGACAAGGCTTTTCAGAGGTGCCCATCTGAATTACCATCAGTCTCTCATCTCTTGGGTACTACTTATGAGTTCTTGTTAAAAGTTATATGAAAAACTTCATTAGGGAAGTGCCACTTGTCAACTTAAAAAGACCTAAGAAGAAAGTTTGGTCTTGTTCCTAATTGGCTCAAACACAAGTTGTTGTCCTTAATTCTAGGCTGCAAATAATGGGCAAAGCTACTTTCTTTAGGCCTCAACAACAAATAGTAAAAATTTTCAGTAGGAAAATCCAAGTCTTTCTTCTTGTTATTTTTGTTGTTTCTATCATGATCCAAGAGCTTTAGGCTAATTGCCTAGTACAGGCTGTCTATATGATGGTTTTTTACAGGGTAACCTAATAGCAAAGTTATATTTTTTTCCCCAGAATAGCCTATTAAGTCTTCTGTATTGAAACATAAATGATTGTGACCAACTACAGAAAATACTCTAGGGCCCTGGAACTTCTTGGGTCGACTTTGTTACTCTGTCTCTTGCTTCTCTGCTCTCAGTAGTCTTCACTGAACTCAGGCATATACATGCCAGGACAAAGGAATAGAACAGAGAAGAAAACCAGCTTATTAGGTATAGGCATTTCATGGTGAATTGTTGATGATAGTAATTATCCCAAGAGGTACTTAATTTCAAAACTACCCAGACTTTTTGTTTAGATATGGTAGAATCAAGTAGCTAACTACTTGATTTTCCCATTTTTGCTTTCTAGCTTAGAAATTTTTCTATTTAATTCTGAATGTGATCTTAAGCCTGAGAGGATATAACAGAATGAATTACTTACAACATAATTTAAATCATAATTCCATAGAGATTGTCCCCTTTAATCTGTTTGTTTAATTATTGGTGCCAACTTAGCAGAGAAATTGGGAATTTTTTTTCCCACTTGAATAGTAATACATCATATTCAAGCATCCTGTTCTTTTGAAACTATTTTTAAAACATAAACACTTCCACAAACTTAAGAAAAAACATCAGTGACTTTATGACAATGAAACAAAGGTGACAGTTGGGTAAACATGTGTCTGTTCAGATTTCAATATTTCCCCCAAATTGACCCCAGATAAGTGTTTGGTGTTGGAGAAGATGATATTGATAAGTTCTAGGTGAGGATTTCTCTTATGACCGAAGATGTCTGAACATTTGTAGGTGTCTCTTCCTCTGAGATGCACAAGGCATTCTAAGACATGGCTGGGAGCTGCTCTGGGGTAACATATCACCAGGAGAATGAAGAGCCACCCTCCAAGAGGAAACTAACATAACACAGTGCTCTGTGTGATTAGGTATACTCCAGTGCTCAAAGGTCGGTGACACTGAAAATTTGTTCTTCTTTACATAGACCTTGATGTTCATCTTAGGGACAACATGTCTTCAAAAAGATTCACCTGTGGAATGATCCATTTTGAAAATTCTCTTTCTCAAAGTTGGACTCAGATGGGAGTATGTTAATTGTCACATAGAGTCAGAGCCATCTTAAAGCATAGGATGGACGTAACTATTTTGTTTTCTTTCCATTCATATCACACATGGCTCCCCCTCCCTCCCTAAAGGAATCACAGACCTCTAGCGTTAGATGGGGCCTTAGATGTGACCTAATGTGACCTTTTTATTTTATGAATGGAAAAGTCATTCAAGGAGAATTATGTGGCTTCCCTAAAAGCATATTCTATGTCAGCTGAGGTCCTGGGAGTATAAATCACTTCAAAGCTGTCACAAAAGCTACTTTCTTACACAGGTATAAAACTGTCACAGTCAAGACTTGTACCTCCATACATTTGGGGACAGAATATACCAGGAATTATATGGACTCAATCCTACCCTTGTCAAAGAAACTCAGCTTAATATAGTCCTAGAAATGGAAATTAAAAAGTGAAGGAAAGAAAGAATGAAGGAATTAGTTTCATGACACAAGAATAGGAAAGAAACATCTAATGACAGGAGATTTTGTAAATTAAGTAATATTTGCCTTAATTCCAGATGTCTCTTATTCACATTTTCTTTTTATTGTATCTCATGTGGTCTGTTTATCTTCCCACCTCTCTAATTCCACCTGATTAAGAGGAGAGCAGGTTGATCTTATTAAGGAGAAAAAAAAAAAAAAAAAAAAAAAAA
>NW_025999869.1:20560777-20569849 GCF_001458135.2 Marmota marmota marmota
AAAAAAAAAAAAAAAAAAAAAATATATATATATATATATATATATATATATGTGTGTGTGTGTGTGTGTGTGTGTGTTTGATTTTTTGTTATTTCAACCACATGGTCAAAGCAACCACAATGAAGTATTTGACTTTATGTCTCAGATTATATAGTAGGTATCTATATTTCATGGTATACTCAGATCAAGTTCATAAAGAGGTCAATGTCAACACAGGCAGTAGATGGGAAAGAGACAGTAGGGTGTGGAAGAGTCCCTCAGTGTTTCTACCAAGCCCAGATGGCCTGATGCACTTATCTAAAGTGAGGCCCCACCTCACACCTCCTGAAGCTGATTTCCCTGTGGGTAAGGTGTGACTATTGGGACCCATAGTAAGTTTCCCAGCCAATTCTTATTAAAAAAGAAAAAAAAAAAAAAAACAATAACTTAAGATATGAGAACAAGTATAGAGGGAAGAATGATGGCAAATTATTAGCTATTGGAAACTGTATGTGGTTGTAGGTTTGCTACTTAGCTTTGGGCAAGTCCTTTAACTTTTTAATTTTCCATTTGAACTCATCCTATTTTCCTCCATGCTCCCTTCCAATTCTGACGTTCTCCAATCGTAAGTTTGTCTCTGAACTTTGGGGCAGTGAAATGAAGCAATGCTGCCCTGACCAGTTATCCTGGCTACTCACCCTGAGCCCCATCAGGTAGTAGAGGACACTGATGAGCGTCATGGGGAGGACGTAGAAGAGGAAGGAGGTGACCTGGATGAAGACATTGTAGATCCACATGGGCTCGATGACTGTACAGGTGGCAGAGCCAGGAACCCAGGTCTCACTGGGGATGTAGGGGACCCTAAAGCCATAGATGATGGTGCTGAGCACGGAGAAGATGAGGGAGAAGCCCCAGATAAGGCCAAGGATGCTGCGAGCCCTCCGGCAGGTGCTTTTCCGTTGGGCGTAGAAGGGGTGGAGGATGCCCAGGTAGCGCTCCACGCTGACCGCAGTGATGCTGAGGACCGAGGCGGAACACACGGTCTCAAAGAGAGCTGTCTTGAAGTAGCAGCCCAGGTGCCAGAGCAGGAAGGGAGAGTAGCTCCACATCTCGTAGACTTGCAGGGGCATTCCCAGCAGCAGGACCAGGAGGTCACAGACGGCCAAGCTGAACAGGTAGTAGTTTTTGGGTGTCTTCATGGCCTGGTCCCGAAGAATCAGCAGGCACACCAGAAGATTGCCCACCACCCCCACCACAAAAACCAGTACATACACCACTGTGAGAGGGAGAAAGAAGTGGCTGTGCCAAGGCCCGCAGAGGCAGCCCTCGGAACTGTTGAATGAGGCATTTTCAAGTTTTCCCATCACTGTCAGTAAAATCAAAGATCCCAGCGTTCCCTAGTATGAGGCTCAGTCCAAAGCAGAGCCAGATAGGAAAGAGAACGCAATCTAGAGCGCACAGACTCGGTGAAGGAGGCTGGGAGAGAGGAGCGCTGTGGTCTCCAGCCGGGGCTGCTCAGGCTGCAGAGCTCTGTGCAAGAGCCCTGGAGACAGAACCCTGGAGATGACAGAGCCCCGCCCGCCCCCCACAGGCTGCTGGCTGCAGAGCTCCTGGAAAATGCTGGACTACAGGATGTGCTGGTTTCCTGCGCTGGGAGCAAGGAGGAGGGAGATAGCTTTTTGCGAATGGGAAGCAGCTGGGAATGGAGCGCACACAGTCTATGACTCTGGAACAAATAAGCAGTGGGCAGGCAGTTCCCACAATGCAGTTTGCCAAGTTTTGGGAAATACTGATGAGCGTCATGGGAAACATGTAGATTTGGATGGAAATACAAATGCAAGTTGTGCAGTGATAAGTAGCACAGTACAAATCACCCGTGATCCTTGTCACCTGTGAAACATGACAAAATGGAGCATCAATAGGTTTGTCAAATTATCTTTTCCCTTGCAGATTCAGGGCTCTCCAGAAAACAAGATCAATGTGACATACAGATATAGAAATAGAGGAAAATAAGGAAATATCTTCAAACTCCCAGTCTTATTTCCTTATTTGCATCACTAATTTTATTTTATTCAACAAATAACTCTTGAGAATTCACTGTGTGCCAAGCTACATTTTGAGCTTTGTGAAAACATCAGTGAACAGGAAATGCAAGATCTCTACCCTTGATGATCTGCTGTTACATTAGGGAATTCTGAAAATACAAGTGAATTAATAAGCGAATACAATTTCAGATAATAACTGACAATTATTTATCAAGGACAAACAAGTTTAGTTCAATATCACACTTTGGGCTGAGGTCAAAAGGATGAAAAATGAATCAATTTGAAATTGGGTATTATAATAACTCCAGCATTGCTCTTTGTGCTCAGGATTGCTTGGTATATTCTGGGTCTTTTCCATATAAAATTTAGGACTTTTTTCTCTAGTTCTGTGAAGAATGTCATTGGTAGTTTGATCCAAATAACATCAAATCTGTACGTGACTTTTTTTTTTTTTTGGGTGGTGCTGGGGATTAGAACCCAGGGCCTTGTGTATACGGGGCAAGCACTCTACTAACTGAGCTATATCCCCAGCCTCCCGTGGGTCACTTCTTAAAGAGGACATTTTAGTATTAATTCTGGATGTCTATGAACATGGAAATTCTTTTCATACTAAGTGTCTACGTCTGTTTCTTTTCTCAGCATTCTGTAATTTCCTTGTACAGATGTTTTACATTGGATAGACACATTCCTAGGTGTTTTTTAAAGCTATTGTGAATGGAATTATTTTCCTAATTTCTTAGTGGAGTCATTATTGGTATATAGAAAAGTGATTCTTTTGTGTTGTTTCTACTCACTCTGATTAGTTCATTTATCAGATCTATGTTCTTCCAGTGGAGTCTCTAGGCTCTTCTAAGTACAGGATCATATCATCTACAAATAGGCTTCCTTTGACTTCTTCCATTTCTATTTAAATCCTTTTTATTTTATTCTCTTAACTATATACTTTTGCTAAAAAGCAAGTACTCTACCAGGCATGGTGACTCATGCCTATAATCCCAGCAGTACAGGAGGCAGAAGGATCACAAATTCTAGGCCAGCCTCAGCAACTTAGCAAGGCTTGGAGCAATTTAGTGAGATTCTGCCTCAAAATAAAAAATAAAAGTGCTGAGGATGTTGCTCAGTGGTTAAGCCCCTGGGGGTTAAATTCTCATTTTGGGGAAAAAGAAATATATTCAAGCACTATATTGGAATGGTAAAAATGAACATCCTTCTCCTGTTAGAGAACATGATTTTAGTTTTTCCCAAATTATACTACAGAGCCATAGTAACAAAGACAGAATAGTTCTGGCATAAAAACAGGCACAAATGTCAAAGGAACAGAATACAAGTTGTAAAGATGAACCCTCACAGTTACAAGTCACCTGATTCTGTGATGAATGTGCCAAAAACACACATTGGAGAAAAGACAACCTCTGTAAAAATGGTACCAGGGAAACTGGATCACCATATGTAGAGGAATGAAACTAGACTCCCATCTCTCACCCTGTACAAAAGTCAACTCTAAATGCATCAAAGACCCAGGTGTAGGGCCCGAGAGTGTGCAACTTGGAGAAGACGACATAGAGGAAACACTCCAACGTACAGGTCGAGGCAACAGCTTCCTGAATAGGAATCCTATATCTCAGGAAGTAAAAGTAAGAATCAATAAATGGAATTCTATTAAATTAAAAAACTTTTCCATAACAAAGGAAACAGCAATGTAAAGAACAGGCTACAAAAATAAGAGAAAAATCTTTCCAGCTACTCTACTAAGGGAGAAGTTATAGTCCAATTGTGTGGAAAAACTCAACATCAAATTATCAAATGACCCATTCACAAAATGGGCACATGAACTAGACAGAAGCTTCTCCAAAAGTGTGCAAATGGCCAACAATTATATAAATATTTTTATAATATTTCAACATCTTTAGCCATCAAGGAATGCAAATCAAAAACTACCTTGAAATTCCATCTCTCTCATCTCTCTCTAGCTCAAACGACAATCATTAAGAATACAACAATAAATATTGGACAGGATGTGGGGGAAAGGAACTCTAATATACTGTTAGTTGGAATGTGCAACCACTATGGAAATCAGTTTGGATATTTCTCACAAAACAAAACTGGCAATATCATGTGATTCAGCTATACCACTCCTTGATATTAATCCAAAAGAATAAAAGTTAACATAGTTTGGAAATGCATGAATGCCCATGTGTATAGCAACATAATTCACCAAAGCCAAGTTAAGCAATCAGCCTAAGTGTTCATCAACAAATGAATGAATAAATGTTTGATATTCATACACAAGAGACTTTCATTCAGTCCTGAAAGACAAGATTGTCATTTGCATAAAAATATATAAAACCAGAAATCATGTTAAACAAAGTAAGCCAGACTCAAAGACAAGTGTGGCATGTTTTTTTGCTCATACATGGACGTTAGGGACTGAAACTCATTAAATTATAAATATACCCCAATGATACCCCACTGTTTTGTGTAACTAATATGCACCAATTAAAAAGTCAACCATAAAACCTAAAGAAGTATATTCCTAGTAAAAGGAATAACAAGTGCAAAGGACTTGAGGCAGAAAGGAGCCATATATCAGATATCAAGAAGACCTGGATAACTAGAACTTCATGACTGGTCAGGAGATTCTGAATGATTAGACTGAAGGGATTGGCAGAGATCAGATCATGGAATTTCATATACCATGATAAATAGCTTGAATATAATTTAAACTAGAGGGAATTTGGATCTGATTCAATCTGCAGGAAGAATTCTTTGGAAGTTTAGAGCAGAATTAAGGAAGGTGAGACCAATAAGAGATGGTAGTGGCTTAGATTATTATGCTAGCTATGAAGTTGAGAGAGATCTTTGGATTCAGGGATATTTTAGCAAGGAACAATACCTTGCCTGATTAGTAAGAATAAATCAGCCTTATATTCAAGAGATGCTTACTGAATGTTCTTTTTCCCCCCTTTTATTTGCTAAGTCAGGTGATGAAACCTGAAGACCAAAGAGCTAAAATGACTTATCTAAGAATAATACGTGAAAATGAGATGGTTGACTCTACAGTAATGATTTTCTCCCTATCTCAGTGATTTAAAATGAGACTTGTTTTTCACTCACACTGCAAATCAATCACGTGTCAGCTGGGGGCATCCATGCTGGATTATACTCACTCAGAGCCCAGGCTGCTTAAATGGTCACTTACTGATTCTTGCTACAGAGGGAAAGCAGCTTAGAGGCCTCAGGCAATTACATGCTTCAGACCAAAGGATAGGAACATGTGCAGGTTTTGCTTATTCTACAGACTGAGGCTGGTCATATGTATCAACTCAACAACAACAGGGGCAGGAGGTGCTGTCCTATCATGTGCACAGAAATCAGAGAGAGGGCCAGATGTAGTGGTGCATGCCTCTAACCCTAGCAACTGGGGAGGCTGAGGCAGGAGGACCACAAGTCTAAGACCAGCATCAGTAACTTAGGGAGATCCTATCTCAAAATAATAAAAAAAGGCTGGGTATGTAGCACAGTGGTTAAGCATTCTGAATTCAATCTGTTGTTTAAAAAGGAAAAGAAGAAAAAGAAAAGAAATCAGAGATAAGAAAATCTGTTGAATAGCATTAAGTGACTGCAGACATAGAGCAGCCACTGCAGATCCAGAACTGAAGCCCTCATGCAAATAAGTTTGATGCTGAAATCACTACTAACAACCTTTAATGTATTTCGACAACAGGGGAAAAGTTCAATTTTACAGATGTTTATATCTCAATGAGATTTTGCATCTCAATTTTTTTCCAAATTATATGAGGTGTTAATTTTCTTTCTACCTTCTCGTCCAATCTTTTAGTGTGAATATTTTAAAGGGCAAAAACTGTGTTATGTCTGCCTTTTACATTGAAATGACCTTGAGTTTTGTTTTTTTTTTTTTTTTCATTGTACACAATTGCAGTACAACTTTTCATTTGTGCCTGTTTTTATGCCAGGACACAATGTAGTGCCACACCATATGTGCAGTCATACATGTACCTAAGGTAATAATGTCTATCCATCTCATTCCATCAATTTTCCTGCCCGCATACCCCCTCTCCTCCATCCCCTTTGCCCTATCAAAGCTCCTCCATTTTCCCCATGCACCCCTGCCCCATTATGGATAAGCATCCAGTCATATGAGAGAACATTTGGCCTTTGGTTTCTTGGAATTGGCTTACTTCGCTTAGCATAATATTCTCCAACTCCATCCATTTACCTGCAAATGCCATAATTTTATTCTCTTTTAATGCTGAGTAATATTCCATTGTGTATATATACCACAGTTTCTTTATTCATTCATCTAGTGATGGACATCTAGGCTGGTTCCACAGTTTATCTATTGTGAATTGAGCTGCTACAAACATTGACATGACTGTGACCCTGTAGTATGCTGATTTTAAGTCCTTTGGGTATAGACTGAGGAGACGGATAGCTAGGTCAAATGGTGGTTCCATCCAAGTTTTCCAAGGAATTTCCAAACTGCTTTCCAGACTGGTTGTACCAATTTGAAGTCTCACCAGCAATGTATGAGTGTGCCTTTTCCCCCACATCCTTGCCAACATTTATTGTTGTTTGTATTCTCAATGACTGCCATTCTGACCTGACATGAGATGAAATCTTAGAATAGTTTTGATTTTCATTTCAATTACTAGAGATGTTGAACATTTTTTTCAGATATTTGTTGTTTGATTGTATGTCTTCTTAAAAGTGTCTGTTCAGCACCTTAGCCCATTTGTTGATTGGGTAATTTGTTTGTGTGTGTGTGTGTGTGTGTGTTTTGACTTCTTTATGTATCTTGGATATAGTGTTCTATCTGATGTTCCTGTGGCAAAAATTTGCTCCCAAATTGCAGGCTCTCTCTTTACCTCATTGACTGTTTTTTTTTTTTTTTCGCTGAGAAGAAGCTTTTTAGCTTGAATCCATCCCATTTATTAATTCTTGATTTCATTTCTTGCACTTTAGGAGTATCGTTAAGGAAGTTGGGGCCTAATCCAACTCAATGAAGAATTGGGCCTACTTTTTCCTCTATCAGGCGCAGGGTCTCTGGTTTAATTCTTAGGTCCTTGATCCACTTGGAGTTGAGTTTTATGCATGGTGAGAGACAGGCGTTTAGTTTCATTTCGGTGCATATGGATTTCCATCTTCAATGTCTCTAGTAATTAGAGAAAACCAGTAGTAGCACTCTGGGTAACATAAATGTGGACATATTATTCTCTCACTCTCATCTTTCTGAAGGATTCCTCCATAATTTTTGCCTTTAATATTGATCTAGGCAGTGGGCCTTTACTCAATATGTGGATCATAAATAAAGGGTCACTGTACCAACTAGATTCTCTAGAAAGCAATCATATTTAAAGCTATAACAAGAAAAGCCAGTAGAAAGCTATAGGAAAGTGTTTATTTTAGAGATACTAGTGATTTGAACACACAACAGAATCCTGTGAATAGAAACTTCATTCCGAGGCCCAGAGGTCTCAGTCCTCAATCTGGCATCCTCTCTCCTAAAGCTGTCCTGCTGTATTCTTGGATTGATTTATTGTGCTACACCCTGGGCTGTGGTGATCAATCCATGTGCCCTCTCATTAACCCAATTTTCTTTCCTGTGATCTGCAATAAAACCATAATTAACACCACTTTCTTGGCTCTGCATATCTGCCTCTAGTTAATAGGAACAAAACAGTACTTAATCCACTCTGGCCGTGGTACTGCCATGATAAGGAAAAGTCTACTCTCCATATTTTTAGAAACTATAATATTAACCTTTATGGAAAACGAAATTTGCCTTTGCATAGAAAGATAACATCCACCGTGCTTGCTTTTAACTTGCAGCCTGGTTTTGACCAAGCAATCAGGAAGCATCTACTATGTGCATAGACCTGGAATTGAAAAGAACAGACTGAAAAAAATCAAAGAGGAGACTTTTTGTGTGTGAAGTGAAAGGGAAATAAGGTATTGCACATCATTCAATGACATTTTTGTGTCCTAAAGCTTAAATAAAGTGATATTTTTTCCTGGAAAATTTCTATGTGGCAGTAAACATTTTGTCATCTACCTAAACAAATCATTTACCTAAGTAAACCCCCTTCTTGGTAACTTATCCCTTTCTTGAATGTGCATCAATTCCCACACTATGCTGTCTTGCTCATACAACCCACCTGGGTCACCAGGTGAACAGAAATACCTGAGTGAACTCAGCATATACATGGAACAGGATCAGCTTAGTCCAATAAAACTGCTATACATGAAAAAAATAATCGTTGTAGTTTTAAGGTGATAAAGTCTTTTTAAATTTTTTTTATTTGTTTTAGTTCTACATGACAGTAGAATGCATTTATGCGCTTTGATATGTCATACAGAGATGGGATATGATTTCTCATTTTTTCTGAGTGTACATGTTGCAGAATCATATTGGTTATGTAGTCACATATATACATACAGTAATAATGTCTGTTTCATACTTAGTTTTGAGGTGGTAAGAGATATTTTAGAATGATATATGCTGAGGATAAATAAGCTCTGATCAGAAGTGCACTGTATATACATTAACCTGCTATGGATTAAATACAACAGATTTAGTAACACACTCTGATATTAATTTAGAACAGTCCAAAAACTCATTTTCTTATGCTTTTACAGCCAGCTTATATTTTCTTTCAGACCATAAGCCTAGTCTCCATCACAGAACAGGGACTTCTCCTTAGTTATTTGAAAGAGCCTTATTTCACCTCAAGACAGTTGCACGTATGATAATGCCCTTTTTTTAAAATTTTTTATTGTTGGTTGTTCAAAACATTACATAGTTCTTGATACATCATATTTCACACTTTGATTCAAGTGGGTTATGAGCTCCCATTTTTACCCCATATACAGATTGCAGAATCACATCAGTTACACATCCATTGATTTACATATTGCCATACTAGTGTCTGTTGTGTTCTGCTGCCTTTCCTATCCTCTACTATCCCCCCTCCCCTCCCCTCTTCTCTCTCTGCCCCCTCTACTGACATTCATTTCTCCCCCTTGTATT
>NW_025999869.1:20569864-20726662 GCF_001458135.2 Marmota marmota marmota
AAGTCTTTCACCTCTTTTGTTAGGTTGATTCCCAAGTATTTTATTTTTTTTGAAGATATTGTGAATGGAGTGGTTATCCTCATTTCCATTTCAGAGGATTTGTCGCTGATATACAGGAATGTCTTTGATTTATGCGTGTTGATTTTATATCCTGCCACTTTGCTGAATTCATTTATTAGCTCTAATAGTTTCTTTGTAGACCCTTTTGGGTCTGCTAGGTATAGAATCATATCATCTGCAAATAGTGATTATTTAAGTTCTTCTTTTCCTATTTTTAATTGTTCTCGAAACACTGGCCAGAGCAATTAGACAGATGATAATGCCCTTGCTTGAACTATTACACTCCTCATTCCGCTCTCATACTTCAATTTTATTCGTCCTCCACCTCTCAGTTTAGAGGTTTCATTTTCTGGCAAACCTCCCCGCTTTCCTCAGTCTAACCTGCTACTTCCTCCCCAACACCCTATACAACTCCATCCTTATTCACTGTGCTGTCCCTTTGTCAGCCTCTTTGCACACTCACCAAGCTCTCTGCATACACAGGGAACACCATCTCCCCTCGCTGTAAGCATGGTCTCAGTTTAGTGGCACTTATGGCCGACTCGGTGATCCTGGAGAGGGGGCTCCCTGAAGAATGGGCAGCCTCCCCTCTCACAGGCCCGGCTTTTCATCTCCTCACATCACTGTTGACCGGAACATAGCGCCTCCTCCATAAAGACCTTCAGTTCCATCAAAGGCTGCTGGGTCATCAATCACACAGGGTTTATGCTAATGATCAGTTTTCTATTAACTTGCACATCAAAGAATGGTTTCTCTTGGGCTTATATAGTACAACCTATCTACATCGATCCTTAGTTTTCTCTGTTTCTTTACTGAAATGATTATGTTAGCGATAATTACCTGTACAGTGCAAATCCCAGGGGTGACCCACATTTAGATAGGAACTGATTTCTTTTACAAAATGATATCTAAATGCTGATGATAGAATTTCAGGAGAAATCCTGATGCTGGCCAGGATGTGGGATTGGCAGAGTTATTGAATCCCACAGCATCTTGCAAGTGTCTACACAGCATGCTGGAACTTCTGGGTTGGAAAGAAACTTCAATGTCGTATTTATAAATCCATGATTACTTTTCTTCATCAGTGTTTTTAAACTTCAGTCACTCATATCTGTCTGTGTGTGTGTGTATGTGTGTGTGTATCTGCTAGCACACACACCACTGCGATGTAAGTTTTTATTAATTCTCCAGGTCAAATAACCTCTTAAAGGGGTATATTATATTCCCCTCCATGTTTCTATAGTTGATTCCCTACAAATAATAGATGCAACAATTCTGCTTCATTGGTCATGCCATTTCTCTGCTCAAGACTCCAGTATCTTATTTAAGAGTAAAAGACAAAGTACAGAGGAGAGTGAAAGGCTTCCAGGGTCTCCCTGATTACCATGCTGACCTGACTTACTACTCTCACCTTCTCACCCACTCCTTTGCAGTCATATTGTCCTCCCTCATCCTCACCTGTGCAGATTTCCTCCCACTTCCTTGATTTTCCAATGGCTCTGTCCTTGGCCACGCACATCTCAACTCCTTTACCCATTTCCACATGATTCAATTCCCCTCTCTCCTTCAATTCTGCTCTTAAAATGCCCCTTTCTCAATGAGGTCTGCCTGAACATTCCATTTAAAACAACTCCTTTGTAGTATTTCTGGCATCTTATTACCATTCTTCCTATTTTCCTTAGCTCCTCTCTAAGCCATATCATAATTTATATGCTTATTAAGATTGTCATTTCTCTCCCCCCCCAGACAGAATGTAGCCTTAGTGATACAGGGTTGTCTCTATTATCTAGAACAGGTTGTTCAATAAGTAATTATAGAATAAACAAATGGAATAGTCTCATTTATGCTTCCACCAACTTATTTCTTAGATTTTTGAGAGCTTATGAAACTCTTAAGATCAAATTGTTTACGTCCACTCAGTCCCAGATAACAACAAAACACTAGTTTTGTATTATCCAACTTATTTTATCCAATTGACATTCTATGATTTCAAAACCCATCCCTAAGTTTTGGACTACCTTATAATTCTTCTTAAAATCCTTTGTTATTTGCCATCCTACCCCTTGTTCTTCCTAACCCTTTATCTGTGATCCCTAACATGACCTTTGTTGACAGCCTCATTTTCCCACCTAAGATTAGACAGTCTTCTCCATCTGCATCAGAATATACTTAAAATAGGCAGGGTGTGTTGGTGGAGTAGATAAGGCAGAGATCTGTGAAGGAAGTCAAGATGGTGGCCACCATTCTTTACCTAACAAATACACGTCCTTCATCAAATCAGTCCATATTTTTTAAAAGATTATATAAGTTTAAAGAGTAAGAAGTATACAGTGGAAAGAGCACAACCCTGCTGATCAGGAAGCCTGCATTCTGTTCTCATTTCAGTTCCTGGGGCCATGAAGACTTTCCCTGTTCAAGTGGTCCTGTGGCTTCTTCCACCAAAGACACAATCTGCTGGTGTCTAAAAAATAGGAGACTTCAGCTTGAAAGTGGGAGCCAGGCTGGTGCTGCAGATGAAAAGAGGATCTCTGACATTCTGGCAGAAGCCCCCCCACACACACACACACCAATACACTGAATCCATTTAGCAGAACCAAATAGTTAATGAAAAACAACTCCTCTTTCAAGATGTGACATGTCCCATGTGAGCTGTTGAAAGGGAAGTTTATATAAGGAAACTACTATTGTGGATCTAAGCCATCTGGAATGGCCCAATTAGGAGTCTTTATGAGAAGGAAGAAGAGATGAATCCAGGTTATGCGATTAGTTAGCCCAAGGAATTAAATCATGGTGCTAAAAAAAATGTAAATGAAAAGTTTGATTTTTTACAGAATTGTCGTATATAAAGTTGTATAATGCATACTTCTTGGATAAATAATCACGCAAAAATCTATTCACTCTGCTCCCACCAATAAAGTGCCCCTGATTTCAAGCTACCCTCTTCACCATGGGGTCTACTGATCAGGGTGCAGAACCACAAGTACTCCATCGCTCAAACCCATGAGGTGGTTCTCGAGCAGACATGTGAACTGTGAACCCAGAGAAAACTTATTGTGTGGGAATGGTGGGGCAAAGGTGAAGCATCTTCCCCCTCCTTACCCCACATACTCTAAATTTAAATGTCAAAGATGTAAGTTCAGGAGGCAACCCACCCCTCTGACACTTCTGCCACAGGAAATCCACATAGACAGTGGTGAACTGAGAGGAGAATCCAGCTTTCCTGACTACCACCCCGTGCCCTATCCACCATGTGCTACTGAATCGTTGAAACATGGAATGCTCTATTTAAAATATCAGCTGAAAAAAAATAAAAGAGTAAAAGGATAATCTGATAGCAGAACCAATCCAGAAAAAATGATTATGAGTGATGGTTTACTATTTTATTATTGGAAACCTGAAGCCAACCTTGTCTCTGGACCTTTTTAGTTAGAGCAGTCAATAAATTCTGTTGGCTGTTAGATCCCTATGGCTTTTATTCTGAGCACTTGTAATGCAAAGATTCTTAATTGATACATGGGGTTTTCTGAACACAGGGGCTTCTTAAACCTTGCCCATGGCTTTGCGAGCACACAACACTGAATATTAAAGAAGGGGAAGAGGAGAATCTGCACTCCACTTTCCTCCATCAGGGAGAAGGAGGGCAAAGGGTCTGAGGCCCTGTGTGCACATTTCCCCAGTCTCCAGGGGATCAGAGGTGGCTGCAGACTCCCTGTGAGCAAGAGGCAGATAATGGGGCATGCCATACCCTCTCAGGGTGGTAGTGAGAATGGCATGAGATGCTTGTGAATGAGTGTTGCCAAGTCTGAAGCCTGTGGTACTATCTGACAGTAGGACTGCTCACAGTCCATGATCCCATGAGTGCAATTGAGAACCACACTGAGCAGTGAGCACTAATCACCAACATTGAAAAAAAAAAAAAAATGTGCATGTTTGGTGCTGGAGCAAGCAGGATAAAAAGGTCAAACACTGATTCCAGTCAGTAGTGGTCATTAGAGATCAATAATTGTCACATCTGTATTTTACTAGAAAGTTCTACAGAAAAAAAAAGCACATGTCCTTTTACATTGATTTTTTTTTTCAAGCTACCCTTGACCATAAACCCAAACTACTATACAGTGATTCTACAAACAAAAGCACATGAACAGAGACCTATGATCTAAGTGCAAGCTCTTAAATTTGTTAAATCAATTTTTAAAATCAATAAAACTGAAAAAAGTGACAGGTGAAAAACACAGCTATCTTCCAGCACATCAACCATGGGCACCTCATCTACACAGTCACATATCTCCCTGTGTAAGTCCCTAACCTCACGATCTGGGTGTTGATTCACTTAAGGAATAAATAGCAAATTGAGGGTTGTCAGTTTTTTAAAATAGTCAAGATATTTTAGGTATATTTCCTATTTGGTTCAGAACTACCCCAAGATCTACACCCCATCCCAGCCCCTGCCAAAAAAAAAAAAAAAAAGGTGTCAAGAAATACATGCTTTGGACCTTGTAAATTAGCTTTCTTCTAGCCGTGTATATTAGAGAAATAGTTTTATCTCAGTTTAATCACTCACAATGGGTCACTATTGCATGAATACTTCTTAATTGTTACTCAGTTTTTTAAACTTCTTGTCAGTGTGCATCTTAGCTAGCTTAACTTTGGTTCCATGGGAGGCACTGATAGTTACATGTGGAATCACAGAAGGAGAGTTGACAGATGATCAAATGTGATGGGTAGACGCTGTGATGTGCTCTATGAAACAATATGAAGAAATGGACATTGTAATGAAAAGCAGGGACCTGGGTGAACCTCAGGAGATGGCACTGTGTTCTCTATGGGATGAGCCACACTGCCTGATCTTGGCATGAAATGGCTCCTATTTCCTTTTCGATTTCCTCTCACACACACCTGCCTACTCATTACCAAGCTTTGGGCACCTTTTTTTAGTGCTTCAAGCATGTCAATCCATTTGCCTTATTGAGTACTTTCTGCTAACCCATAAAACTATATAACTGGCTCTTTCTCAGATCTCACTTGAATGGAGTGACAGGTGTTACTTAACTACCTTTGAAAGTGCATCCTCTCTCATTTCTCTCTAACCAAAGACCTCATTTATTCACTTCACAGCACTTAAGATAATCCTTAATTATATCCATAATAAGTTACTACTTTGGCATTTCTTCTGGAACTATGCTGTGTATGTCGGTAACCACTAGCTAACATGGGACTGTTTACATTTACATATAATTAACTAAAGCCCTAGCCATAGTGCTTCTAATGCTAAATAGAATAGGTTAATCACTCATAATGGATCACTATCGCATGAATATTGCCACATGTTGGTAGCAGATACCACATTAGACAATAGTAGTGTAACCTGCTTTCATTATTGTAGAATAATGAAACAGATGATTCTGTTCTAAAGCAAATTCCTTTAATAGGGTTCACTCTCCACCTTATTCACTCTGGTATTCTAGTGCCCAGCACTAAAACCGGAAAACAATGGGTGCTCAAAATGTTTGTTGAATACCTATGTCAGTGAGTGAATAAAGAAAAAAAAACTTCAGGAAAAATAGTAAAAATTTAAATTTAGTGGTAGTGTTGTTGCCTAGCATCCATAAGGCCCTAAGTTTCAGCCTCAGCACTGCAAAGAAAATCTTAATCTAAGACCAAGAACTACAGTGGGTAGTTGGCACAGATTATTTGGAAGGATTCAAGCCCAGGCACTCAGGCAAAGTTGTCATAAAATTAACTACAAATAGTTGTTGACTAGTCTCCTCTCTACTCTAAAATCTCCCTGACAACAGAGACATCATCTTCATTGTTTTATGCCCAGAACTTAGAAGAGAGTCTACCTATGATAAAAATATAAACTAACTCTCCCCTTTTCATATAATTACTTTCTCATGTAAAAACAAGATAACTTCAGTTCTAGAGAAGGTTGCATCCATTTTTCCAAATACCCCCATCCATCTCTTTGCCCTTCATATGGCCACTTCCCAATCTTAGTGGCCACTTCCCAATCTTACTGGTTTACTCAATAGAGCTCCCCCTGATCTAGAGCAGCCACCCAATACCCTCCTGCAAAGAGAGGATGGATTGATGCAGCCAAGGTCTGCCTCATCCCCAGCATCACCTACCTCTTCAGGATGTGAGCTCTGCTCAAGACCTCCTCTTTTGAGTCCCATCAATACCGGGATACATACTCCTAATTCCAACAAACAAGTGTCACCAGAATGAAGCATCTTGTAGATGTACATGGATTAAACTCCTTCTCCAAGGTGAAATGAACGCTGAGCAGGATTTCTTGTAGTTTTCTTAATTCTAAGTCTTATTCATCATAAGGCTTTAGTTTAAACCCCTTCATTTTCTTCAGGAAACTCTGACTCCTGGGATTAAATGTAAACACAACCTTGACTTTAGCGGAAGGCTGTTTGAAATCCATCATTTTCTAGGAGTCAAAAGATGGCAAAGCTCAGCTCACCTTAGTCCCTCTACATTAAGTCATTTTTTTTTGTCCTCTCCCCTCTCATAGCAAGCACCTGCTCCTCTCCTATGACACATGGTACTGTCTATCTTGCATTATTATGATTCACACCCGGGCCTGTCTCTACAGGGAAGGGATTGACCTTCAGGCACCCCCCAGGTCTACACAGGATGGGATGCAATACACGATTTTCACATGAATGAGACGGAGAGTCTAGAGCTGGCCCGTGGTTTGTGGTTCACATTCTTATTTAAGAACGTCTCTGCAAAATCTTAGAAGTGGAGAAGGGGAGTCACTTGACCCCAGGAAAGAAAACAATGAAGACAAAGCAAACAAACATGGAGTCAAGAGGACTTAACAGAGCAGGATCTAAAACTTATCACAAGCTTCACCACAATCAGCTTTTGCCTTGACTGACACATCATGAGAAGAGCAGTAGTGAGGGAGGAAAGGCAGATTACAGAATGGTTGTATTATGTATTGTTTGATTAGACAATGGGTTAGAATGGAGTTATTGTCCACACAAGCCCCTGGGGAGATGGGAGAAGAGCAGGCAGAGGCAGGAGCTCTTTAGAGCAAGCAGTACCTCACAGAATAATGGCACAGACTCTTTATCCTGAGGTTCATCTCAAAGTAATGTCACACCTGCAATTTCTGGTAGTGCTACAACAAATTACAGCATTTGTCAGGTATATCTGGGAATCAAAGTTCTTTTGTCTTAAAGACAAGCTTCTAAATTGTGAAATCCTCTTAAAGTGTTAACAATCATGGCTAGGACATAAATATCTGAAATGATCTAGTTGTGGGAAAAAAGTTCTCCACTGGGCAATATTATTGCAGAACTGGGCCTATCACTATTTGCCAGTGAGACCCTGGTGACATTTCAGTGTCTTGGTGTCTATGTGTGTAAACTGAGCAATGGGTATCATGGAAACACATGAAAACATGTGCATAAACACACACAAATGGATGTATGTGTACAGGCACTTGTATATAAATAGATTTAAAAAAAAAAACATGTGGCAGGTACTAGAAAAGTCTCCAAAGCACTGTTTCTTCTCCAAGAAAATAAGAATGGACAGATAATTCATTAGAGTGTCTGATTCATGTTTTCTATTTAGCAGGGAGAACTGTGGACCAAAGTGGTGATGTCATTTCCTAGAAAACATTTATCTGCTCCTTTCTATCTGGTACAATTTTCCTATGGGTAGCACATCATTTTCCCAATCCTATGTCATGAGATTCATGAGGGATAGTCCCCATCCCCAACTCTAAGGCTGATCCTATAACTCAGGGACAAAGGCATACACAAAATATGGAAACTGGAATAACACAGAGGAGACTTCAGCCACAGATAACCTTAACAACTACAGAGGTAAGAACTGAGGGATAACCACCCTGCCCAGGAGAAAGAAATTTAGTGGATCCATCCCACTGGCTGCAGGGATGGGTTCAGGAATGATAATGAGGGACAAGCCAAGGCAATGAGCAGGGCCAAGGCTCTTGGGGGATAGAAAATTCCTGCCTCTTTGGAGGCTTGTTGAACTATGAGAGTTACACTGCTAATGTGATTAGAGTTATTGTGTAGATTCTGAGAACAATGCCAATACAGAGATGCAGAAAATAAAAGAGATGCAAAAATATAAGTTTCTTTTAAATTTGCTTGGACTCCTGATCCAGTTTCACCTGAAGCCTATCCATGTGAATCAATAATCCTTACCTCTTTTGTTAAAGCCAATTTTACTTGCAGTTACTTGCAACCAAGTTGGTCCTGAGGAATAGGCAAGTTTACTTAGGAAAAGTGGCAGGACAAGATTTACTTGAAATTTAAGTATCATTTCCATCATATGAGTAGTCCTCATTTGGAAGAAAGAAAGAGACCTAGGTAATGGAAGAGCTTGCAGGACCCTTTAAAACATACATTAATACACTTGAAATTCACCTATCTTAAGGGAAAACAAGATGAACGGAAGCTGGATGTTGGAAGTAAGAAGGGTAAAAGAAGAGAATAGAAGCAAATTCATTTTGAGAAAGCTCCCTTAAGTGATTGATCTCTCTAGCTCTAAAACAACTCTAAGTCATGTGCTGCTTTGCTACATTAAGTGCCAAGGGCTCAATTATGATGCCGAAGTGAGGCTGCAGTTGAAAGCACTGCCTTCCACTTTACAAAGCAAATAGCTGCCTGCTCAGCGGCCACCAGTGAGCAAGGCAGTGGAGACACAAGGAAACGAATGGCTTCTCTGGGTCCCGGGAATGAAATTAATTTTTAGAATTGCAGGAACTAAGTGCACAACAATCATGCTTTTGAAGAGGGAAATGCACCCATGACTGCTGGAGGGCCACTTTGTCTTCTTACCAACAGAAATGACAACATCTTCACAGACGGAGAACAAGCAAAGTACTGGGCCTGTCAGCTCTGCACAAACTTCATGTTCCTTGGATGTTTACGTAATTTTGCATGCATTGTAATGCTGCAGCTATCTTGTTCATAGGTTTCAACACACAGGAGGAGGAAAAAACAATAGTTTTATATTACCTACTAAAGAAACTGTGGTTTCAAATATGGCGTTAGATTGAGGGATCAAGGCAAACCTCCATGCAGATCTGTGCCTAAAGCAAAGAGGCAAACAGGGTGATCCTGAGGACTTAGTAATTCCTGACCAGAACACCACAGCTGTGAAGCCTCATCTGGATCCAATGGGAAAGAATGTCATGATTGATTAGAGTTGTCTGTCATGGTCAAGCAAGTGCACTGTGGTAGTTTGAGGGCAACTACCTTATCCTCTCTGTTCTAAACCAATGATAAGTGATAAAGGCCTGCTGAAATTCTATTTTTTTTTATTTGTACAATGTCTCATAAGTACCCTCACATAAGTAATTATATTGGTGTTCGGTAATTAATTTAAGCAATTAGCTGGCTTATTTTGAGAAATAATACTGTGATGAGTGTATTCATCAGCAACTATACCTCTTCTGACTTTCTAGGTAAACTATTATCCTCCTATTTCTTTTTAATCTAAAATTGTGCTCTATATGTGTACAATGAATTGCAATGCATTCTGGTGTCATATATAGCAAAACAGAATAAGTAAATAAATTAAAAGTAAATCAATAAATAAAATAAGTGAATAGGGTGATGGGAAGTTATGATTTTCACTCTTAGGGAGAAACACTATTCTTGGTAAAACCATGTTATGTACATTTAAAAATTTTAGACCACTCATGCTTCTTCCTAGTATCGTTCTATATCTCTGTGCTAATCACTTTGCCTTCTGAGCTCCGAGTTCATCATCTGTATCCTGGAGAGACCTGCTACCTCTAGAGAGGATCCATTCAAATAATGTAGGTAAAAATGATTTGGAAATTGAATTAAGCTATAAAAATATGAGTTCCATGGGTTAAAAAAAAATTCTGGAGAGCCTGCTATCTAAAAGATAGAGACCATTTCTAATGACAGAGCTCCCAAAATCTATGTGTTTCTTACAATTAAGTGAATTCAATTCTACCACATAGGGTGAGGACAGTTCAGGTCAGTATTGTTCAGTGGCTTACCAGGTCCTTCAACTTGTTACCCATTGAGTGCTGTTCCAACAACATCACAGGCCTGTGAGAGTTCTCTTCACAAGCTCCCTTCTGGGCACTCTTGAAGAATATCATTCTTGTATTTCAGAGTCAACTAAACTAGCATTTCCTACAATACTCCATGAAATAATATTCTCATAAAATCTTTGATAGTAGGTAACTAAAATTTTTGGAAAATGGCATTCTAATATCTTTTCTTGGTTATACTGAATTTCTCAGTGGTTTGTTAATGTGCTCCATGGCACTTAGAATAGAACAAACTGTATCCTACTTCTGAAACTTCATGACACAAACACTTAGCAGAATTAGACAAATTGACCCACAAAACAGAGTTTGGGAAACTGTATCCTATATAATAGGATACTCTCCAGGCAAACATAGTTCTTGTAAGTCTGGAGATTTAACACAAACTTATTTTCCCCTTACATCCAGACCAAATCAACCTGGCTGCCTTTCTGATATGTTACACAATATAGTGCTACATTTAGAAAAACACCAGTTCCCCAAAATCTAATTAAGAAACCACTGGCGTCTATACTGGGATTTCCTGGAATAAAATCCCAGGAGGTACATTCAAACTGATTTTATTTCTCTTTATCCATTAATTGTATCTAAAGCTCCTTTATCTCAGCAAAGCATCTGACCACCACCCGAAATTGCAAAACTGTCCTCCTTCCACCTCAAGCAGGTGCTTATCTTTTTCATCCCACTTGACTTTCCTTATTTTTTCCCCTTTTAAGAGAACTCCAAACTAAATCCTTGCAGCCCTCACCAACAACACTCCCTCCCACTTCTACAGTGAATCCCAGGAGCAGTAGAAGTCCCCTTGGAGGAACAGGAAGGCAGAAGAGCTGTGCTCTCTCATCCTCTAGCCCGCTTCCTGGAAGACGTTCTTTTCATTAATTTCATGCAAGTTTAATCTGGTCTCAAGAATTAAGAAATGGGATGAATTCAAACTAAAAAGCTTCTTCTCAGCAAAAGAAGCAATCAGTGAGGTGAATAGAGAGCCTACATCTTGGGAGCAAATTTTTTCACTAGCACATCAGATAGAGCACTAATCTCTGGGGTATATAAAGAACTCAAAAAGCTAAACTCAAAAACAACAACAACAACAAAAAGCAAATAACCGAATCAATAAATGGGACAAGGATCTGAAAAGACATTTCTCAGAAGATGATGTACAATCAATCAACAAATATATGAAAAAAATGTTCAACATCTCTAGCAATTAGAGAAATGCAAATCAAAATTTCTCTAATATTTCATCTCACTCCAGTCGGAATGGCAGCTATTATGCATACAAACAACAATAAATGTTGGCCAGGATGTGGAGGAAAAGGCATACTCATACATTGCTGGTGGGACTGCTAATTGGTGAAACCAATATGGAAAGCAGTATGGAGATTTCTTGGAAAATTGGGAAAGGAAACACCATTTGATCCAGCTGTCTCTCTCTTCAGTCTATACCCAAAGGACTTAAAAACAGCATACTACAGGGACACAGCCACATCAATGTTTACAGCAGCACAATTCACAATAGCTAAACTGTGGAGCCAACCTAGATGCCTTTCAGTAGATGAATGGATAAAGAAAATGTGGTATATATACACAATGGAATATTACTCAGCAATAAAGGAGAATAAAATCATGGCATTTGCATGGATGAAGTCGGAGAAGATAATGCTAAGTGAAGTAAGCAATCACAAAAGACCAAATACCAAATGTTTTCTCTGATATAAGGAGGTTGATTCATAGTGGGGTTGGGAGGGGGAGCATGGGAAGATTAGACAAACTGTAGATAGGGCAAAGGAGAGGGAGTGTGGCAAGGGGGTAAAAAAAGATGGTGGAATGAGATGGACATCACTACCCTAAGTACATGTACGAAGAAGACACAAATGGTGTGAATATACTTTGTATATAAGCAGAGAGATGAAAAATTGGGCTCTATATATGTAATATGAATTGTAATGCATTCTGCTGTCATATATAACAAATTAGACTTAAAATTTTTAAAAAATAATGAATAAATGGGATGGATTTAAAAAAATATTTTTCTCTGCAAAAGAAACAATCAATAATGTGAAGAGAGAGCCTACAGACTAGGAGAGAATCTTTACCACATGCAATTCAGATAAAGCATTAATCTCTAGGATACATAAAGAACTCAAATCACTTAATACCAAAAAACTAAATAACCCAATCAATAATTAGGCTAAGGAATTGAACAGACACTTCACAGAAGATATACAATCGATCAACAAATTTATGAAAAGATGTTCAACATCTCTAGCAATTTCAGAATTGAAAATCAAAACTATTCTGAGATTTCATCTCACTCTAGTCAGAATGGCAATCATCAAAAATACAGGCAACAACAAATGTTGATGAGGATGAGGAAAAATGTACACTCATACATTTCTGGTGGGACTGGAAATTGATGCAACCACTCTGGAAAGCAGTGTGAAGATTCCTCAGAAAACTCAGAATGGAAACACCATTTGACTCAGCTAACGCACTCCTTGGTTTATACCCGAAGGACTTAAAATCAGCACACTACAGTGATTCAGCCACATCATGTAGCATCTTAATTCACAATAGCTAAACTAATGAACCAACTGTGGTGTCCTTCAATAGATAAATGGATAAATAAAATGTGGCATATGTATACAGTGGACTAAAGAAAATGTGGCATATGTATACAATGGATTTTTACTTGACTTTAAAGAATTTTGGCATTTGCTGGTGAATAGATGGAGTTGGAGAATATCATGTTAAGTGAAATAAGCCAATCCCAGAAAACCAAAAGCTGAATGTTTTCTCTGATATGCTAATTCACAATAATAAGGAAGCACTAGGGAAGAATAGAATTATTTTCGAGGGGAGGGGAGGGAGTATTGGGGGTAGAAAGGATAGTAGAATGAAACAGACATTATTACCTTATGTACATATATGACTGCATGACCAATATGATTCTATGACATGTACAATCAGAAAAATGAGAAGTTATACCCCATCTATGTATGATATATCAACATGCATAAATACATTCTACTGTCATATATAACTTATTAAAACAAATAAAAGTTTTTCAAATAAAAAGAATACCAGGACCTCTGGGGTGGACATGTTTCTCCCTTCATATGGGCAAGGGGTTAATCTGCATCCATCACAGACAAAATACTTTAACTTTCTGTTAGATTCATTTGTTTTAAAGACGAAATACAACATTCTTCCTGTTACCCTAGTGAAGGACATACTGCAAACAGCATAGGAGAACACGGTGTCTTCAAATAATTGTAACACTCATGTGTTAGATTCATAATCCTCTGTTTACTTTCAAAATATTTTATCAGAACTGAACTGGGAACAAGAAAATAAGGTTCATATACTCTCTACCCTCAAAAAATGACCTTGAAGAAATTCCAATATCTTTGATTCTCAGTTTCCTCATCCATAAAATGAAAGAGTCTATCTAAAGTACAGAAAAATGATGCTTTGGTCAATGATGGTCAACTTTCAAAATGGTCATCCCACAGGATTTTAACATCTAATGCCATCATAGCCTTCATGATTTGTGTAAATCTATTATATGATGCTCACACAAAGTTCTCCAACTATGCATTTCCCAGAACACAACCTGTTGGGAAGTGACACATTTCTATCACTGAGGTTCCCATTGGCTGTAAAAAATAACTTCATATAATGGTTCAGTGCTCTTAGGATTTTGCATCATGATTAAATTATCAAGCTCTTAGTTTGAGTCTTTGTTGTTACAGATGTATAAAGAGTTAATTACTCAATCTGGGTCTCGCTGCCTTAATATATAAAACAGAGATAACCATAACACACCCTACAAATTTGGGAACAGATTGAAAGATGTAATGTACTTAAAGTACTTAGTTTCCAGCACCTACTTCCAGCCCAGGACATAGAAGGTTTTATCAACACTGTTGTATTTTTTAAAGGTTTATGCAGCATCTATCATACCTGCTGGTGCATAGCATTCAGTGAACAGATGCTCCCTTCACTTCCAGATAAACCCTCCTTGAATATTTAAGATCATTGCCTTTTCATCATTAACCTTCCTTTAGTCTCTTTGGCTTAGTTCTGCTCAGAGATTGTTCATTGAGCACTTGATGAAGCATTCAGTAAGTGATAGACATTTCTCTACATACTTTATAGTATTAACACAATATTTCTACAACCCTGTGAATTAGATTATCTTTTCACTTGTGAGAATAAGATGGGGAGACTGAGGCACAGCAAGGAAAAGGGACATGCTCCTAAGCATGATCCAGCAGGTGGCACGTGCCAGGTTTGGATGCAGATATAGGCTGCCTGGCAGGGAATCTGCATACTCACCAAACCTCACTGCCAGCCTCTGTCCTGCCCTTCTCTGATGTGCCCTTCCTGAGGGTTTTGTGGGCCCCTTCACCATCCCCCAGCCGTTTAAGTGGATTTCCTCATTCATACTGATAATTTCCACCTCCCTCCCTCCCAGCACTTCCTAGCCCATCACATGGCCTCTTCCAGGAATTAGGTGGGCCAGAATCTCAGACACCTGTCAAGGCTTCTCGCAGTTTTCTCCCCATTTTGTGTTTAGTTTTTCCTTTTAGTGAGCACTCAAATTTCTCCTGTCTTGTGTCCTACACTTGCAAGCAAAGTGGATCTGGGGGCATGTCCTCACTTCTTGCATTTATGACTCTATCTATCGCACAAAACTGTAATTATAAGGGCAGGATCTCTAGCTTCCTGATGTATTTTTGTCTCATCTTTTACTGTCTGTATTAAGACAGTCCTAGGAATTCCTTGTGAATTGAAACAGTGGGATGGGAGGCATTTCTCTGATCACCTCCTCCATCCCCACCTGCAAGTCAATCTGGAAATAGACCCAGCGCTCTCATTTGGCACAAGTTAGTATAGAGTGACACCTGCTGGCTATTTCCTTACAGGGTTCACAAACACTACATCTCTGGAAATCCTGTTCCTTAAGGAAAAGGTGTGTTGACCTTCCAAGCACAGGTCAGAATTGAGCCACCCACCAAGATATCAGAAAGGATCAGCTGCGATCAGATAAGCAGAAACCACTGGACCCTCACTAGGTCATACAGTATGGAGCACTCTCCAGAGAAGGGAAGATCATGGGTACAGAGGACCTGGCCAGAGCCATGGTCCCAGTGAGCTCCAGGAGAGCAGTCTTTCTCTTGGCATCTTACCTGTGGCACTTTTTAACAATGGGAGTCAACTTGATCTGAGTTATTTCTTGTCCTATACAAAAGTATATCATCCACAAATAATTACATAAAACTAACCCCAAAGATCCAGGCATTTGCAGCCCTGCTCAGCAGCTGCACCTTGTGCCCAGGATGCCTCTGAGGAAGGAAGGGTGGGGGTGGCACAAAGCCCCCATAGGGACAGCTGCCATAGCTTGAGGGTGTTCACATGGGATCATAAACCTGCCCGTCCTATAAGACATTAATGCCCTTCCCTCTTCTCACTGCCTGACCTTCCTACCTGCCCCACCTGCTGAAGCACTCTTGGGACAAGAGGAGCCCAAGGGCAGGTGGCTCAAGGGAAAGGCTGACCCCCATGTCTCTACTTCTTCACTGGTCTCAAGCCCAAATCAGACTCAGACCTGGGGAGGGGTAAAGCCAAAGGCTGAGAGAAATGTGGGAGCTCTGATGTCAGGCTGCATGAATGTGCTCCATTCCTTGAAAATGAGACTGTTACTGTCACTGAAAGTGACATGAGAAGCAATGGGACATACTTAAGTTACGGTCAGGGCTCAGAAAGGAGGGGTGACGATATTGCTTGGCAGTGATGGAGGGAAGAGTGAAGTCATTTTCTGTTGAAGGCGTCCCAGTCCAGCTCATTCAAGAAATCATGTTTACTGTTCTGTGTCACATAGAACGCCTGTTTTGAAAGATGAGTAAGCAAAGAAAGCAACCTGGCACAGAAACACTGAAAGAATGGAGGAGACGTGGAATGTAAGACATGGGGAGGAAAGTCACCCGCTGCAACCATTGTCACCTGTCAAAGAAATTACAGAAATGATGAATAACCTGAAACAGGAAATAAATTTACGTGACACAAGGAAAAGAAAACTAAAAGAGGAACAGTGATATGACACAAACCCTACAAAAGGCACCAAGAAGAACTCGCACTCATGAAAAATAAACAGTCAGTGACGTGCAGGGTGGAGGGCAGGCTTCAAAAATCACACATGGTACCAAACTTAAAAAAAAAAAAAAACCACAAAGTACAGATCATTAGAGAAAATACAAAAATGCAGAAGGGAGGAGGTGATACTGGTCAACTATGGGAGAAAGGACTCTTCCTGAGGAACAGAAGAAAATAAAATAGGGTATTATAAAATGTCAAAATATACTCTACTGTCATGTATAACTAAAAAGAACAAATTTTTAAAAAATGCATTCAGATATAATGAAAGGTAAACACTCAAAAATAAAGGCAAGAGGCTATCTAAACTTCCAAAGAGTTTTCTAGTTTCCAGGAAAATATAGTAGTAAGTGCCCCAAACATTCTTATTCAGTGGTAAACACTCAAAAATAAAGGCAAGAGGCTATCTAAACTTCCAAAGAGTTTTCTAGTTTCCAGGAAAATATAGTAGTAAGTGCCCCAAACATTCTTATTCAGTTCTACACTTTAGCATTCAGAGCTTCTTACAAACAGAAGGTATAAAATAAAGGGTTACTCAGAGAGAAAGACAAAATATATTAGGCCTTGACGTCTCAGATGGTTTGGTTTGAGCAGATAACAGAACTATGCTTAGAGAACTGTATGGTTGTTAAACATTGCATTGGACAAATGGAAAGTACACGTTTATTTGGTCCGCAGTTCTCTTCTAAATACTAAACTCATTCCAGGGCTCCGTCTGTATCTCCACATCATTATCCAATAACCTAATCAAAGCAAAATTTCCAAAATTAACATCCAGATCTTAGTGCTGAAAACTAGACCTTGCTTTATACATGTAAGTAATTAAAAATGTTTTTTCAGGGCTGGGGCTGGGGCTCAGCAGTAGCGCTCTTGCCTGGCATGTGTGAGGCACTGGGTTCGAGTCTCAGCACCACAAATAAATAAATAAATAAAGGTCTATCAAAAACTTTATTAAAAAAATGCTTTTTCAGGTTATTCAGGCAAAAATTTAAAGTGGGTGAGTGGTGAGAGAAAGAGCAGGAAAACCCAGAGTATAGTTATGCTTGACACGCACCCACCCTCTCTCTCTCTTCCCAACACTGGACTATTTGCAAATCTCATTGGCTGTGCTGGGAAAGTAACACTTGGGAATCCCACTTGATTAATAACCAACTCCCTGCTATCACCCCTTTCACACCACTGCCATTTCTTAGCAAGACTGTTAAAGCAGGTTCTTAATTGTCCCTCTGCTTTGGTCCCTGCCCCTGGTTGTCTATTTTCAGGGGAATCTCTGTTTCATTATCTAACTCAGGATGTTTTCAAGTGGCCAGAAAAGTAGGCAAAAACTGGGGCCATCCTGCATAAGCCAGGGCTCATGGTCCACCATATGAAATGTCAACACAGAGGCCAGAGTAAGTGGGAGAAGAAGGAGGGAGGAGAAGCTTCATTGTGCCCTGAGTGGGTGGCAGGGGAAGTCACAGGCAGGATGACTAGGAATGAGGTGTCCAGTGGGATTGCTTAGGGGGAGTATAGAAGCCAGAGCTTCTCTACATGATCTTATTGGGGAATCAGTAACAAAAATGAGAAATTGCCAATTATTAATCAAGTCCTTGCCTTTTGGGGTTAGTGTTATGGAAGCTTCCACCTGGCTGTCTGGCCTGTTGTAGAGACAGAAGTTTACTTCCTGCAAGACTGACTTATGGCTGCTGCCTCCCTGAGTATTATTATAGGAACCCAGGAGACCAGCTCCCTGGGCTGGACGCTGCATGTGTAGGTCACACTTCTGGCCTCATCCACTCTCTCAAGTACCTGACTAGAGCAGGTGCTAAGTAATATTTGTTCAGTGAATGAGTATCATTCTATTTCTATAAAATCCCAAAATTTATGCAACTAAACAAACATTGTTTTAAAATAGGAATGTATAAGATGGAAATATGGAGAGAAGGATGAAGGCTGCAAACTATTAAATTTAAATAAAATTAAGAAAGTTTGAAATAAAAATAAAGTTTGCTATTCAAGTGTTCAACATGCTATTTACATCATAAAAGGGTTTATAATGTGGATTTCTTTACAGTAATATAGTTTAAATATATAATATTTAAATATATAATTTAAATAGTTTAATACAGTTTCAATCTTTTTGCACTGAAAGATATTAACACTGATATCCATAAAATCAAATCTGAAGATTAATTTACCTTAAAAACAGGGTAAATACACTGCAGAAAGAAGATACTCTTTTCAAACCCAATTTAAAAAAAAAAAAACTGACAATATCATATAGCACCAAGAAAAACTTCATTAAGTAAAATTATAAAGTAGGAAACATGCTGACTTGATTTCCTAATCTCCACAATGAAATAATGAAAATAAAATTCAAAAGAGAAAAGTGAAAACGGTCTCAGCAGTTTTACTAGCAACTCATCAAATGTAACAGAACAAACTGACAGAATGTGAACCTCTCTCCTAGTAGCTCTAATGTCACAAAGGAAACCAAAATCTTGAGAACAGACTTTGCTTCTAGCCATGTGGTAGACTACATTCTTTAATGAGACCTGGTAAATTACAACATGCATACTTTTTACTTCATTACTAAGTGCTCAAGAAAATAAAAGCATATAAACAGCAAAGGTGAGCTGATGCAGAGCACTAAACAAATTAAAAGCCAGGCTGCCTGCCCCCCCAGGCAGTACTGACGGGAGAGGGTGGTTGGGAGCCTGGGGTTTTTGTGAAAGACTGAGGCTGGACTTATTCTCCCACATCAAGCCAAGAACCTCCAGGGGCTATACCCTGGCAGCATCAAAAAGGGAACCTCAGGAAATCCTGGCTGCGAACTTCTCCATGTGCAGTTTCCCTTGAGAAATGTAACCCAGCCTGCTCTCACCTGGGCTGGGTGGGGGTGGAGTGGATAACAACTGCCTGGTCAGAGAAAGCTCAAGCCAAGAAAATCAAGCAGTGCCTCCCTGATAGTGCCCCCTGGGGTCAGCAGAAGGAATTGCAAGCACACTAGGGAGCCATGCACCCTTAACTCTGGTCCTCTTCTCTTCTTTGATTAAGTTCAACCTGAAATAAGCTCATGAAAAATAAGTCAAAACAAAACCAAAGAAACAAGAAATCATAAATAAGTCAGAAACTCTCAACCCCAGGTAGACTTCAAATACTGGAATTATCAGATAGAAAAGATTAACTGTTAAACACCAAAGTTTCAAAACCAAGAGAAGAAATCAAAGCGAGAAGGAAACTCCAAATGCAAGAGGAGGGTTCTCTGAATAGAGTGGAAGGGTAGGGGTCAGAGGCATCTTGAAACAATGGGTATTGTTCCTTGTCTTAGGGTGAAGGTAGGGTTACAGGTGTTTGGTCATCATCATGGCACATATTAAATACTACAAAAAAGTTTTTCTTTTCTTTATTTATTTTTTTACATGAGCTCTCTTATTATTATTATTATTATTATTATTATTATTATTATTACTATTATTATTATTGCATTACAATTCTTAATACACCTTTATACCACAATTTATCATATCTCTGTATACAAGATATGTTGACACCAAATTCACATCTTCATACATATATTTTGTACAATGATGAGGGTCTCTTCCACCATCCATACAATTCCCCTTCGCCCTCCTTTTCCCTCCCACCCCTCTTCCCTATCTAGATGTAATCTTCTTCCCATGCTTTTCCTCCCTACCCCGTTTTGAGTCACCCCCCTTATATCAGAGAAGACATTTGACATTTGTTTTTTTGGGGATTTGCTAACTTCACTTGGCATAATCTGCTCTAATGCCATCCATTTCCCTGAAAATGCCATGATCTTTTTTTTATTTTTTAGTGCTGAGTAATATTCCATTGTGTATAAATGCCACATTTTTTTATCCATTCATCCACTGAAGGGCATCTAGGTTGGCTCCACAGTTTAGCTATTGTGAATTGTGCTGCTATAAACATTGATGTGGCTATATCCCTGTATTATGCTGTTTTTAGGTCTTTTGGGTGTAGTCTGAGAAGAGGAATAGCTGGGTCAAATGGTGGCTCCATTCCCAGCTTTCCAAGGAATCTCCATACTGCTTTCCAAATTGGCTGCACCAATTTGCAGTCCCACCAGCAATGTACAAGTGTACACTTTTTCCCCACATCCTCACCAGCACTTGTTGTTTGTCTTCATAATGGCTGCCAATCTTACTGGAGTGAGATGGTATCTTAGAGTAGTTTTAATTTGCATTTCTCTGATTGCTTGAGATGATGAGCATTTTTTCGTATATTTGTTGATTGATTGTATATCCTCTTCTGAGAAGTGTCTGTTCAGGTCCTTGGCCCATTTATTGATTGGATTATTTGGGTTTTTTTGGTGCTTATCTTGTTGAGCTCTTTATATACCCTAGAGATTAGCACTCTATCTGTCGTGTGAGGGGTAAAAATTTGTTCCCAGGATGTAGGCTCTCTCTTCATCTCACAGATTGTTTCTCTTGCTGAGAAAAAAAAAACTTTAAAAAGTTTTTTTTCAAATATTATATGAAAAAATATTTTTAAGTTCTTTAAGAACCTTTGTGAACATATACATTTACTTGTTTCCTCCTAAAACTTCAGCAAATTATTTCTAAATATTTTTAAAGGTGTGAATTAATGCACTCAAAGAGTCTAGGTGAAGTAACATGAGACAAAATTGATGGAGCAGGGAGGATGCAGCTAGGAGCATTTGAGCATCGCCCCCTGCATGGTGTCTACAGTGCAGCACTTTGAGGTAGGGAGGCCTGTCCTCCATCTACCCAGCCCCAGAAGTGCACCAACAGCATGCTGGGCTTCCACTGTCTCACAGTCTGTCCTCCTGAGAAACACTCCTTTTCAAGGACCAACTCCCTGTTTCTCCTTTAGTTCCTTCCCAGCTACCGAAGAAACTCTCAACAACAATAATGATGTTCTGAATCAGGTTAAAGGTAGCAAGAAGGAGTGTTCAGACTAGATTCCAAGATTCTTCATAGATAAGTTCAGCCCCGAGTGGATACAGATGCTTTTTGAGCAGCAGCAACAGCACTCCACAGCTACCAGCAGCAAACAAGATGTGAGTCCAGGGTGAGGAGCCCGTCTCTGCTTCCACCCACTGAGCTGACTTTACTGTTTCAATCTGGAGTAGATTGTTCCACCCTCATCCCAACATGGCAATAGACTCAAGCACATGGGACAATCAAATTGCCTCCTTTACGGGCTGGGCTGGGCTGGTAAAATCAGGAAAGAGGTGTGAGCTCACAGAAGTATTTTATATTACCCCATGTTATAATATACATTTGGATGTCAAGGAATTCTGCAACTTCAGATACTTCAGTGCCAGTCAACTATCAGAACAAAACACTGAAAATTCTAAGCACAATCAGCACATTTGAGAATTAGGAGGAACCTCAGAGGTGATGTGGTTTAATAGTCTCTGTGAATACATGAGGACACTGACACCCAGGCACAAGACGAAACATTCCCCAGTTGTACAAATGACAGATCAAGATTGAAACTCCTAAATCTACTCATTTCCTAAATCTATTCATTTCAATTCTTTAACTCTCTGCAGCAGAAATTAAGAAATATCAGGTTCTGAAATCTAACATTTGAATCAAAATCTAACTTCTGTGATTTGGCAGAAGTTAGAAAAAATATTGGATGTCTCAGCTTCCTCAAATTAAAATGACAGAAAATTTCATCCTTGATTCATGGATTGATTTGATGTTTAAATGAGAAAGCATGTAAAAGTGCTTACATAGTGATGATACATAGAACATACCAGTTACTGTTTTCTTTTGCTACCAATGTTTTGATATTACTTTTTGATATTATTATTTTAATTGCTATATTAGAACCTCCTACAGAGATGGTTGAATCCTCTTACTCACCCCTACCTCTTCTTAAAAATCCCAATGAAGTAGCCTAGGTGTAGATGCAAATGTTCTGGATAGATCTCAGTAATTCAAGCTTTTCTTTTAACTGCCCTAGACTTATCGCTTTTCATGATGCCCTTCCCATTTCCTGCTTGAATCCTCTTTATGTTTTAAGACTAAAGTCAGTTTATAGCTTTTTAAATATCTTCCCTGAGCACTTTTCCTTCTGGGATTTTTCCTCCCTTCACATCTCCAATTAATAGTTTCATGCTGAATCCTTATGACATGCATGTTTACATAATTGGTCTCATACCACAACTGGATTACAGATTATCACCATGATTCATCCTTTAAACTCTCTCTCCCCTCCCTTCCTAAAGACATGAGCATGCATACACACACACACACACACACACACACACACACACGCACCCATCCCTAGAAAACCTCTGCATTTTAATGAGGATTTCAAATCACCCCTGTGCATACATTCAGATTCAGTATACTAACTTGCTGCCGAATATTTGTTCATTTCTTATCTCTACCCTGCATCTCCAAGTTTTGGTCTCCATTGTAGCATGTGAGTTGAGGATAAACAGTGATTTTCTAACACCAAAATCAGCAGAAGACAGGAAATTATCAAAAGCAGAGCCAAAATCAATGAAATTGAGAATAATCTAAAAAAAAAAGTACCAAGGATCAATAAAACAAAGATTGGTTTTTTGAAAGGATAAAAAAGATTGATAGACCTTTAGCCAAACTAATTATAAGAAAGAGAAGACCCCAAATTAACAAAATTAGAAATGAAAAAGGCAATATCACCACAGACACTACTGAAATCCAGAGGATAATCAGAAACTATTTTAACAATTTATACTCCAATAAGCTAGAAATCCTTGAAGATACTGACAAACTCCTAGAGACTTATGACCTATCCAAGTTGAACCATGAAGATATGAAAAACTTAAGATCAATATCAAAGTAATGAAATTGAAACAGCTATTAAAAGCCTTCCAAAACAGGAGAAGTCCAGGTTCCAACAGATTGTCAGCCTAGTTCTACCAGACTTTTAAGGAAGAACTAATAACCATCCTTCTCAAATGATTCCATGAAATAGAAAAGGAGGGATCACTGCCAAGTTGATTCTATGAAACTACTATCACCCTGGCACCAAAACCAGACAAAGACACATCAAGGAAAGAATACTACAGGCCAATATGCTTGAGAAACATAGAAGCAAAAAATATTAATATTGGCAAAACACATACAAAAACACATTAAAATACAGTGTACCATGATCAAATGAGTTTTATTCCAGGGATATAAAGTTGATTTGAAGTACAGAAATCAATAAAAATAATTCATAACATAAATAGAGTTAAGGACAAGAGTCACATAATTAGTTCAATAGTTGCAGAAAAAAAAAGTATTTGACAAAGCCCAACACCCAGCCATGTTTGAAAAACTAGAAGAACTAGAGATAGAACAGAATTACCTCAACATTGTAAAGGCTACATATGATAAACTCATAATCAATATACTGAAAGGAAAAAAAAAACTAAAAGAATTTCCTCTAAAGATAGAAACAAGATAAGAATCTCCACTCTCACCACTCCTGTTCAAAGTAGTCCTTGAAACTCTAGCCAGAGAAATGAAGCAAGAGAAGAAAATTAGGGATACAAATAAAAGAAGAGTCAAATTATCTGTTTGTTGATGGCATGATCCTATATTTAAAAGACACCCCCCCAAAAAAATAACTCTACTAGATGACTTCTAGAGTTGATAAACAAATGTAGGAAAGCAGCAGGATACAAGATTAACATTCATCAATCAATAACCTTCTTATTCTCCAATAGTGAATGTGTTAAAAGAGAAATAGGAAAACTATCCCATTCACAATAACCTTAACAAAGTACTTGGGGATTAATCTAACGAAGGAGGTGAAGGATATCTCCAATAAAAAATATTGAAAACAGAAGAAAGAAACTGAAGACCTCAGAAGACCTCCCATGTTCTTAGATAGGCAGAATTAATAATGTTTAGATGGCCATACTCCCAAAGGTGTCATACAGATTCAATGCAATCCCAATCAAAATACCAATGGCACAAAATGAAAAAAAAAAAAAAGCAGTTCTGAAATTTTCTGGAAATATTAAAGACCTGAATAGCCAAAAAAGTCCTGAACAAAAAGAACAACGCAGGAGCCATCACAATACAGGATCTCAACTTTTACTACAGAGCTATAGTAATAAAACAGCGTGATATTGGCATCCAAGCAGACATGAAGATCAAAGCAAAGAAGACACAGAGGCAAGCCTACATAAATAGTTATTTGATTATAGACAAAGAGACCAAAAACATATGTTGGAGAAAAGATATCTTTTTTTTTAACAAATGGGGCTAGGAAAATTGTATATCCACTTGCAGAAAAATGAAACTTGACACCTAATCTCTCATCCTGCACAGAAGTCAACTCAAAATGGAAGGAATTAGACCAGAAACTCTGCAACTGCTAAAAGAAAATATAGATACAACACTCCAACGTGTTGGCACAAGAACCAACTTTCTTAACAACATTCTTAGAGCATGAGAGACTAAAAACTAATTAAATAAATAAATAAATAAAAGAAATGGCATGGCATCAAATTTAAAAGCTTCTGCAGAGCAAAGGAAACAACTGAGAGTGTAAAGAGAGCCTACAGAATGAGGGAAGATCTTTGCCACCAGATCTTCAGACAGGGCATTGATATCCAGAACATATAAAGAACACAAAAAACTTAACTCTGGCCAGACAGATTACATGCTTCTAATTCGAGAGGCTGAGGAAGGAAGATCTCAAGTTTGACGTCAGCCTCAGCAACTTAGCAAAGCCCTAGGTTACTTAGCGAGATCCTATCTCAAAATAAAAAATAAAGATGGCTAGGTATGTGGCTCAGTGGATAAGCACCCCAGGTTCAATCCCCAGTGTGAAAAACAACAACAACAACAAAAAAAAAACACTTTAACACCAAAATCATCATCATCATCATCATCATCATCATCATCATCATCATCCAGCTAATAAATGGGCAGAAGAACTAAAGAGACACTTCTCAAAAGAAGAAATACAGGGAACTAGTGTTGTGGCTCAGTGGTAGAGCAGTTGCCTAGCATGTGGAGCACTCGGTTTGATTCTTAGTACTGCATATGAATAAATAAAATGAAGGACCCATCAACAACTCACAAATATTTTTTCTAAAGGAAAGAAATACAAATGACCAACAAATACATGAAAAAATGCTCATCTCCACCAATTAGAGAAATGAAAATCAAAGCTATATTGAGAATTAATTTAACTCCTTTCAGAATGACAATTTTCAAGAACACAAAAAATAATACATTGGGCTGGGGGTATAGCTCAGTTGGTAGAGTGCTTGCCTCGAATGTACAAGGCCCTGGGTTCAATCCCTAGCACACACACAAAAAAAATTAAAACACGTTCATGAGGATATGGAAAAAGCATACACTCATACATTGTTGGTAGGATGACAAAGTAGCATAAACACTTTGGAAAATAGTATATAGATTCCTCAAAAAATTAGGAATGGAACCACCTCATGACCCAACTATCCCATTTCTTGGTATATATCTAAACGTTTTAAAATCAGCATACTATACAGCAGCCCTATCAGTGTTTATAGCAGCAGAATTCACAATAGCCAAGCTATGGAACCAACCTAGGTGCCCTTCAACAGATGAATGGGTCAAGAAAATGTGGTATGTATACACAATGGTGTTCTAATCAGTCACAAAGAAGAATGAGATTATGGCATTTGCTGGTAAATGGATGGAACTGGAGACTATCATGTTAAGTGAAATAAGCCAGACCCAGAAATTAAAAGCTCAAATGTTTTTATGTGATTCTGCAATCTGTATACGTGGTAAAAATGGGAGTTCATAACCCACTTGAATCAAATGTATGAAATATGATATGTCAAGAGCATTGTAATGTTTTGAACAACCAATTAAAAAAGCAAGATTACATTAAAAATCAGAATAAAAAAATAAGGGAAATGGAGCTGGGGCTGTAGCTCAGTGGTAGAGCACTTGCCTCGCACGTGTGAGGCACTGGGTTGGATCCTCAGCACCACATTAAAATAAATTAATAAACAAAGATATTGTGTCCATCTACAACTAAAATATATATATATATATATATATATATATATATATATATATAATAATCAGTAAACAATGAAAAATCAGAAAAGAATAACCATCNGAGGATAAACAGTGATTTTCTAACACCAAAATCAGCAGAAGACAGGAAATTATCAAAAGCAGAGCCAAAATCAATGAAATTGAGAATAATCTAAAAAAAAAAGAATACCATCAAAATAAACATCAGTGGAGTAGAGGAAGAGGATTGAGGGGGAAGGAAGATGGTGGGATTGGGGAAGAACAGTGGAATAAATATAACCTAACTTTCCTGTGTACATATATGAATGTATCACAGTGAATTTCATCACTAGGAATATCTACAAGACACTAGTTTAAATTAAATAAACCTAAGTAAATAGCAGAAAGGTCAATATAGTAGAGGGAAGGGATATGGAGAGGGAGGAAAAAGGGGGAAGGCAAAATTCTAGGGAAATTAGAGCAAATTATATTCCATGCTTTTATACTTATGTCAAAATTAATCCTAATATTATATATAACTAAAAATAACAAAGGTAATAGTTTTCTTAGCCTAATAGAAAATATTTTAATTTATCTTAGACCAGGCCATCTGTACAATGTCAATTAAATCTCTGATCTTAAAACCAATAATGAGGGATCCTATGCATGAGGAGACAGTGGAGGCCTGGAATCACCTGGAGGGAGCTCAGCTCTGGGTGTGGCTGATTAAAGAACTCATACAAATGATATGGAGTCACAGGGCTCCTGGGATTGGGTTTCCACCCCTAGTGCCCTGTGAGGCCAGCTAAAGCATCTGCATTTCTTCAATATTTTTACTTCTGAGAGTTCTTCTGATCCAGAGTATATAATACTAATGCTCCCTGGGGGGCTGCCCTGGATCCTGGCCAACTCTCTGAGTACATTTCCCCAGATGGAGGAGAGAGTACACCCTGGAAGTCCAATGGCAGAGCAGTGGTGTCAGCTTCAGGACAGGCCTCAGGCAGAGCAGAGGCTGGAGGAGTGGGTGCACATGTGAGAGGGCAGCAGGAGATGTCACAGGGCAAGAGAGGAAGCAGGAGCTCTTATTGTTAATAAACTATGCTTATTATGGCTGCTAATCATCTTTTTCCCACAGTATGAGAGCTAACTTTCTTTAGGCATTTGTGATTTTCCCTGCACTATTCCAAGTCAAATTTAGAGTGATCGCCAATGAAAGAGGCAGAAAGAACAAAATCTCTGGCCATGGGAGCCAACTCACCAGCCTGCCTTCCGGGTGTGAAGTGTCTCTTCAGGGTGTCAAGGCAGAGATGGGGGTGAGCTGGGCTTACTGTGGCTCAGGAATGGCAAGGCCAACAGATCAGAAGACAGTGGCCACTGAACAGACGGATGGTCACAGACTCCAAGAGCAGGGAGCACAGGACACCACAGGGGGCCACCTGGGGAGCATCAGGGTTGGTCAGGACACAGAGGGAGAGAGGGGAAAGTGAGGCCAAGGGCCTTGATTGTGGTTTTCACAGGAGGAGAATGGGTGGGGCAGGGTGAGCAGGAGAATGGTCACTTTGAAGAGTTTCCATGTGCACTGGGGCCCAGGTCCTGTCCTCATTGCCTCACAGCAGGCCCTGGGTGGTCAGGGAAGGAGGATTGTGACCTAGAAAAGACGAGAACATGTTTTCTCTTTCTTGAGAACATGTTTTTTCTCTTTCTTGAGAACATGTTTTTTCTCTTTCTTGAGAATATGTTTTTTCTCTTTCTTGAGAACATGTTTTCTCTTTCTTCCCCTAGACAGCATCTGCAGCAGGACAGGAAAAACTAGTAGGAACCTCTATAGGGCAAAGGAGAGGCCTTGATATAGTCTTAGTGGCAGCTCACCACCCATTAGCTATGGCAGAGTGGGTGCTATAGAGGAGTCAGTTATGAGGATGAGCATCAAGAATTTAATGCCATCAGAAGTTCCAAGTTTTCCACAAAATTCAATATGCTCTTACCATATAATACAACAATCACGCTCCTTGGTATTTACTTAAATGGAGTAAAACTTATGCTCACACACAAAGCTGTACATGGATGTTTGTAGCATCTTTATTCATAAATGAAAAAAAAAATCAACTTGGGAGCAATCCAGATGTTCTTCAGTGAGTGGAAAAATAAACTATGATATGCCCATATGATGAAATATCATTCTGTGATAAAACGAAATGAACTGATTATGCATTAAGACATGGAGAGGTGACATCAGCAGTCTCTACAAGTCCCTAGAATGCTCCCCTAAAAACACAAACAGAAAACAACTGGCATTCCACTGGAATGTTTGAGGCAGAGCACCAGAGTGTTGTGGGGATCTGGCAGAGATGTTACCAAGCACCTCAATGGTCTTCTGAAGAAGGGAACTAAGTGCACAGCACCTAATCCTGCCTGCTCATGTCAGATCAACCCTAAACCAAAAGGGAATTGGCATGGCAGAGAAAGAGGAATCAGGTGATCCCTAGCAGTCACCAATAATGCCATCTATACCTAAATCATTTAGAGCAGCCTGCAACCTTCATATCCCTAAGTGTAGTTCAGCTTCCCAACACAAATAATTGATAAATGTGTAGGGGGAAATAGTAATTACCCTGATTGATCATTACACGTTATGCACCTATCAAACCATCACACTGCACCCTATAAATATGTATAATTACTATGAGTCAACTTAAAAGGCATAGAGGAAATTTAAATACATATTGCTCAATGAAAGAACCTAATCTGGTAAGGTTACAGGCTGTATGATTCCAATACATGATATTCTGGAAAAGGTAAAACCATGGAGACATTAAGTAGTTCAGTCACCAGCTGTGATGGCACATACCTATAATCCCAGCAGCTCAGAAAGCTAAGGCAGGAGGACTACAAGTTCAAAGCCAGCCCCAGCAGTTAAGCAAAGCCCTAAGCAACTCAGCAAGACCCTGGATCTAAATAAAATATTTTAAATGGGACTAGGGATGTAGTTCAGTAGATAAGCACCCATGGGTGCTACATCAATCTCTGGTACCAAAAAAAATTAAAATTAATTTTTAAAAAGTCAGTAGTTGCCAAGGGTTAGGGGAGAAGAAAGTCTGAATAGGTGAAGTACAAAAGATTCTTATAGGAGTGAAACTACGTGATATGATATTATGATAATGGATGCACATCATTTTACATTGACCAAAACTAATAGAATGTACCCCACTATGAGCTCACCTGAACGTAACTGGATTCTGAGTGACAATGATGTGTCCACACAGGTTCACTAAGTATGACAAAGGTACCACTGTGATGGAGGAGGTTGATAGTGGAAGACTGTGCATAGAGGAGTGGAGAGAGAGAGAGAGAGAGAGAGAGAGAGAGAGAGAGACTATGAGAATTCTATGTTTTACTCAATTTTAGAATGAACCTAAAACTACTCTAAAAATCAAGTCTATTAAAAAATGCTCCAAGACATTCATTCTAATATCTATTCTCCATCCAGTGCCATCCACCCACTCAGGCCCAATAGACCTGCCACTTCTAGGCCTCTCTCAATCACATGTTTTATCCATTCATAAATCCCTTGGACCCTGCCTTCAGAATGTATTCTGAATCTGACTTCTTCTCACCACTTTCCCAACCACCACCCTAGCCTATCACTAGCTTTCTAATGGATTTCTGCATGAGCCCCCAATCTGACCCCCTTGCTTCTGCTCTCCCCCTTTATTCAGTTAGAGTAAATCTTAATATAGCAAGAATCAGATCATATCTCTCTCCATAAAAACCTTCCTGCATGGGCTTCAAACTGAATTTAAAATAAAGTCCAAAGTCTTTACCATGTGGTCTGTAAATCCCAAGTAATTTCTGCCTCCCTCTCTCAACCCATTCTGGTAGCCTTCTCCAGGATCACTGACCCTCTTCATTCTGCACATGTTCAGATGACTAAATCATTTTCAGGATTCAGGTCTAGACAATTTTAGCTTCCACAGAGGTATCCCCATGCCACTCCAGCTAAGGAGCTCTCACCACTGACTCTCCATCTCATCACTCTGTTCATTGTCTTTACAGATATGGTATTTTGTTGGTCTATCATCTGATCCGCACTCTAGAATGTCAAATCCATGGCCTCAATGAAGAGACTCATTCTAAGAGGGTGCTACAATTCCCACCTTCTGGTATTCACCCTCTTGCATGATTCCCTTGCATTGAATGGAGGTTAGGCCAATGAGTTGGAGGAGAATAGAAGTGAAGGGATGTCCTTTCTTCTTCATAGAATAAGAATACAACATATCTCTTGCTGGATCTCTTTATGGCCTTGAAGAAGCAAGCTCTCATGCTATAAGATGTTGTATGGAGAATGCCATATGGCAAAAAATGGAGGCTGGCCTCAGGCCCACAGCCAGAAAGAAACTGAGGCCTGAGGCCTGGCAGCCTACAAGGAACTGAATGTGATTAACAGTAACCTGAGCCTGGAAGCAGATTCTTCCCAAGTGGAGTTTTCAAGTGAGCTGACCTTGAACAGTAAAGAGTATGTTCAGGATAGAGAGGAGATTTAGGGTTCCAAGGGAATGCATGTTAGGGGGAATTAATTCTCCTCCTGGGGGTTCTGAGAGTTTTCTGGTATTTTCTGAGGAAATCATAATTAAACTGAGTTGAAAGATGATTTAGGTGGCAGACTGGTCATTTGACAAAGTACACAAGGTTGGCTGGATGTTTCTCTGTATATTATAGCAAGGTTTTTAAAAATGTTTGTATGGTGCTTCAATCAGTATTTCCCTTTTTCAATATAATTCTTCCTTTTAGTGCTAATTTCACATTGGGTTAGAAAAGCCACAAGATCAATCTGGGACAGCTTGGGCCAGAAAGCAATAAAGAACTCACATGCGTGAGAGAATAGGAGTTACTCAAAGGGCTCCCATGGACCAGATGTGGGACAGTATGAGATTCAATAAAAGAATAACAGAGGAAACAGATTAAAGCACTTTCATTAAAAAGTTTTAAAACTCCTAGATCCATGGTACCTAAGTAGGAGGACAAAAAGAAAGTTCTTTGAAAATGACTACCAGATAGTCATGGCAAACAAAAAAAGAAGAAGAAGAGGAGGAGGAGAACAATTGCCTTTTTCCCACCTCTGTGGTAAATAGAAGATCCAACTAAATGTACATATGTATGTATGTAGAGAATTGTGTCTAAATATATCTGAGGACAAAGTGTTCACAGGCTCAAAATATCACCCCACAAGTAGCTCAAAAAGTGTAGTTGAAAAATATACATTTATGATTGAGAGGACTGGCAAACACCTACCTGACCAAGTGATTCAACTAAGGTTACTTAAATCTTAGAATGCCTCCTTGTTCAACACAGTAAGAAGCACACCACATTATCTCACAGTGTTCTAGCCAAAAATAGCTGACCTAAGTCTAATTATGATTTTTAAAAATCAGATAAATCCAGGATACAGTGCCTCTTACAAGACAAATCGCTGACTCCTAAAGAAGTCAGCATCATAAAACACAAAGCATTTGATTTTAGGGATATGATTATATATTATAAGAAACCAAGGCTACATAATAATTAACTTGTCTGGATCCTGGATTATAAAATAATAATATAGGCAAATTAATATTAAGCCAGAGGGAAGTCCTCTCCAGTGGGACTTCTTAAGAATCCAGCCAGAAAGGACTTCTAGAAGGGCCAGTACTAGCCAAAGTAGCTGAAACCCCCCTCACACCCCCTCACATAAACTAGGGAAACAGACTGGTGGGGACCTGTGTCCAGAACTGCACCTCACCCTTCTCAGCCTCTGCAAACCAGGCAAGGGGAGAAAGCTCTGCACAGTGTCCTATTACCTGACTCAAGACACAGACGGTAACAAAGAAATTTTGCCCCCAAAAGAGGAAAATGAATTCAGCAGGCTTCAACCACTGACACTGTGAGAAGCCTTGGGCCAATCCCTAGGATTATAGGACCATGCCAAAGGGAAGCTTCTTGAACATCCAGGGACACAGAGACCTGGTGGGAGATTACCAGAGTCTACACAGCAAGAAAAGGCTGATCCCAGTCTTAACAGGCACACACCCTGAACAGTGATGATCACTAGAGAGTGAGAGGACATTGTTTGAATAATTGTGGGACCTTGACTTAGTAAACAGAGGAAATCAATGCCCACCATTCACAACCTGGGGCAGTGGAAACTAGAGTCCAGGAAAACTACCTGAGACACTCACTACAGTACCTGAGAGCAACAATGGCCAAGGGAATACTTTTACACCACAGAACAACTGTGGAAAACCCAAACAGAATTCCTACACTCACAGCCACCAGGGTCTTCACTACCATGAAAAGGATCCTGTAGCGGGGACCAGGTATATCATGGTGACCCACAGCAATGGCAGGGATACTCCAGATCCTGCATCCTGAACTACTGTACACAATAGAAACAGCCAACCCACAAAACTGCACCCTCTTGAGCAGTCAGTTGCAAGCTCCTGAGCTGACAAACCAGAACTGCTGGTAGGAGGATTGTAGCAACTAGGAGTTTGCTTCTGTGCCCCTGCGACTCAGAAGAGATCCAAAGCCAAAGGCTGAGGGACAACTGCTAAATGTCCAAACCCCAATGAAAACCAAACCAACAATCAAGAAGGGGGTTCTTCACCTAGGTATGGTTGAATGCAAACAACTCCAATGTAACTTTAATCATCTAAATAATTCTTTAACTAGAATCATAATTGTTAACCCAATATCCAGCATTTTATCTTTAACCTATTTGAATGTATTTCATCTAATGGCTAAAAGTATTCATTGGAATCAATATTCCTAACTTTGTTTTCTTAGCTCAAGCTTGTACTTTCTCCTCTTATTCTCTACTGATCCTCTTGCATTGTCTACTAATACTGCAAATGCCCACCATTCATCTATTTCTTCTATTGTGGTATAAATTATTATTTTATATCTTTTTTTCTCTCTGTGTCTCTCAGTGTTTTTCCCTTCCCTTTTTGCCCCATCTTTCTTCCTCCCCACTTTTAGCCCTCACTTAAGGTTTACTAAATTTAGCAATTAATTTTTTGACCTATTCCAGAACCTTATTGTAGGTTTTTACCTGAATTTGAAGAACTGTAGAGAACAACTGCAACAAGTTTTTGTCATTTAGAAGGTTGAATAGAACAACACTTGGTTTTAAAATGATTATAGCAAATAGGGCTCAGTGGCATGTCTCAAAGTGGTGCTGATATTGGGATCAGAAGTGTTCATTCATTGACTTAAAGAATACCTATCTGGATATTCACCCAACCCAGGGCTCTTAAAGGAAAGAAGCTTCCAAAGTAGATCTTCGCTTAAAAGAATGCAGAACTATACTGATAGATGGGTAGACATATAAACAATATAAAAAAACAACGGAACAAACCATCCCAAACAGCCCATAATTCTTCAATAACAAGGTTCATTGACACTACAATGAAGGAAGTATTAGCGAAGAAATTTAGAAAGTCCATACTTAAAACTTTCTATGAGCTAAAAGATGTAAGGTGTGAAATCAGAAAATATAAAGAAAGAGAGATTCTGAAAAAAAGAACCAAGTGGAAATTCTCCAAATGAAAGATTCAAGAAACCAAATTAAAAATGCAGTGGAAAGTGTGAGCAGTAGATTAGAATACTTTGAAGACAGATGTTCAGGCCTTGAAGAAAAAGCAAATAATCTTAAAAATAAAGTTCACCATAAAAAATATGTTAAGAGACGATGAACAGAATATTAAAAAATCTGTGATAACATTAAAAGGCAAAATTTAAGATTCTCTGAGATGGATGAGGCTCTAAAATACTAGTTAAAGGCATGCACAATCTTTTCAATAAAATAATATCAGAAAAATTTCCAGTTAATAATAAGGACCTAACAGACACCTATAGAATATTTCATCTGTCAATGACTGAATTCTCTTTTTTCTCAGAAGCACATAAAAACATTTTTAAAAATAGACTATGTTTTAGGTCATAAAGCAAATCTTAGCAAATACAAAAACAGAGATAACACCTTTAAATCTATTAGATCATAATGAAATAAAATTAGAATCAATGATAAGATTAAAAAATCAGAAATAACTATAACACCTGAAGATTAAATAATATCTTTTAAATTATGAATAGATAGCAGAAGAAATGAGAAGAGAAATAAAAAATACTCATAAATAAGTGAGAATAGTAATACAACATATATAAATTTCTGGGACAGTGTGAAAGTAGTTCTTAAAGGAAAGTTCAAAGAATTGAGATCCTACATTAAAGGATACAAATATGCCCAATAATGCAACATTACATCCCAAGGCCCTAGAAAAAGAACAGACCAACACCCAAATCAGTAGAAGATAGGAAATAGAGGTGAAATCAATAAAAACTGAAATTAAAAATAATACAAAAAATGAACAGAATTATTTTTGAAAGAATAAACAAAATTAATAAACCCTTATCCAAAATAACCAGAATAGGGGGGGGGGGGGAATCAAAATTATCTAAATTCAAGATGAAAAAATAAATATCACCACAGACACCATTGCAGTTCAGAGGATCATCAGAAACTGAAAAAGTTTGCTCCAATAACCTAGAAGATCATGGACAAATTCCTAGAGACATAGAACCTACCCAAATTGAATCCTGAGGATATAGAAAACTTACCCAGATCAATTTTGACTAATAAAATTGAAGCAGCCATCAAAAGCCTTCTAACAAACAAAATACCATCACCAAGCAGATTCTTAGCTGAGTTCTACCAGAACTTTAAGGAAGAGCTAATACCAATCATCCTCAAATTATTCCATGAAACAGAAAAAGAGGGAACATTTCTAAACTCATCTTATGAAGCCAGAACCATCCTGATACCAAAACCAGAAAAAGAAACAGCAAAGAAAGAAAACTTCAGACCAATATCCTTGATAAATATAGATGCAAAAATTCTTAATAGTGTGATAAACCATATACACAAACACATTAAAAAGATCCTAATCAAGTGTGTTTTATTCCAGGGATATGCAGTTGTTTCAACATATGGAAATCAATAAACGTAAATTACCACATAAATAGAGTTAAGAACAAGAATCACATAATTATCTCAATAGATGCAGGGAAAGAATTTGACAAAGTTCAGCACCCATTCATGTTTAAAGCACCAGAAAACTAGGGAAGAAGGATCTTACCTCAACATTGTAAAGGCTGTATATGACAAACCCAAGGCCAACTTTATTCTGATTGGAGAAAAAACTGAAGACATTTCCTCTAAAATCATGAACAAGACAAGAACACCCACTCTCACCATTCCTATTCAACATAGTTCTTTAAACTATGGCTAAAACAATCAGGCAAGAAAAAGAAATTAAAGGAATATGAATAGGAAAAGATGGCTTAAATTATTACTGTTTGCTGATAATAATGATCCTATACTTAGAAGACCCCCCCAAAAAAAACTCAATCAGAAAGCTTCTAGAGGTCATAAATGAATTCAGCAAAGTAGCAGATTACAAAATCAATACCCATAAATCATTCATATTCCTATATTCCAATGATGAATCTGCTGAAAAGGAAATTAGTGAAACTATCCCATTTACAATAGCCTCAAAAAATAAAATAAAATACTTGGGAATCAATCTAAAGAAAGGTGAAGGACCTCTACCATGACAACTATAGAACGTTAAAGAAAGAAATTGAAGAAGACCTTAGAAGATGGAAAGATCTGCCTTGTTCTTGGATAGGCAGTATGAGTATTGTCAAAACGGCCTTACTACCAAAAGTGCTACACAGATTCAATGTGATTCCCATCAAAATTCCAATGGTGTTCTTTACAGAACTGAGAAAAGCAGTTATTAAATTCATTTGGAAAAATGAGAGACCGAGAATAGTCAAAGCATTCAGCAAGGAAAGTGAAGGAGGGGTCATCATAATGCTGGACCTCAAATTATACTCCAGAACTTTAGTAACAAAAACAGCACTGTCCCTCTCCAGGCTGAGGCCTAAGTCAAGGCGAGCCGGCTAAACGCTCTAAGAAGGTCATAATGGTTGGTAAATATGGGATCCGCTACTGTGCCTCCCTCAGAAAAAACAGTGAAGAAAATTGAAGTCAACTAGCACACCAAATACACTTGTTCCTTCTGTGACAAAACCAAGATGAAGAGACGGGCTGTGGCGATCTGGCACTGTGGTTCCTGCCTGAAAACGGTGGCTGGTGGTGCCTGGACCTACCACACCACTTCTGCCATCACAGTCGAGTCTGAAATCTGAAGGCTGAAGGAATCCAAAGACCAGTAGAAGTTCTACCATTTGAGACATCCCTAGCCTATACTAAATGGGTAAATTTGTATAACAAAACTGTAGTTTGTTGTTAATCGTATTAACTGAGCGTTCTGATGTGCATTGCATTAATATTGCCCTTTCAAAAGAGATTTATAAATTGGAGACCTTCTAATTTGAATGGAAAAAAATTTGCTGAGATGGGTTAGTGTAATTCAATGTTTCTTTTTGTTGTTGTTTGTTTGGTTTTTGTTTTTTTTCCCCAGTAGTCAGATGATAATGGCATGAAACTAAGTCTTACAGGTTTGGTATTGGTTAGCTTCTTTTTTTTTTTTTTTTAAATAATCACTCAACTTCTCAGAAATACATTGACATATTGTGTGAAATTTGTTTTAAAGGTAAGATATTCTAAAATACACAAATATTCTACATAAAAACAACAAACAAAAAGAGCATAGTACTGGCACCAAAACGGGTATGAAAACCAATGGAATAGAATTGAAGACACTGAGACAAACCCACATAAATGCAGTTATCTGATACTAGAGGATGGTACCCAAAACATGTTGGAGAAAAAAAAAATGGCTGTTTTATCAAGCAGCATTGCAAAAACTAGAAATCCATATGTAAAAATATGCAATGTAACCCCTATTTTTCACCATCTACAAAAGTCAACTCCAAGTTGATCAAAGAACTAGAAATTAGACCAGAAACTTTGAACCTGCTAGAAGAAAATGTAGGCCCAACACTTCAAGATGTCAGCTCAGCAACTGACTTCTTTAACAAGATGTCTAAAATGCAAATAATAAAATCAAAAGTCAATAAGTGGGATGGAATCAAATTAAAAAGCTTCTTTGCCAGACCTGGTGGCACATACCTGTAATCCCAGCTGCTCAGGAGGCTGAAGCAGGAGGATCACAATCACAAGTTCAAAACCAGCCTCAGCAACTTAGTGAAAATAAAAAAATAAAAAAAAAGACTGGGAATGTGTCTCAATGGTTAAGAACTCCTGGGTTTAATCCCTGGTACCAAAGCATCTTCACAGCAAAGAATACAATCAAGAACATGAAGAGAGCACCAACAGAATGGGAGAAAATCTTTTCCATCTGTTCTTCAGACAGGGTATTAATATCTAGAATATACAAAGAACTCAGAAAACTTGAGACTGAAAAAACAAATAATTCAATCAATAAATGGAAAAAGGAACTAAACAGTTCTCAAAAGAAGAAATATAAATGATTTAAAAATAAATGAAAAAATGTTCAACATCTCTAGCAATTAGAGAAATGCATATTAAAATTACATTGAAATTTCATATCATTCCAGTCATAATGGCAATTATCAACATACAAATAACAATAAATGTTGGTGAGTGTTTTAGTCAGCTTTTTTGTTGCTGTGACTAAAAGACTCGACCAGAACAACTGTAGAAGGTGAAAAATTTATTTGGGGGTTTACCATTTCAGAGGTCTCAATTCATAGATAGCCAGCTCCATTCCTCAGGGCTCAAGGTGAGGCAGAACATATTGGTGGAAGAGTATGATAAAGGAAGCAGCTCACATAATGATCAGAAAGCTGAGAGAAAGAGATCTCCAATTGTCAAATACAAATATATTCCCCAAAGCCACACACCCCAGGTCTCACCTTCACCAGCCATACACCCTACCTTCAGGGACCACTCAATTAGTCCCACCAGTAGATTAATTCACTGACTGGGTTAAGGCTCTCACAAACAAATCATTTCCCCTCTGAACCCTCTCATCATTTTCTCACCCTTGAGCTATCACATTATCTCTCACATGAGCTTTTGGGGGACGCCTCACGGCTAAAATGCAGCAGTAAAGATGTGGGGGAAAGGCACGCTCATATATTGTTTGTGGGACTGCAAATTAGTGCAACCACTTTGGAGAGCAGTATGGAGATTCCTTAGAAAACTGGAAATGGTTAGCAAGGCCCCTGAGCAATTTAGCAAGATCTGTCTCAAAATAAAAAAAAATAGAAACAGGCTGGGAATGTGGCTCAGTATTTAAGTGCCCCTGGATTCAATCTCTGGTACAAAATAAAAACAAAACAAAACAAAAAAAACTAGGATTGAAACCACCATTTGACCCAGTTGTTCCACTCCTTAGTGTATATCCTAAAGATTTAAAATCAGCATACTACAGTGATGCAGCCCCAACCATATTTATAGCAGTACTATTCATAATAGGTAAGTTATGGAGTCAACTTAGGTGTCCTTCAAAAGATGGATGAATCAAGAAATCTGGTATATATACACAATGGAGTATTGCTCAGCCATAAAAATGAATGGCAGTATGGCTTTTGCCACTCAATGAATGGAACTGGAGACTATCATGCTAAGAGAAATAAATCAGCTTTCCTATGTACACATATGAATATACCACAGTGAATCTCACCATTCTATACATCCACAAGACACTAATTAAAAAAAAGAAAAACTGTAAGTAAACAACCGAAAGATCTACTGAGGGAAGGGAACAAGGTGAGGGATAGCAGAAGTACTGAGGAATGAATTAGAGCAAACTATATCCCATGCTTTTATAATTATGGCAAAATAAATTATATTGTTACGTATAACTAAAAAGCACCAATAAAAAAGAAAGTAATACTGTGAAAAAATTTATGAGATAAAGATTCTTAAATATAAATAGTATTAGACAACATTAGGGAATATTAGTTTTTTTAGTTGTGTTCATGTTGTTTTTATTTTGGAAAATGCCCTTGTTTGTGGAGTAGGCATGAAGAATTCAGTAACAAAGGTTATTTTGTATTCAAGTTCCAAATGCTAGCAATTGGAGCATCTAGGATAAGAGTATAAGGGTATTTGGGTCCACAGTGAATGATTCTTTCAACTTTACTTGCAGGTTTGAAATTTAAGGATCAAAGGCAAGGAAATGGAATTTTAAAAAATGGAAATGTTCTTCCCTCAGAGAGAGGGGAGAAGAAAGGGGTAAAGGAGAGGAGGAGAATTGAGAGAGAAAGAAGAGACTTTTATAAGGCTTTATGTCTCTTAAACCTCTCAAGACCCTTGATCTCAAGGGTGCACATTCACAATCTCTGTTCTGGAAATGGGTAAACAAAGAAAAGAGCAGAATCGTGACTTGAAGTAGAGTTCCTCTACTTCTCTATCTTTAAATAACAACACTGATATTTACAGATGGAAAAACTCTTCATCTCCCCTCTCCTCTAAAGACTTCGACTTACAGGAAACACAGGACCAAAAGTCCAAAGTATGCAGTTGAAAGGAAGTAGAACTAAAGTCAGTGAAATCACAACAGAATCCCATGACACACTCCTCAGAGGTGTGGATTTAACAAATCCCGAAGCAGCAGAGTCACAGATGCTTTCAAACTCAAGTGAGATACTGGTGTGTCAAATATCCCTGGTGAGTGGGGCTCCGACAGTGTGCATAGCTTCAGAGACATTTCAGTGAAGAGTTGAAAAGATTGCCACTTGGTCTCCACGGCTCCCGAGGTGAGAAGGATCACAAGCCAGCTTCAGTGATTGGTGAGGACCTAAGCAATTTAGCAAAACCCTGTCTCAAATTTTTAAAAATTAAAAGCAAGGCTGGGGGTGTGGCTCAGTGGTTAAGCACTGCTGGATCCAATCCTTGATACAAAACAAAAAAAGAAAAAAGATTGACACTTGGGAATTTGTGATATCTCCTTTTAACCCTTCTCCCTTTTACACTGTGACTCTAGAGTGGCTAAACTGAGTAAATGGATACAACTTGGAATGGATTTATTTTTCTGTTTTATGGGTGTCATGACAGGAGCGAATGTTAGAGGAATGCTCACATCACACCACAATCCCAGTCAAAGTCATGCCCCCAATGACCTGAGGATGTTCCATAAAGTCCCCCACCCTTAAAGGTCCATAGCATCTTCTACTAGTGCCAACGTAGGACCAACTTTTAATTCATAGGCTTTTTGTAGACATTAAGCACCTAAACTATAGTATAAAACTGTATGTGATATAAAAATCTAAGGAGTGGATTTGGACGTAGGTGGCTTGGGTACAAATCATTACATCCATGTGACCCTAAAGACACTGCTATCCTTCCTTGGATTTCAAAAAGGGGTTAATCTCATATTCTCTTTAGTGCTAACATCCTTTGTATTTAAACTTCTAAGATGTCCCATGATCCTCTCTGATATTGGCCAACTCAAAATCCTGCAAGTCTATTGTTCTGACATGGTTTATTTCAGTTGTGCATTTAAATCAATTACACGTTAATGTCCCTTATCATTTTAAGTAAGTTTCACTGTGTCACGGTGTCACGATGGGCAAAAGGTATGAGTTAAGCAGTTGAGGGGGAGGAATAAAAAATGTTCACATGCTTCTGCCCTTTTCAATGCTTTATTCATTAAAATCACTCAATACAATTTCATTCTATAGGTTCTTAATCAAGAAAATGACAATCCTTAATGCTAGGCACTACAATAGACATAATCAATTCACAGCAAATAATTCTAGATTAATCAATTCACAGCAAACAATTCTAGATTAACTAATTCACAGCAAACAATTCTAGATTAATTCTAAGCACTGCAAACACATTTAATCATGACAGGCTCATGACAGACATTCCCTCTGCATGCTAAGTTCAAGTGCCAGATCTAAAGTCTCAAGCCTTAGACTTTAAGTCCAGCAGATGCACATGCACTCAGACCAAGGTGATCAGGTCAGGAACCAAGGCAGGCTTCTACTGGGGTGGAGCTGATGGCTGGCTGGCTGAGGAGGTGGTCCTAGGGAGAAGTTGGGCTCTCACCGGGGTCAAGATGTGGCTGTAGAGTTTGAGAGCAGTGAGGAAGATGCAGAGGATCAGCAAACAATGACGAGTGATGGGATGTCATCAGGCTCGTCAGCTTGTGTGCATCCGTATTGACTGGCTGAATATCCGTTCATTTGCTCTATAATTTATACTAAATTTGGGGGCTTTTGACCCCTCTTTCAATCCTTACCAGTTACTATGGGGTTTCCCAGTGCTATCATTTACCCTGAGGTTAAACCATCTGGTCTGGTAGTCCCCACCCTGATCTTTTCACCTTTCCCTCTTATCAGGCTGAGGACAGCCTGCCAAAGGCTTCACTCTGAGTTTATCAGGGTGGGGATAAGTGACATGTTTGTATCTGAAGGGCTCTGTTAGGTGTGCCTAACAGAGTGCAGGTTTTAAACTGGAGTTTTTTAAAATGGAGTTGCTTATGCTCAGGCCTAAGGCCATCCTCACACACATCTGATCTTTTTCTGGTATATTGATCACAGTGAAAAAAAGCTGATTAACAAAATAGTCAAGATAAAGCATTAATGTAATTATAATTAAATGTTGAAATAAAAGTTAATCAATAGGGCAATATAAGTGCTTCTAATACTTCTTAGCCTGTCTTTGATGCTCTAATTTCTATTCTTAATGGCTTACTGGTGAACCATAAAGAGAATCTGTGTTTTCTCTCCTTAAATCCCTTACATAGCTGGAGGACAGAGAGACTTGCAGTGCCAAAGGGCAGATGACAAAAGTCCCCTCAATTTGGGTTAAAAGCCTCTAACATTAAAAAGAAGGAACACTTTTAGCTCTACCACTGTGTTAGGCAGTGGTGGGTTGCTGCAATAAAATACCTGAGGCAATGAAATTATGAAGGTTAATTTAGCTCAGTTTACAGGTTCAAGACCAAGATCACATGACACTATAGATTTGTACCTCTGGCAAGAGTGGCATTCATGACAGGAGTTTGTGTCAGAGGGAATGCTCACATCACAAGCAAGTTGCAGAGAGAAAGGTGAGAGAAAGAGAGACAGGTATCCCATTCAAGGGCATGACACCAATGACCTGAGGACTACTCCTAAAGCCCCACCTCTTAAAGGGCCACAGCATCTTCTAATAGTGCCATCATATGACCTAGCCTTTATCACAAGGAACTTTAGGGATATTTACCATCCAAACTACATCAGCTACTTAGTGACTGTGAGATCCTGATCAAGTTTAGCCTCTTTGAACCAAACTATCCTCTTAGGTCAAAAGTGGTGTTGTGGTCATCTTTTTTCATTGCTGTGACCAGAAGGCCTGATGAGAACAATTACAGAAGGACAAGTTTATTTGGGAACTCATGGTTTTTCTATTTCTTGGGGCCTGAGGTAAGGCAGAATGGCAGCACATCATGGTAGAATAGTGAGGTGGAGGAAAGCAGAATCAGATACATGGCACCAGGAAGGAGAGAGAGAGAGAGAGAGCAAGAGAGCAAGTGCACGTGTGAGAGAGAGTGCACCACTCAACAAGGACAAAATATATACCCCAAAATCATGCCCCCATGGACTCACCTCCTCCAGCTACACCCTACTTGCCTACAGCTGCCAGTTAATCACTATCTGAGAATTAAGGCACTGATTAGGTAAAGGTTCTCATAACCCAATTGTTTCACCTCTAAATCATCTTGCATTGTGTCACACATGAGCTTTTGGGGGGACTCAACTTAGCTAAACCACAACATGGAGATAATAGACTAATGTATAGGACTTATGAGAATAAGATAAAAAAAAAATTTGAAAACAGTGTCTCAAAAAAAACAATAAATAAATAAATAAACAACTCAATAAATAGTATGTATCATTGTTGTTACTGATACCATTACCAATTTTTTAATATAATAATTATAATAATTCTTTCTTTTTATTATATTATTACTATTAATGATGATTGGCTAAATAATCATTAAAGCAGTACTGTGATAATCAACTCCTTTACCTCAACTGTCTCATCTAAGCCTAACCACTTTATAAGATAAATATAATATTATGTCTATCTAAGGATAAACAGAAGCTCAGGGAAGCTCAGTAACTTGACCTAATTACACACGTTTTGAGAGTAGAATGGGAAATCCAATCCAGGATCTCTGACCACAGAGCCAGCATTTTAATCTATAGACCACAACTGAACTATAGACAAAAATCCTATGATGTCGAGAGGACAAAGAGCGAAACCTCTGTTTCATATTCTCACAGAGTTCCGGTGACGGCCAAGGTGACCCCACAGTGATAAATCATGCTAACAACTGGAAGCATAGTGTCTTAGCATAGTGTCTTCTACCTTAGGCTGGCTTTGCTCAAAGTGTGCATTAAACTGTTTGACTAAGGAACACTTCTGTCTAACAGTATCCTGCAGGCTCAGAGTGTGATGGAATACTGTAAAGTAATTCTGTACACAGATAGTTTTCTTAAGACATTGACTAATCATTGGACAGTGGACACTGACCAGTCACAGAGTTCTGGGGTGGCTCTTGCTGACAGTGCAAAGTCCATTCTGACATGTACATAAGAGAAGTCGTGATGGTTTTATTCTGTTCAGCCTGTTTAAATGCAGCCTAGAAAGAAGGACAGAAAGCAATATCAAAATATTGATGACAAATAAATCCCAAGAGGGTAAAAACTGGTGTTGTGAGATGAGGGTGCAAAAATCAGTCCTGACTACTTTAAAATTGGTTTCCAAGGTTCAGAATCATTGAATCACTAGTAGTAAAACCAGGAAATCTGCTCCATTTATTTTTCTCATATAGATGTGTATCCCAGAAGGTGAGAAGAAGCCCCAGTCAACATTGTTTTTAAATGACAGGTAGAGAATTTCCCAGGTAGGCGAGCACCAGAGAATTTTTGTAGTAGAATTTTTATAACCACGAAGTACACTTAAATCTAATTTCTTAGAATTTTAAGACTTTGGTGAGAATAGAATATATTTCCTAGTTGTTTGCTGTACTCCTACTTCTACACATGTTCTCTGCTCATTCATCCCTCAACTCTCTCATTCCTTTCCATCTGTGCAATTTTAGCATAAACTGTAGCTGCCACTCATCGGGTGCTCCTCTATCTCATATGCAGGAAACAGCAATCATAAGCAATTACAAGCAGAAGCCCTCTGCTGGTGAGCCTCAGCAACAGCACAGGGCACATAGATTCATGGTCCATGGAAACACTCCTCAGAAATCTCTCCCCTATCTTCAAATTCATCATTTCTCTTATAAACCACACCTGCTCCAAAACTCTTTTTTTTCTGCTCTATTTATTCTCAAACTCACAAAAACTATTTTCAAAATCAAACTCTCTCATCTGTTCTTTTGCCACCTGTACTGGCATTCCCAATATGTTCATTTATTTTTCCTTGATGGTCTTTTCTCCAGTTTTCTCTCCGTTCTCTCCTACTTCTCATGCCATATGCACTTATTTTCCCCAAACTGAGTATGGAAGTCTGAGGGAAATCTCAGACACTGAGCTACAAAGACAGAAGCCTCTTGTGAGCAGACAGACAGTGTACTATCTTTTTTTTTTTTTCCTGTTGCTATCACACGCAGTAGACTTGGTTTAGTAGCCCTTATAACTATTCAGACTAGAAGAATCAATGTCAATGACAATGGGTCTTCCTTCCACCTTTCCATCTCCAAATGGAGTATATTTCTCCATCAGTCTTATTCTTTCTCATTCTCATCCTCTCTCTCCTCCTTCCTTCCTTTCATGACCTTTTAACTCCTATTCTTCCTTCCAGTCTCTCTCTCCTCTTTTTCCTTTGTTCTGACCATTTTTCAGGCTTGATAGTGATTCCCAAAGATACAGTTTAGAAATTTTCAAGGCCGTGAGAATTAAACAGACTTGTAGACCACTTTAAGATTAAAAAAAAAAATGGAAAGAAGGAATAGAGGGAGGGTGGGCATATCCTTTGTTAAGTAAAGATAATGCAGGATTCAATATGTAGAAATGTGGCTCGTGTTTTCAATGTGTCCAGAGTTTTTGTCAACAAGAACATTTTGTTAGTATTCCATCCTTTCATCTAAGAAATCTGAAACTTAGAGCTAATGGCTTACAGGGCATGGTATGGGTATCAATATTCCACCCCCATCCCACACCAGGCAGTTGCCTGGTAACACCTAAGGAGTGTCTCAGCTCTACTGCACACCCAGTCAGGCTCTGATTCACATTCACAGCATAATAGCTCTTCTCTTGGAGAGCCAGACTACAGGTCAGCTACAATTTGGACCCAGTTACTAACTGCCTTCTTTGCAAGTGAGGATGATTAAAAAAAAATGCTCACATGTATAAAAGAGCAGGTCCTGATCCCCTCCAGGAGATAAAGGTGGGCTGAAGCTGAAGCATGCAATGCTGTCGCTTAGATTAAGCTGGCAGCTTCATCATCCTCAACAACTGTCCTCTTAAGATACACATAAATAGAGCCTCACAAAAGCAAAGTTAATAAAAGAATGACAATGACCAATTATTCTCCCCTTGTATTTTACCTAAGAGGAAACAGGTTCCATCAGGAAAAGCGATGTGCTCGATATATAAACTACAGGAAATGCCAGCACTGTGGTGCACACCTGTGATCCCAGTTCTGGAGGCTAAGGCAGGAGAATCACAGGTTCAAAATCAGCCTCAGCAATTTAGTGAGGCCCTAAGCAACTTAGACCCTGTATCAAAGTAAAATAAAAAATAAAGCTGTGGTTGTGACTCAGTGGTTAAGTACCCCTGGATTTAATAGCCTTGTACCAAAAACAAGAAAAGAAAAGAAAAAAAAAAGAGAAAAAATATGTGAAGTGATGCTGTAGAGCTCTTTTTCTTTTGTTTATCTTTCCACCATATCAGTTTGTTGAAAACCATGTGTCTTGGTTACTGGCACTTGTTTGTGAGCAATTCAAAAAGGAAAACAGGGAAACTTGATCAAGTGGTTTTAGGAAGTGCTGGGTAAGACAGAGTTAAATGTCTTTCTTACTGCTAAGCTTCTCAGAATTGAATGTTACTATCCATTGCCATTTTATAAATGGGAATCTATTGGGTCTGCTTCCCATAATTACTTGGCCATAGAACAATCCCCCCCACTGCATTTTAAAATAACATCTGATTAGACTGGTAATCCATAAAAAAATCTGTTTTAAAATTAGATGTAGGACACACGTATCCCATGTTGATGGAATCCACCAAATCAATCAGCCATTTCATCTTTAGTCACATCAGGAAGTGCTTGTATGAATCCAATCAAACAGATCATGAGGTCAGCTCACTGGAGCAATAGCAGGTGTGGACCTACACAGAGGTGACGTGACCTCTCCATCTCCACTGCAACCTCTTTTCTCCAAGCCTCCATCTTCTCTTGATTTTTAAATATTTATCATCTAGCTGGTTTTCCTGATTCTGCTTATAATCCTCTGAGGAAGGTTAACCATGTTAAGAAAATGTCAACAGAGCAGTTAACTCTCCTTGAAGCCACGTCCAGGATCCTCCCCAGGATTAGGATGTTCAATAAGGTCCCTTCCCTGACTTCATGACCTCTTCGTTCATCAGCCTTCTCCGTACTGCAAGGCCACAGTCAGCATGTCCTTGCTTTCCTTCCTTGAACAGTATTAGCCTGTTCTATCATGTGGAATTCTGTACTCACCTCCTCTGTCTACACCACTCTGTCCCCACATCACGTGGCTGACTTACAGTTTTCCTTCTGGTCCTCTTTCAGATGTCATCTTTTGAGAATATTTTTCCTAATCCAATTTTTATTGCATGCCTCTGTTTTCTTGAAGACACAATATTATTTCAAATAATTTGTTAATCATCTTCTACAAAGTCCTCAACTGCATTACTTATCACCGAAATCCTGGGGCCTAGAACAATTTATGGCACATAGTAGGCATTAAATAAATACTTACTAAATAAATGGATGACTACAGTGCCAGTTGCTTGCCCTTCAAGATTCTTAAAATTTGGGAGTACCCTGCCAGAACGGAAAATACCTTTTGTAAACTGATATAAAGTAAAAATGTTCCTGTTCATATACAGGAATATTTTTAAAAAATATTTATTAGGTGTGAAGAAGTTATGTAAGAGAGCTAAGTGAGGTTTTGGCAAAATCCAAAATATTTTTTTCAAGAATAATTGTTCTTGATTATTGTAATTACAGCTTATTTCAAAAATTACCAGAAAATAATAGTTTATACACAAAAGATGAAGAAAGGCATATTTGCTAGAGTCCCTTATGGTAATTGAGGACAGTGAGTTCTACATCAGCAAATGCAGCCCGCCTCTTGTGACTTTTGGCAAGCTGTTTCTTTGCTCCCAGCCTCAATTTCCTTATTTGCAAACCATGAAACTAGACCGAATGCTGGATACCTGAGATCCACTAAAGCCTTCACAGTGTGTTGATCACAGTGTGTTAATTACTGAAATGAGTGTTTAATGACATGAAAAGGTTTGAACAGAAACCAGGAAATTTGTAGGTGAAAATGGAAAAGGAGTCAATAGTCCCAAAATGGAGTGTTTTCTTTGATTCACTCTAATACTAAGTACAAGTAGGCAGTGTTTTTCCTGATTGGGGTTTCATTACTCCAACCGGTCAGAAAAACAGTAAATAATGCACGTAGGTAAAATGTAGAAGAGAATAAATAATGTGAGGTCCTGAGGGTGTAAGCCAGAGCACAGGAAGTGGTCAGGATGAAAACTACAGGCAGGATGCCTAGGAAGACCTCTCTGAGACAGCGATGGTGAAGGAACAGAGCTGACAATGCTGTGGGAGGGAGCCAATCAGGTATCTGGGGAAGACATTCCAGACAGGAAAGTGCAGTGCAAATGGACCTGGAATGTTCAGTGAGCAGAGACCTCGCCCTGGTGACGAGAGTGAAATGAGCAAGGAGTTACGGAGATGAGCTCTGTGAGGTCGTGGGAACGGGGCACTGGAAGAATGATAGGTGGGTTTTACTCAGAGGAAGGTGCAAAGTTATTGGAGAATTTCAAGGACAAATTGTATTATCAGAGGATCGATTTGTCTATTGCAATACAAACTTACGTGTCCGTGTGGAATGGGGTGGGGGGAGGCCAGGGCAGCAGGGAACCCAAGTAGAAGGTTGTTGTGATAATTCGGGAAGGATGCGAGGAAATACTGACCAAAGGGATTGCAGGAGAAAGGATGGAAGAGAGTCTAGTTCTGGATATATTTTCAAGACACAGATGCATTGGGAGACCAAATGTTGGGTAGAAAGAGTTAAAAAGGTCTCTCTTTAGTGGACTCTTACTTATCTTCATGAGCTAGTATGAGGATGTTAATATCTGACCCACATAATGACCCAATATCCCCTCCATTCTAAGCAGACACGTTACTTAATCAAAACTGTGAGATTGGAAAGTTAGGAAAAAAAATAAAAGATGGTCTGGAGTCATTAGTAGAATTTTCTAAAGGTGACCACTTTCCTGGAAACCCCATGACTCCTGTCATCCAGTATGCTATGAATTGCTGGTCCAAGCACCTTCACAGGTCAATCCTACCTGTCTTAAGTTAAGATTCATTCATTCAATGAACTCATGTGTTACAGGTCCAGCTCCCTGAGAGCAAAACTACTGCTTTTCTATTTCAGAAAGTAGATACATGTCTCCACTGAACACCCAGGATGATTAAGTAACCAGTGTGTGGTGTTTTGTTTCCTATCAGGAACCACAGACTTTTAAAATCACAAGTATTTTTTCAACCCTTTTTGAGCAATATCACTATGTTTCCTAGGGAAAAATAAAATAGACAAAAAAGAAAACTTACCCACATCCCATAAGAAGACTTTCCTAATCTGTTGTTAGAAAAGGGAATTTTTTTTTTTTTTTTTTTTTTTGGTACCAGGGATTTGATCCAGGGGTGCTTAAGCACCAAACCACATCCCCCGCCCTTTTTTTATTTTTTAATTTTGAGGCAGGGTCTCTCTGAGTTGCTGAGGCTGTATTTGAACTTGTGATCCTCCTGCTTTGGCCTCCCGAGCTGCTGGGATTACAGGCATGTGTGTGCTACTATGCCTAGGGGATTTTCTTAAGAAAACAGGGTAATTTGTTAAGAAGGTAATATCATTTGACTTGGTGAATTAGGATCTCTGGCTGCAGGACCCAGGGATATGCATTTCTGATACATTTCCTTGTTGACCCTGATGATCCTCCAGGCCTAGTAGTCATTAGTTGAGGAACTCAGTCTGTGGATCACTGCTAATCGCACTAGTCCAATGAGAGCAATGACCTATATATTTCACATTCCTCATTTACTGATATTTTGGTCATGAGAGTATTCTAAAGCTGCTCTTAAAGGTCATAGTCTCTATGACCTTTGCTCTTCCCCTCGCTCCATGTGGCTTGGAATCTCACTCAACTAGACAAAGTGCTGGTCTCTAAATGTGTTGAGTGGTAGGTCACAAGAGGCTCAGCAGAATTTAAAAAGTCCCTGCTTCTTATTAAGAGCTAGTGGATGTGTGGGATCTCATTGAGATGGTGGAAATGTTGTAAAACTGACTAATGATGGTATCAATTTATGGAAAAAGAAAGAAAGTATGAGAATGTTATAAATGTTGAAATTAAATGGGTGCATTGTTTATTAATGCCATGCAACTCCATGGCATTAATAATGTTCCTCATCTCCTGCAGGTGGAGTACAGGCAGAGCTATAAATTAGGCACAGTTATTATTTATAATGGTAGCAGAAATTTAGAGAAAAGAGAATTCCTAACTTGGGTCTCACATTTCAAAGTCAAACCCTTGACAAGGAAAGATATCTCCCATGTGACATAGGACTATCTGTATATATGTTCTTGAACATCTTGAACTTCAAGAGCCCCAGAGATAATCCTGAACTCTAAATTTATAGAAATGTCACCCTTGCCCTTGCTTGGTGACTATGAAAAAGACCTAAATGAGGCAAGAGTCTTATACAAAAGTGCTGGTTTTTCTCTGAGAAGTCTTGATCTCCTTCTTGAGCACCAGGCAAATTACATCTCAAGACTAAAATGGAAAGGTTACAGATTTTCTCAAAAGGAAGAGGGAGCTGCACACATGGTGGACACATCCTGGCAGGAACCTAGAGAGAGTGCTTGAGATTAAATCCCAACCCTGGATCCAGGGGGAGTGAGGGCACTATAGGGTTAGGTAAGGGAGAACTGGCTGCCATGAAGCACTCTTCCAAGGCAAGATTTAATCCCCTTGGAAAGGACCCCAGGAGAATGTTCTAATATGTTGCTGAGATGCTTCTTGCCAGCTTGGAAAAAGAAATGGCCTGCATCAAATGAAGAAGAAATCTTAGGATTGCCTTTCTAAACTGTGGAGAATGAAATCAAAATGCTCAGAAAAGGGGTTAAGCTAGGGTGTTTCTACTCTGTATCAAAAATGCTAGTTGCTTATTATGCTTCTCAGAAGGGCTCAAAGGATGTTCCATTTACCAATGAATTAAGACACCGGCAAGGGGGGCGGGGGTCACTCATCAGCATCTGAGAGCTCATCAGTGGTGGCCTCTGCAGCTGACACTGACAATAGGAAACGCTGTTGCAAAAATGACCTTTCTTCTGTCAGTGGAAGATGGTAGGTTACCAGTGCACTGTGGCAGGTGGCAGCACTGGAACAGAGCAGAGGAGGCATAAGTATAATCATCAGCAAGGTCAAACGGGCAGCTAAAGGAGTAGGGCCCAGCCAGACCCTCGAAATCTGTGGAGATGACTGATTCATGGCGTTTCTAGCAGCAATATGATTGGGAATGAATGCCAATCGAAAATCATGTTCTCTGTCCAGTTTCCAGACCCAAGCCTTCTGAGGCCCACTAAAGGAATATTGGCTAACTCAACATTTAGTCATCATTTTGTTTGACAGGTAAAAAGCACTTTTATAGCTATAGCATCACTATGAATCATACTATTCCTTTCAAGTAAGAAAAAGAAAAGGAATGCAGTAAATATTCTAATATCTAAGGAGTAAAGCATAAGTAGACCTTCTTGCCATCATTCTCGGGGACCAGGTGGAAAATTTGTGTCTTTGATATTTATAGTATTAGTTTCCACGATTCCTGAGATGCGAAGGAATGCTTCCAGAAATAAACACAATCATTAGACTGAAGGCTGTGTACAAAACTTTGTTACTTCCAGGTCCTCTTGACCAGCAGCCAAGAAAGGAGGTTTCATATACTCAAGGGGGATTAACAGGATGGTCCTGAGGGGCAGAACCTGTGCGATTTAAGGGAAACAGAAATATCTAAGGAGACATCTCTTGACACTCTTGTGCCTCATTTTATCTGTAAATGGGACAATAAATCAACCTGTCTGATAACTATGATAACCAGCATGTCAGATACATTAGGAATGAGGATCAGCCTAGGACAAGCCACCCTATTCCGGAGAATTGTTAGCTGAGAGTGAGACTAGTCTAGATGGGTGGTAGAGAAAGAAGGGAAGTATCAATTACAGCTCAAGAGCAACTGCAGCAGGAAGGGCGATAGTTCATCCCTCTGATCCTCCTCTTGAATATTCCTAGGAATCGTGAACCTAGAATCCTGGAGAAGATGGAGTCCACTGAAAGGGAGAAGCAAGTGGTTCTGAGCAATGTGGGGTGGGTATAAAAGAAGCTGAATTGCCTCACCTAGATCCCCTTTCCAGGGAGGGGCACTCCTTCTCCTGCCTCTATGGTAGACTAATTGCACACTCTGCACCACCTCTAAGCATTTCCTCAGCTGGCAGAGCAGCTTCCCCAGGAAGCTATGTACACAGTCCCTCCTGTAGGGTTGTCAAAGACTGACTGATAAGTGGTACAAATCCTAGCCACTTGACCTCAAAGTGGGACAGCTCTGTAGGACAGCTCTCCAGGAACTTTATGATCCCCGTAGATCAGGCCAAGATTAGACGTCAGCTGGGCCCACCTTCTTACCATTTCTTCTCCTTGCTGTGCTTCTGTTTTGTCTCTTGTGGGTTTGCACCTTAATCCTGCTCTGGGACTCTTTATCTACAAACGCCATGCTAAAATACAATGGTTTAAAGAAGACATGGCTCTATTTTGACTCTGAAGAAATCAGGGGTTACACAATTCCAGGATGTGTAGGAGCTCCCAAGTGATCAGAAACCCAGATATTCTGCCTTCTTTATCTTTATCCTCATGTCATAGGTGGTGCCAAGAGGATGCTACAGTCTAGGCAGAGGAAATGGAGGGTGGAGGGTAGCATAGGATTAACCTCACTATGTCTAGTCCAGTGTAAGAGCTTTCATGGTAGTGCTATCCAGAGACATTGGTTCATATAATGTGGCCCCAGCCCTGCTCTGTACAAGACACTAGGAAATGTCAGCTTTCAACTGGGAATGTTGGTGATCATAATAACCAAATATATTAGGAAGGAAGAGTGAGAGTAAAGGCTCTAGCAGTCTCTGGTGCAGACCCGAACTATTAAAAAAAAATGGGTCTAACAGCAGGATCCAAACTTTGCAATCCTCCTGCCTAAGCCTCCCAAATACCTGAGGTGGTAGGTGTCCCCCACTACTCCTGGTTGACTTTGCTTTTTATTTACACTTTATGAAGCAGAATCTCTAATCGTTTCTAGTTTCCATCTCTCTGTCCTTTCTTTCACTAGCCGAATCTCCTAAGTTTTCATTAAGAACACAACTACCCAAAATGGGGTGATGATTGCCATCTGCCTTATAGCCAGTAAAAGCACCTTAATAAGTTTGAAAGTGACTTGCAAAACTTCCAATCATGTCCTGAAAGGTAGAGTTGCACTCAGGGATATTTTGTTTTGTTGTTTTGTTTATTCACTTTCTACCCTGAATACTAGAAATTTTATCAAACCTGGGAGCCTGTGTAACTGACAACAAGATGACAGAGTACTACTGCTAGCCTCATACCACTCAACTCTGAGGTTTTATGTGCCACAGGAAGAAACTCCATGCTATTGAAGCCACTATATTAAGGAATCCCTTTTCCCAGATTTCACTCAAACAAGAACCTCACAGTAAGGCTCATTCAAAGCAAGATGACTTCAGACAAGGACTGGGAGGCAAGGTAGCTAGAAATTACCTCCCAAGAGGGACCATGTGAAAGGAAATGGGAATATACAACCTAAGGGAACAAAAAGAAATGCAGACACCAGGGGAGCTCTCTTAATATTCCTCAAGGATCACTTCGTGTGAAAAGAACCACACTTGTATCCATATATCTCAAGGAAACCAGGATTAATTTGCACAAGCTCAATAGGAACACATTTCAGCCCCATTAAAGGAAGAGATTTCTCATAAGCACAACAGCCCACAAGGATTCAGGGAAGCCCTGGAGAGTGAGTGTCCTGTCACTGGAGGGTAGTAATGAATGTCCTGTCTCTGGAGGGATGTAATGAAAACCTTATGAGAGTTTATAGCACAGGATTTGGACAGAATTCGGTCCTATTCTTGTTCTGCTAATTGCATTGATTGTTGCTTAACATATATGATTCAGTCTTGCTTTGTAGAAGAAAAAAACTTCCAGTAGAGGTGCTAGATTACGCTACTTACTGGGGATATTGAAGGGCAGTTTAACTATTAGCTAGAGCCTGCTGAATGGCCCTACAATTCTGTGATTCTGAAATACTAGTTTCCCTTTTGACAATGTAAAAGCATTATACTTAACAACAACAACAAAAAAATCAATGGTTAATAAAGTAAGCAAAGCATCCTCCCTCCGAGCATACCAGATGTTTCAGGGATAGTTAAATTGAGGGATCCTCCACTGACTTCCCATCTGCCTTCCTACCTATACTCATAGAAAAGTTCATAATACTTAACTAACTTTGTATAATTGGAAACCCCAGAAGTTCTGTCAACCCGGTTTCCCTGTTTTGACTCATATTTGTCTACACCCTGAAGTGAGGGGTTCTAAAAGGCAAGTGAGGCAATGTTCTGGTCTAACGAAATGCACTGCCATATTTTTAGTAAGTTTCTGCTTCTATAGAAGGGGATCCAAGCTTTAAGATAAAGAAAATGCTAATGTAAGAAAACTTGCAAGTTTAGATCCTGTTATTCAAATTTTAAAACAGTAAGATAATCCACTCCTTGGAAGACTGGAACTTTCCTCCAAGTATACCAGTTACTGAAGCCCCAGGGCTTAGAACCCAGGACAATACCTGAAAACTCAGAATACAAAGCACGGCCTTTGGCAGGGATAGTAAAGTTCTGTGAACAGAAATGTTTTCTTCACTACAGCAAAAGAGCTCATGAGCATGGATATTAGGGCCTTTAGATTTCAAAAGAATTGCATTTGAGGTTTGGACAGAAGGTTGCTCATACAGAACAGGAGGTGACTGTTGGGCACTAGGAGTGGTGGTCACAGTGGGTCAACTGGCACCTGTCGCATTTTGGGTTACCTTAGAGAAGTCACTCTCCAAGCCTCATGTTTCTTCCCTGAAAAATGGATGCCTCACTGATTTTGGCTTTGGTTTTAAAAGGGGAATTAAGAGGGGGTAACAAGTGTAAAATTCTTAGCATGTTGCCTGGCAATTTACCCACTGGTCTCCTATATCTGAGGGTAGGGGCTATGACCATCTTGTCCAATAGTACTCTCAGAACATAGTCCTCATCTGGTACTCAGTAAGCATTCCCAACAGTTTTCAATTAAATAATGTCCTAAGATTGTTGTGTTAATCCCAAAGTAAAAAAATTATGACCATCATCCCTAGTGACCTGATCCCTCTTCTCACCCACAGAGGGAGACACTACCACTGCTCTTACTCCGTCCTTTTCTTCTATGTCTGCCAGTGTGTCACTACCCGTATCAACTGTGTGCATGGCACTTGAGCTTATCCAGATGGCACCCATTAACAACCCTGTCCTTGGCCTTAAGATTCTGAAATTTTAGAACCTTGGTTTTCATGGGTCAGGTGGATTCTATGTTTCAGTTGGACATTGATGGAATTCAGCACAAGTAGAATCAATCAGATGTAGCAGCAAAATCCAAAAGCAACTGGGTGAAGTCATTAGACTCATAACCCAGGCTTGCAGAGCATTACCACCCTAAATAGGCTTCCAAGGCAACTCTGAGTATATGGACATAGTTTCTACCAAGTCAACTGCCATTCATAAGAACTGTGTTGTTTTCCAGAGCTGGAATTGAACACAAATCAATACAATCACACTCCTGCCTTGGGACTCAAGGCAATTATAACCATAATTCCCATAGACCACTTTTTCAACGATCAACATCACCATTATAATTATGAAGTCAACAAAATGGAACACTTTCAAAGTAATAGGCATTTATAGCCAGGATATTATTAAATATGAATTCCAAAAGGACTAATTCAGAGAAGAAGGAACAATGTGTTTCATAAAAAATAGCAATTTGTTGACAAATTCTGCACTTAAATAATGTGAATTAGGCAAACCAATCTGACTCTGCTAGTAGTAAAATCATTTTGTAAAAAGTTTGGAACTTTTTAATAATTTCACAAGGTAAAGATGATGATATATTACTTTTAATTTTTATATAATCATACTTGTACTGAAGGCTCATAGCTAAGTTCCTTCTCTATGAAGCAATCATTTCTCAGAGGAAATCCTATCTTATCTAAATCTACGCTTTCCCATATGATAGTCATTACTACATGAGCAGTGGACACCAGACACATGGCTAGTGGACTAAGAAATTGAATTTAACTTTATTTTGGATTACATATTGAAAACAGAAACAGTAACAAACTTTTTATTAAACATAACTTTGTGGTTTCAGTATTACTTTCTCTTAAACTGTTGAAAATTTAGGATCTGAATTATGCTAAATGTACAATATGTCCACTCCAGATTTCAAAGATTTCATTAAAAATAATGAGAAAGACTTGAATTTTATCTTGGTTATTTGTTGACATGGTAATGTTTTAGATAAATTAAATGAAATGCATGCATGATTAAAGTCATTGTTCCATGTCTCTTCACTTTTTTTTTCTAATGAGGTTACTAGAGAGTTTCAAAAGAATGTATGCAGCTCATATTATAGTACTGTTTAATAGCGCTAATCTTGGAATCTATAAATATCTATTTAAGTTGTAGAAAGGTTGTAAAGTTGATATCAGACCTAAAACAAGCTTCACTTTTTACTTTATTATGAAACAATAAAAACTTGAGTTGACTCTGTGTGTGTGTGTGTGTGTGTGTGTGTGTGTGTGTGCAATAGAAGCTTCAGAGTAAGGAAGGGATAAAATAGGGCAGAAAAGAATTGAATAAAAAAGTCACCACATATTCTCCAAATTTGAGAGAAGACAATAAACAAAAATCCTTGTTGATCTGAGGATTTGGCAAAGCCCAATCAGGATAATTACAAAGAAAACCAAACCCAGGGTACCACCTCCAGCTTCTGATAATCAAAGGTTGATAGACCACCCTGGAAGCAGTTAGAGAAAAAAAAATAATGGATTAAGAGCCATAGAAATGGTAGTTAAGGTCTCATACAATACAAAAGAGGACAACAGGGATCAATTTTTAAATAGTTAAAACAATTTTAATCAGAGTCCTATGTCCAGTGAAAATAACCTTCCATTTGAAGACAAAAGAAAGATTTGTTCCAATAAATAGAAGCTGCCAGAATTTATCCTCAGCAGAACCACATTTGAAGAAACACTAAAGCAAAGCTAATTGAGAAAGAGGGTATCAGATTTCAAGTCAAGGCCACAGAAACTAATGCAGCACACCAAATGTCATAAAAATATGGTAAGTCAAAGTCTACATATTGTACTTAGAAAAAAGATACATAACGACTCAAAAAAAAACCATCACTTTATACATAGTGCTACATATCACAGATGGAATATATTTGTCAACTGTCCAAAGAACAAATAGTTAATGGGCCTATGATGTTGCACATTCTAATATTTTACTTGGATTAGGAAACAACTCTAAGTTGATTGTGGTAGGGTTAAAATGTGTGCTATAATCTCAACCACCTAAAGTTTAAAGAAGTGAAGCTAAGCAGCCAAAGAAACTAACAACTGATAATATTAATCTAAAGGAATGCAGGATAAAAGGAATAATGAAACCATAAATTAACATACCAACCAGCCTGAGCAAATGGAAACATATAGAAAAATGATAGACTTAAACCTACATGTCAATAATCACCTTAAACAAAGGCAGACTAAATACTTCAAATACATGTTGGAGATTATCAGACTGAATATAAAAAGTGCCAATTATATGCTGTCTACACATGATATCATTTAAAAACAAGGAGAATGTAAAAGGATGAAAACTGAGAACCTGAATTCACCATACAATAATAAACATAATAAATTTGAAGTTACCCAGGCAAAACTAGAATTTAAGGCAAGAAGTGATACAGGAGATAATGAGAAATATTTCATAATGACAAAACTGTTAGTTTTTCAAGAAGATAACAATTATAAATTTATGTGCCTATTAAGAGAGCTTCCAAAAACATCAAGTAAAATTGAAAGACCTAAAGGGAGAAATAGATAAATCCACAATGCTCATTAGCAGCTTTAAGACTCCTTTCTGTGCAACTTACAGCACACCCAAACAAAAAATCAGTAAGAACAAAGAAAATATGAACATTAATCATCCTGACCTAGAAACATTTATAGAGCACTACACTGAGCAACTGCAGAAGATAGGGTTTTCAAGTACAAAAGGAATGATCAGAAATACAGACCATATTCTTGTCCATAAAATATTTTTAATTCTCAAATATTTCAAAGGATTACTATATGAAAGAAGGTATTCTCTGACCACCATGGGATTAAATTAGAAATAACTAAATGTAAGCCCTCTCTACAAGCCCTATATACTTTGGAATTAGATAGCAAACATAGAAATAACGCAGGAGTGATAGAAGTTACAGTGAAATTAAAAGTATTTCAAATTGAGTTATAATAAAATTTGTTGGATATAGCTGAAACAGTGGTTAAAAAGAGATGCATAATCTCTGGTGATTATATTAAAAAGGGATACAGATTTATAATCAATGCTGTATTTCCATCCTAAGAAGCTAGAAAACTATAAGCAAATGGAAATTTAGCAAAGGAGCCAACACAAGTGGAACAGGAAACAGTAGAAAGAACGTAAAGCCCTCCAAAAATGTTTTTTGCCAAGATTAATAAAATTGGTCAACTACTTATGAGTATAGTCATGGAAAACAAAATCAGAGAAACAAAATGATCAATAAAAAATTAAACAAGGAACACCACTACAAACCTCATGCTTGTAGATATGAATGAGTGTGTGGTATGTAGATGTATATTCATACACTTACATATCTTATCTCAGTCTAACTAAAAGACTTCCAAGCCACAACACCTAGTAGCCCAGATGGTGATGTGTAAATCTCTCTCTAGACTAAGAGACCTGGGGTTCCTTGGAGGAAAGACTGACTATAGAGCAGGGGCAGACAAAGTGATATGCACTAAAACATAGTAGAGACAAGGAAGTGCTATAAGGGTTATTAGGACACATCAAGAAAAATTAATTTGGACGCTCTCCCTCATCCAACTAAATCTGGGAAACTTTAAGTAAAAACAATAATTATATATTCTATTGAATACATAAAATAGGAATTCATGAGACTATATTCACAAAAATGAGAATATTAGTAGGTAGATGCCCAAACTTAAAATGTCAATGAATATGTAGAAGAAGTGATGGGATTAAAACTTGCCTTTTAGTAGTCACCACAGTTCTAATTATTTCAGGCTAGAATCCTGGGATGCTAAGACTCATGGGTGAAAATTTCATGAGAAACAGGTTATTTTTATAGATTCCAAATATTATTGGTTATTAATTACAAAGGGAAAATCATTAACTATTTTTCAATCAAACTTAACATCACAAATATCTCCAGTGGACACTATGGTCCTACTGATCAGATTTATTGAGGACACAACACCACTTCTGTGATTCCTGACAAAAATGCACAAACCAAATCTCATAAGAACTAAGGAATATAAGTAAAATAAGAAAAACATTTTTTAACAAAACATTAATTGAAAAGCATTCTACAGAAAAACGTTAAGGTCTTAAAAGACAATAAAAACCAGAGAACTATTTCAAATTTAAGGAAATAAGACAGACTTGATAAATAAATGAGATATGAGGGCTTGGGTGGGAACCTGCCTGACCTCAGAAATTTTTGTTTTCCTTTTATTTCTGAAGGATATTTAGAAGAGTGACTGGTGAGGTAGGAGTAAGGTCTGCATATTGGGTAAGACTGTATCAATGTTCATTTCCTGGTTTTGAAAATTAGACTATGCTTATGAAAGGGACAACCTTTGTAGGCAACATAAGTTGATGTATTTAGGAACTAAGGGCTATTATATCTGTAATCTATTTTGAACAAAGTACAGAGTTCAGAAAAACATATTATATCCTGATAGTATATTGTATAAATATATGTTTATCTAAGGAGGAAGAGAGAACAAAGGAACTGTGTTAAAGTGTTAATAATAGGGGATCTGAGTGAAGGATATACAGATATTGTATCATTTTTTAATTTACATTTAAATCTGGATATATTATAGAATAAAAACTAATTTAATAAGGAAACAAAGAATAATATTTCAATATCTTTAAAAACAAAATTTCAATGATCAAGGTCCTTGGAAATCATAAATTTGGTAAAACACAGAATAAAATCTGAATAGCCCTTTGTCTAGTAAAGAAATCCAATTCATTATTAATGCCCTCTCCAAAAGAAAAATCCTACTCGCCAAGGTGTAACTGGTGAAGACAATCAAGCAATTAAGGATGAAATCATAGCAGTCTTGCACAAATTTGTTTTTAATGAAGGAGAGAACTCTTCCCAATTCATTTTATGAGGCCTGTAAATATAGATATTAAAAGCAAAGATATTAAAGAGTGATAAAACTATTATTCTTCATAAAAACTTACGTTTAAAAAAATAAATAATGAAGGAATTAGGGGTCAACTGGCAAAATATATGCAAATTACTCTCAAATGGTTACCAATGTTTATGTGTACATAAGCAGTGGTTGATGAAGCAAATGGGGTGAAATGCAAACTAATGAATTTGGATAGAGGCCACATGGAATCCTTTGTGCTTTGCTTTTAACTCACATGCAACTGACATTTAATTGGTATAGAAAGCTAAAAAAAAAAAAATCCTAACAGTTCAGTGTCTATTTTTCTTAGCCATATGTTAAAGATTGCTTTGGAAATGTATAATGCTAGATAAACACAGTCTAATGAGGCACATTTTTTTCTCCAATTTCTGTAAATATTTAATATTATTTAATAAGATACACCAATGCACTTTGTAGATAATATTCCATGTCCACTTGCCTCCTTGGAATTAAAGTCTTGATTTGAGAAAGAGGCGCTAAATGCAGTTATGGTGTTGGCTACCATATCCAAACTTTTATTCATTACTGCCCTTGTGTTCCTTCTAAATATTTCTATATTTTTCCCTACCTGTCTTCACAACCATTTCCAATGCTGTAGTCTTGGGGCCATCCTGAGTTACTCCTCAATTCCTCTCAAACATAATAAATATCAAATGATTCTTTACTCAGGTGGAAGAGTTGTCTTTTATTTTATTAAATCACATGCCTTCTTGATTTAAAACACAACAATATCTCAACACTACCTACAGTATAGAATCCATGACCCTTAAATTAAGGTCTTTTATGGTTCAGCCCAAGTTACTTCTTAAGTCCAACCTACCTTGATAGGCATAATTCTCAGAGGACCCATAATAACTCATACCCTTGAAAAAGTTTCTCCTCTACAGGCTAGGTAGGACCTGGAAAATTCTTTTAACCACATGACATGGTCAAGGGGATAAGACATCACTCCTATTACTAAGCTATGCTATATGGCAAAGGCAAAGAGATTTTGCAAATGTCATTGGGTCTCAAAACAGTTGATTATGAGTTCATCAAAGAAGACTATCATAAATGCCCTCAGTCAGGTTGTAGACCTTTTAAGAGACAGAAACTCCAGGTGGAGTGACTCCCTGTTCCTCTGAAGAATTAGCAATGATGTCTGTTGCCCAGGTACTACATAGCAAGTATCACAGTTTGGGGTTTTAATCCTCCCAAAAAATCTCACTCATTAGAAATGTAGGAATATACAGAGCTGAGATTATTTGCTTAGGAGAGCTGAAACCATATAAATGGATTAATCCATTTGATGGTTTTTAATAATAATCTGAATAGACCACTGTAACTGTACGGAGGCAGGATATGACTGAAGGAAATACATCATTGTAGGCTTACCTGGACTATATTCTGAACCTGAACCTCCTCCGTACCTCTCCTGGCAGCCATGAAATAAGAAGCTTCCCCCCTCCACTCCCTGGCACCATGGTGTTGTACCTGATCTCAGGCCAAGAGCAATGGAGTTTATGGACTAAAACTCTGAAACTCTGAGCTGCAAACAAACTTTTCCTTCTCTATGTTGTTCTTGTCAGGTATTTCAGTCAGAGTGACAAATAGACTAAGAAGGGATTGCATGGGTCTCTAGAAGCTGAAAACAGCAAGAAAGAGCTCCAGTCTTACAACCAAAAGGAACTAAATTCCACCAACTGTCAGATTAGTGGAAGAGGACCCCAAGTTCCTCAAGAGGTTTCTCCCTACTTGTGAGAACCTGAGCAAATCATCCTGATAAGACCCACCCATTCTCCTGACATACAGAATCTAAGATAATAAATGAGTATTATTTAAAGCCACTGCATTTCTGGTAATGTTAGGCAGCATTGGAAATCTAATATACCTATGAAAGACCACTTAATACAACTCCTGAAGTCTCAAAAACATTTACATATGTTCAAAATGATTTTTTCTTCATTCTGTAATATCTAAGTTAGAGGTAATTGTCTCCTTAAATTTGCTATACATTTTTTCTATATATCATGTTGTAATTATTAGTGTAGACAATTATCTTTCCTACTAAGCTAATCTCCTTAATGGCAGAGGCTGGATCTTATCTAGGTGTTTCCATAGTTATTGGTTAACAGGAGATTTTCAATACTTCACTCTCATTAACTGGGGAAAAAATCTTCTACATCTTGAAGTATATTTTTGATACTTTATCCTTCAAAATAAATTAATAGATTATGGGTTTTTAAAAATCTTGTATGCCATAGGAAAGAAGCTCTCTAAGCACCATGCACAAATTCACATCAAAGTTTCTAAACTCAGTAGAATCGATAGCCCTATTTCCTGGCCTAAAAAAGCCACTACAATTTCCATAACAGTCAATTTTTATCAAAACATAACAATGAAGTCTGCCAGCAATTTTACTAATTGCAGGAGGAGGAAAAAGAGATGGTCTATGACTGCTGACATTTCACAAAAGTCTTATTAGTATGCAGGAGTCGTAGCAAAGCAACACACATGCAAGCTAAGCTTAGAGGATGGAGAATTCAGCCCACTGAAAGGGGAGAGAGATCCTCAGAGGAGTGAGAAGGGGGTGAAGCAGCAGCCTGTCACTCAATTCTCAGCTCTTTTGCCCTCTGTGCTGTGTAGGGTAGTACTTCCCCTGTTATTACCCTCACCAAGGCTGAACTGTTCCCAGGAGGAAACACTGGCAGTTAGGACTTCATCAGATGCCACTGTCAATGTATAATCCCTTCACTCATAGTGTGATCATAAACCAGAATGACAGTTGTGGGGAGACAATTTGACCAATTTAAACAAAATTGCATTGGAAACTCCTTTTCCTCAACAAGTGCACTTCTGGGAACCCATCCTACAGAGATGCCAACAAATCACACAGTGATTTCCATTCTAAGTTGGCTCCCTATGCCCACATCCACACAGCCTAAATATACTCAGGTTATCCATTAAGAGCTTCATCTGGAAGCTGCATCTCTCCAGCCTCCTCCCCATTACTCTAAGTACATAAAATAACGAAAGTAAATCTGTGCCATTCATATTACTTCTAATGGGCATCACTTTTGTTTTTTGTTGTTTTTGTTCTTTTTAGATATGCATGACAGTAGAATGTGTTTTGACATATTATACATACATGGAGTATACTCCTATTGGTTTTAATGGCACTATAATTTTAATTGTCCTCTTAGGAACAAACTTGCACTTTTCATGAAAGTCTCAGTTGACAATTTTCCTCTTCTGTTGTCTGTGTGGTTTTTGTAGCTGAGTCTCCTGAGGGATTTTACAGGCCCCAGTTGATTAGAGTACAGCAGGTATCAGAAGAACTTGCAGTTTATCTGGGGAGATCAAAGCACCATACATGTTCCTTGTGAATCTTCAGTGACAAAGTTCTTCAACACTATAGAATATTGCCTCATTCACCTGAATGTTATTTTAAAGGTAACACACACACACACACACACACACACACTGTCACATAGTGAATCCACTTTTTTCTCTCCAAATTTTCTTTCCTAGATCACTGTTCTTCCTTTTAGCTGAAGATGCCTGCTTCACTTGATGCAAAAAGGAACTATTTGAACCACCTTAAAATGGGTAATAGCTACAACCTAGAGAGAGAAAATTATCAACTGCGGAATCTCAGGCATATTAGTTAATCTGTTGTTTCTTTGGTAAAGTGGAGACAGGAACAAAGTTTACCTTAAACGCTGATAAGAGGATTAAGTGAAACCAGACATACATGACCAACGCTCAGTAAGAATTAGTGCTTAGAAGGGTTTTAATATTATTTCATTAATAGCTTCACTTGGAAAAGGTATTTTATCTAACATCCTGCTTAGTGCATCGAAGCAGTAAGAATTCCTAGAGAGAATAGGATCATTCACAACCTATTTGTGTTCTCTCCTTCCTTGCTCCATTCCAATAATTTCAAAGCAAACAAGTTGTTTAAAATATATGTCAGAACACAAGGGGAAAGTCATCCTGATCATGTATAACTAATTACGACAAATTAAAAAAAATAAAAAACTAAAGAAAAAAGTTATCCTTAGCAGTCTCCACAGGACACATGGAGTATGCAGGGAAGGAGGGGAGCACCAGGCCAGCACCAGGTTCACTCAGAGATCTATGAAGAGACCCCCTCTGTAGCTGTGTGCTTACGTGCCCTGATCTTATATGCCTGTCTCCACTAACCAGGTACAAGACACACACACACAGGCACAGGCTATTTGAAATGCTTGGGAGCAGAAGTGCAGCTGATTTCAGTTTCTTGGATTTGTGGATGTTATTTGCATAGAATTTAAGGTTGATCACCCCTATTGTAAATTCCAAAATTTATATTTTAGATTAGGATATTTAAACTATACTATGAAAATCATTCAATGTCTTCCTTATTTCCTGACCTCTGACTATGTAAGGACTTGCTATTTCTTTGTACAAACAGCTAACAAAAATTAAAACAAAGCAGACTTGTATGTAAAATTTTATCAGCACAACATTAGTACTCTTAGAACATCCCAAATGTTCAGAAATATGTTATATATGCAAAGTAATTCTTCATGCATGATTTTCCTTGACTAGGTGAAATGATCCAGTGTAGAATCTGTGTTTTTTTCCTTTTTGTCTTTTTTTAAAATTTCATTCATTTATTCTATTTGTTAAACATGACATCAGAATGCATTTCAACTCATAGTACACATACACATTTTTTTTTTTCATTTCTCTGGTTGTGCACCAAGTAGGGTCACACCATTCGTGTCTTCATACATGTATTTAGGGTAATAATGTCCATCTCATTCCACCATCTTTCCTAACACCATGCCCTATCCCTTCTATTCTCTCCCCTTTGCCCTATCCAAAGTTCCTCCATTTCTCACCTGCTCTCCCCCACCCCCATATGGATCAGCATCCACATATCAAAGAAAACATTCAGCCTTTGTTTTTTTGGAATTGGCTTACTTTATTTAGCATGATATTCTCCAAATCCATCCATTTACCTGTAAATGCCATGATTTTATTCTCTTTTAATGCTGAGTAATATTCCATCGTGTGTCAATACCACAGTTTCATTATCCATTCATCTATTGGAGGGAATCTAGGTTGGTTCCACGATTTAACTATTATGAATTGTGCTGCTATAAACATTGATGTGGCTGTGTCATTGTAGTATGCTGTTTTTAAGTCCTTTGGGTATAAACCAAAGAGTGGGACAGCTGGGTCAAATGGTGGTTCCAATCTAAGTTTTCCAAGGAATCGCCATACTGCTTTCCCGATTGGTTGCACCATTTGCACTATGTGAGTGTGCCTTTTCCCCCACATCCTTGAAAACACTATTGTTGTTTGTATTCTTAATAGCTGCCATTCTGACTGAAGTGAGATGAAATCTCAGTGTGGTTTTGATTTGCACTTCTATAATTGCTAGAGATGTTAAATAATTTGTTGATTGATTGTTTATCATCTTCTGAGAAGTGTTTGTTCAGTTCCTTGGCCCATTTATTGATTGAGATATTTGGGGGTTTTTTTGGTGTCAAGTTTTTTGAGTTCTTTATATATCCTAGAGATTAGTGCTCTATCTGATGTGTTTATGGTAAAAAAAAAATTGCTCACATTCTGTAGACTCTCTGATTACTTCACTGATTGTTTCTTTTGCTGAGAAGAAGCTTTTCAGTTTGAATCCATCACATTTATTGATTCTTGATTTTATTTTTTATGCTATTGAAGTCTTGTTAAGGAAGTCTTGGCCTAATCTGACATGATGAAGATTTGGGCTTACTTCTTCTTTTATCAGGCACAGGGTCTATTTCTAGGTCCTTGATCCACTTTCAGTGGAGTATTGTGCATGGTGAGAGATAGGGGCTTAATTTCATTTTGCTACATATGGATTTCCAATTTTCCCAGCACCATTTGTTGAAGAGGCTATCTTTTTTCCAATATATGTTTTGGCACCACTGTCTAGTATGAGATAATTGTATTTATGTGGTTTGTCTCTGTGTCCTCTATTCTGTATAATTGGTCTACAAGTCTATTTTGGTGCCAATACCATGCTGTTTTTGTTACTGTTGCTCTGTAATATAGTTTAAGTTCTGATATAATGATGTCACATGCTTTATTCTTTTTGTTAAGGATTGTCCAGATGAATTTCATGATTGATTTCTATTTCTATGAGAAATGTCATTGGGATTTTGATTGGAATTGCATTAAACCTGTATAGTGCTTTTGGTAGTATGGTCATTTTGACAATATTAATTCTGCCTATCCAAGAATAAGGGAGATCTTCCCACCTTCTAAGGTCTTCTTTAATTTCTTTCTTTAGCATTTTGTAGTTTTTATTGTAGAGGTCTTTCACCTTTTTTGTTGATTCCCAAGTATTTTTGTTTGCTTGTTTTTGAGGCTATTATAAATGGGGTAGTTTTCCTAGTTTCTCTTTCAGAGGATTTGTCACTGATATACAGAAATGCCTTTGATTTATGGGTACTGATTTTATATTCTACTACTTTGTTGAATTCTTCTATTAGTTCTAGAAGTTTTCTGATGGATTTTTTTTGGAACCACTATATATAGAATTATGTCATCAGCAAATCATGCTAATTTGAGTTTTTCTTTTCCTATCAGTGTCCCTTTAATTTCTTTCATCTGTCTGAATGCTCTGTCTAGAGTTTTAAGAACTACGTTAAATACAAGTGCTGAAAGAAGGCATCCCTGTCTTGTTCCAGTTTTTAGAGAGAATGCTTTCAATTTTTCTCCATTTAGAATGATGTGGGCTTGGGGCTTAGCATAGATAGCTTTTACAATGTTGAGATATGTTCCTGTTCTCCCTAGTTTTTCTAGTGTTTTGAACATAAAGGGGTGCTATATTTTGTTGAATGCTTTTTCTGCATCTATTGAGATGATCATATGATACTTATGTTTAAGTCTACTGATGTGATGAATTACATTTATTGATTTCTGTATGTTGAACCAACCTTGCAACCCTGGGATGAATCCCACTTGATTGTTGTGCACTATCTTTTTAATATATTTTTGTATTAGATTTTCCAGAATTTTATTAAGAATTTTTGTATCTATGTTTATTAGAGATGTTGGTCTGAAGTTTTCTTTCTTTGACATATCTTTGTTTGGTTTTGGAATCAGAGTGATATAGGCCTCATTGAATGAGTTTGGAAGTATTCCCTCTTTTTTCTATTTCATGAAATAATTTGAGGAATATTGGTATTAGTGTTTCTTTGAATGTCTTGTGAAACTCAGCTATGTATCTATCTGGTCCTGGGCTTTTCTTGGTTGGTAGTCTTCTGATGGTGTCTTGTATTTTAATGTAGAGTCTGTATTTTTTTAAATGCATATAATAGGTTATATCTTGGCAATTACTTAGTGTTCTGTCAAATCAATGATTTTCAGATTATGACTACCATTAGGGTGATCATTTTTTTCCCTTTTTCTAACTCATTTATTCACAAATTTTGGTTTATGGGATTATAAACCAATAATTATTTACAAAATCATCCCAGTGGGTGGGATCTCACACACTGCCAACTTTGGAAATCAGATTGACCAGAGGGAGAGACCCAGGAAGGGGAGAAGGAGGGAAAGATGAAGACCTTCTTCTAATACTGGCATCTATTTTGTCAGACTGCTCTGAGGACTAAATGGGACAACACAGGTAAATCATTCAGCACAGTGTCTGGTCTGCAGCAAGGACTGTACCCACTGTCACCTCTTCATAGTCACATAGACGAATGAGAACCCCCTGAAATCAACTCAGAGATACTTGTTCTTAGTTTCTCATTAGCCAACTCTTTTAGAATACAGCTATGCTCACCAGTATACCACCAATGAAACCCCTGTATTTTGGACAAGTCATTTTCATTCTCTAGACTTCAATATTCTCATCCGTATTTGTGAATTAATAGACTGGTTTTTCCATGAATTATTTTTTCAGTTATGGAAATTTTTTATTTTAATTAATTTAAAGTAAAACTATGATAAGCACCAGTGACAATACACTCATTCTTTAAAAATAGTCATTGTGATAGATACTGTGTTAGAGACTAGGAATCCCACATTGAAGAGTGCCATTGACTTGCTTGAAAATTGGTAACAACTGCAAATAACCAGGAAATTATGATAATGTGCGATAATGCTGTGACAAGGGAATATGAACAGGTGGGTATGAATGCACTTGAGGACTAAGTCTAGGAAGGCTGCATTCATGGGCAGTGGAGTGTGTGGAGGGTTGGCTTCCCTATCCTATGAGCAGAAAGAATTCCTGGGGCGTTCCTGAGATCCAGGACTCCCCAAAAAGGATCTGCAATTACTGGGTTCTAATCTCCCCAAAGAAGATAGAGCCAAATCCCCTGAGACCTGGTTAGACCTAAGCCCCATCTGCCCTAACTCCCCTCATCCAACTCTGCAGCTGCCCTACTTTGAGAGTGCATCCATGTGGTCCATGCAGACAAAACTCCAGGTGACAGCACTTCCCATTCCATCATACTGGTGAGAAGGGAAACAGCTATTTCAACCACTTCCGTCTTAGACTACTCCCACTAGCAACTTGATGAGCAACACAAAAAGAAGGAGGAGTTAAAAACCCCCATACCTTTCCTTTTTTCTCTCAGTACACAGGCCAAGAAGAAACAGAAGAAAAGAAGGGGCACTGGCAGAGATGATCCATTCCTGATAATTATTTTGACCACCTCAGTGGAGACATTCCCTCATTTGTCTTTTGTTTTGTTTTGTTTTGGTGTTCCTGCTGTACTGACTGGTTCATGAATGTATTTTTTTTCTCATTTTAGCAATTTTTGATGTAGTTATTTTTTCTTTGCTTATCTTTTGTGGGTTAGGGTTTTTGGTAGGCTTACTTTATTTTGTTGTTGTTGTTATTTGTTTTGATTCTTTCTCTAATTTCTCTCTTTTTTCCCACTAACAGCTAAATTATCTTGTTCTCTCTTTAACTCTCCCTTTACTTTATTTCTGCTATTTTTATCCTTATTTTTTTAAAAATCAACTCTTTTAGTTATACATGGACACAATCTTTTTATTTTATTTTTATGTGGTGCTGAGGATCAAACCCAGTGCCTCACAAGTGCGAGGCAAGCACTCTGCCACTAAGCCACAACTCTAGCCCACCTTCTTCTATTATAACTATCATCTGCTACCATTCTTCTGCATTCTCTCTGTTCACTTTTTGTAGTTGAAAACTATATCTTACCTTCCTGTGACACTTTATTTTCTCTTAATGAACTATAATTTTAATATTATTTGGAACTCATTGGATTATATAACTCTGGCCCCACCATTTAGGCTGTGTAATTATTACTTGCTGTGGATAATGTAGTTGACACCTGTTGTTCACTTTAATACCGATATAATTCATTGTTACTTATTGATTATGCTGTTGGCCATTGCTGATTCAACCATTCATTTTGTGTGTGTGTGGTAAATAACATTGTTAGATTTTATAGTAGGGACCCAGTATTTATCTCAATACAGTATATTGTTTTCATTGCTTATTACTATTGTGTGTCCCCCCACCATTCTGTGGGGTACTGGAAACCTATAGGGACACTACAAGTTCACATAGGAGACACTCTTCTGCTGAACTAAACTTAGCCAAATGACAGTGGATCTTGTTCCACACACAAATTAATGACACTCAAACTTCAGCAATGCTTTAATAGAATGAATAGAAGAGACAAATACTCAAACTAACTACCAGACCCCAAGTAAGAATGGCTAGGGGTGGGCATTCACCTCCCACTCATGGACATCTAGTGCTACAGCAAAAAGAAAATCAACAAAAAGTTGGTGGGTACCACACCTATGAGGGGGTCTCAGACTAGATCACTCTAAGACACTTTGTCAAGAGAATGCTGTGCCCTAAAAAGGCCTACAAAAAGAGTGGAAGATAAATCACTTCCAAAAGATGCATAAAACCCAACACAGAAATACAAGCAATATGATAAAACAAGGTAACACAATATTTTCTAAAGTTCAAAATGCATCAGCAACTGACCCTGAACATATTCAAGGGGGTAATGTACCATAAAAATAATTCAAAAGAATGATCATAAAAATGATCAATGAATACCAAAGGAACACAGAAAAACAACAGAATGAATTAATAAAATCAGTACAGAATATGAATGAGAAATTAATGAGATACAGATATTGATAAAGAACCTGAACCGCTCCATGACACATTATAATTAAAATACTTAACATCAAAGAAAAGGATAAAATTTTTAAAGCCTTAAAATAAAATAGGTCACATGTAGAGGTAAGCTAATCAGAAGCACTTGATTTCTTAGCACAAACTCTAAAAAGAAGACTTAGAATGAAGTGTTGCAAGTCCTGAGAGAAAATAACTCTCAAGCAAGATTGTTATATCCAGCAAAGCTATCTTCCAAAATCCAAAGCAATATAGAAAACTTCCTAGATAAACAGAAACTAAAATAATTCATTGACTATTCAGGTGGAACTACAGAACTTAAAGAAATACTCTACACATACAAAATAAATAAGCCCTAGAGCTCAAAAAGGAACAAATCTTATTTGAAGAGTAGGTAAGCAAGTGAGAAATAGGACCAAATTAAAGACTATAAAAAATCAAAATGGCCAACATTAATAAGTATCAATCTATAAAAATGTTGAATGTAAATGGTCTCTACTCTCCAATTAAAAGCCATAGGTATGGTTTTTAATCCATTCTGCCAGCCTAACTATATATGCTATTTGAAAAAAGACTCACATTATCTTCAAAAAGATAAACAAAATTGAGAAGCCCTTAGCCAAACTAAGCAAAAGAAAAAGAGAAGATCCAAATTAAAATTAGAGATGAGGAAGAAGAAATCACAAACAACACAGAACAAACAACACATCAGATCATTAGGGACTACTCTGAAAATTTATACTCCAATAAATTGGAAAACCTAGGAAAAATAGATATATTTCTAGATACGTATGACCAGCCAAAATTGAATCAAGAGTGCATAGAAATTATAAACAGAACAATAACTAGTAATGAGATAGAGACAGTACTAAAAAGCCTTCCAAAAAAGAAAGTCCCAGTATGAAATGAATTCTCAGCTTAATTCTACCATAAATTTAAAGAATACTCATCAAATTATTCTATGAAATGGAAAGGGATGGAACATTTCCAAATGCATTCTATGAAGCCAATATCACACTCATACCAAAACAATATAAGGACACATCAAGGAAAGAAAACTACAGACCAATATTTGTGATGAACTTAGATACAAAAACACTTAACAAAATATTAGCAAATCATATTCAACAACATATTAAATTGATTTTACATCATGACTAAGTTGGGTATATTGAAAGATGCAAGAACATTTTAACATATAAATTAATAAATATAATTAATCACATAAATAGAATTAAAGACAAAAAGTCATATAGTTATCTCAGTAAGTGCACAGAAGGCCTTCAAAAAGATTTGGCACACATTTATGATAGAAACACAGAAGAAACTAGGGCTAGAAGGAACATTTCTCAACATCATAAATCCTACATATGAATAACCCAAACCCAATCTAATAGTAAATGGGAAGAAACTGAAAGCATTTCCTTTTAAATCTGGAATGTGACAAGGATGTCCATTCTCACAACTCCTAATTACTATAGCACTAAAAAATTCTAGTCCACAATTAGGCAATAGAAGGAAATTTAAAAAGATAAAAATAAGAAACAAAGTCAAATTATCACTCTTTGCAGATGGTATGATCCTGGAAAAAAAAAAAAAAACTCCCCCCAGAATTTTTGGAGCTAATAAACAAGTTCAGCAACATAGCAGGTTACAAAAATCAACATAGAAAAATCAATAGCTTTCCTATACACTAACAATAAATCTGCTAGAAGGTATCAGGAAAACAATCCCATTTATAATAGCCTCAAAAAAATAAAATAAAATACCTAGGAATAAACCTAACCAAAGAGGGGAAAGACCTCTAGGGTGAAAATTATATAACATTAAAGAAAGAAACTGAAGAAGATCTGAGAATATGGAAAGATCTTCCACATTCATGAATGGGAATAATTAATATTGTTAAAATGGCCATACTACCCAAAGCAATTCAATGAATTCAACATCAAAGTCCGAAAATTCATTTGAATGAGTGAAAGATCCAGAAAGGTCAAAGCAATTTTAAAACTAAAAAGTAATGCTAGAGGCATCACAATACCCAACTTTAAATTATACCACGGAGCTGTAGTAATAAAAACTGCCTGGTTCTGGCATAAAACCAGACACATATACCAATAGTACAGAATAGAAGACAGACAGACAAACCCACACATCTACAGTCATCTGATCCTTGACAAAAGTACCAAAAAACATACATTGGAGAAAACACAGTTTTTTTTTCTTTTTTAAACAAAATAGTGCTGGGAAAACTGTTATCCATGTGTAGAATCATTACATACAATTGTAATACACCAATAATGTGGAAAAAAAAAAGAAAAAGACAGTCTCTCTTGACAACAAATTTCACAATCCACACTTGGGGTTGGGAAGCTAGTCACTCTGGAGATGTTTCATTGTTGGTTTGTTCAATTCAGTTAATATAAATCTATATTTCCTCTATCCTCCATTAAATGAGTGACTAGGTATGATTTTTAAATAATTATCTAGCACTTCTTCATTGAGTAAATAATTTTTAAATAATTATCTATCACTTCTTCATTGAGTAAATAATTTTTAAATAATTATCTAGCACTTCTTCATTGAGTAAATGAGTGTACAATAATGGTGAAAGAGAAAATGATGGATGATTAGAGAAAGGACACACTCCTCAGCAGCTCCTCATAAGACTGCTTTTCACTGAAGTGGGTAAATAGGGGAACTCACTGAGACTTAATACTGAAGAGTAAAAATAAATCTATAGAGACATAGAAAGTCAGAAACTTGAACATAACAAATAATACAATAGAGAAGCCCCATCTTGGCTGCTACCTTGGCCACCAGCAGTAGTAGCAAAGGGAAAGTCAGTGCAGACAAGTAATAGAGACAGCATGGCCAGTGGACAAAGAAATTAAAAAAAAAAGACAAATTGACTTGGGGAAACATATGGGTTAGAGAGAAAGCTGATTTTAATGAACACAGAGTTGGTAGGGGAAATTAACCAGTGGAAGCAAATTCACAAGTAGCTCCCCGGGACAGGAAGCTTTCCAGATATAAAAATTCTTCCAGTGGGGAAAGTGGCCACTATCCTACAGCACAACTTTGAGCATAGACCAGAGAAGAAAAACTCCTGCAGCTAACTAATAAAACTCCCAGAAGGCACTAGAACCAGAGAGACTGAAATAGGCACAAAGACTCTAGACCACTGATGCTCTGGATTCCAAGGTAGAAAACTCCCATTGTTGAAGGTGCTACGGTGACCACACAGGAGCATCTACACTCCAGGGCAGATACCAGTGGTGAAGGTGAGACCTGTGGATGATTTTTCCCTATGCCATAAACGTGGATTTTATTAGAGACCCTAGAGATCAAGATATCCTTTTGAGACTGGCATCTCCCCCGCAACAGGAGCTGTAGGTCAGTTCTCAGACCCCCACACAGTTTCAAAGTTTATTTGGAACTAAACCCCAATTACTAGAATCTCCTATTTAGAACTCTGCACCAACTCTGCAGGAGAAATACACAATTTCTCAGCACACAAACTGTGCTATCCAACTGTATACTGGGAGACTGGAAGCTTGAGATCTATTCCAACCGGCTGTGTCTCCTAGCCAGAAAGGCTGGCAGCTAGGTGAAGAACACAAAGTCAAGGAGCATAAAAACCCCCAACCCTAAACACAAGTTTATAAGGCAAAAAGTAAAATGCAAAGAATGAAAATCATCCCTGCCAACAGTTGTGACCAACTCAGTGAATATAAACCCCTTGTTTCTCAGCAGGATTTTTTTTCTTTCTTCTTTTCTTCACACTCCCATTTTTAATCTACTTATGTATTTTTTTATAATTTTAACTTTAAAAATTAAACATGCTTTCATTTTATTGTGTTCTTTTTTTTTCATTCTGCATGATTTTGTGTGTGTAGGTGGGTGTGGGGTGAATGTGTATACTCATTGAATGGATAGGGTTGAAAACATATATACACATTCATATGACTTTACTTGGACATTTACCAGTTCCTTCTGCATGTTTATTATTAAACTTGATTTGTCTTATGTAGGGTTCAGTTATACGTGGATTTGAGTTGTTTCAATCTCTCAGTTACCAATTGATTTGTACCTTGGCTATTGTCCCTCTTACTTACACTTCTTCAACTCTCTTCCCACACTAACAGTCAAATCTTCTCACTTTCTCTTTTATTACTTTCAGTTAATCTTTTTTATTTGTCCTAATTAGATATACATGACAGTAGAATGCATTTTGACACATCATACATAAGTGGAGTATAACTTCTCATTTTTCTGGTTGTATATGATATAGAATCATACCAGTTGTATATAAAATAATAATGTTCAATTCATTCTACTGTCCTACCTACTCCCATACTCCTTCCCCTCTTTTCACTCCCCTCTGCCTGATGCAGAGTACCTCCATTTCCCCTAACTCCACCAGTTATTGTGAATTAACATCTACATATCAAAAAATCATTCAGCCTTTGATTTGTGGGGACTGACTTATTTTGCTTAGCATAATATTCTCTAGTTTCATCCATTTTCCTGTAAATGACATAATCTCTTTCTTCTTTAAAGCTAACTAATATTCCATTGTGTGTATATATATCACATTTTTTTTTAAAGAATTTTAATATTTATTTTTCAGTTTTCGGCAGACACAACATCTTTGTTTGTATGTGGTGCTGAGGATCGAACCCGGGCCGCACACATGCCAGGCGAGTGCGCTACCGCTTGAGCCACATCCCCAGCCCATATCACATTTTTTAATCCATTCATCTGTTGACCGGGAGACTGGAAATTTGGATCTTAGTTTGGCTATTGTAAATTGCAATAGCCAAACTAAGATCCAAATTTAAATCTGCTATAAACACTGATGTGGCTGCATCACTGTAGTATGCTGATTTTAAGTCCTTTTGGTATACACTGAAGAGTGGGATAGCTGGGTCAAATAGTGGTTCCAAGTTTTTGGGGGAATCTCCATACCTTTTTCCTTAATGATTTCACCAATTTGCAGTCCCACCAGCCATGCATGAGTGTACCTTTTCCTCCACATTCTCACCAAGATTTATTGTTGCTTTGAAATCTTGGTATAGTTTTGATTTGTATTTCTCTAATTGCTGGAGATGTTGAACATTTTTTAATATATTTGTAGATCAATTGTATTTCTTCTTCTGTGAAGTACCTGTTCAGTTCCTTATCCCATTTACTGATTGGTTATTTGTTGTTTTGGTATTGAGTTTGAATTTTTTATATATTCTGGGATTACTACATACACCTCAGATAGAATATTAAAGATTTTCTCCCATCCTGCAGGCTCTCACTTCACATTCTTGATTTTTTCCTTTGGTGAGAAGAAGTTTTTTAGTTTGAATCCATCCCATTTCTTGATTCTTGATTTTACATCTTATGCTTTAGGAATCTTGTTAAGGAAGTCAGTTTCTAAGCTGACTTGGTCCTCCTTTTTTTTTCTATTAGGTACAGGGTCTCTGAGAACTTCACTTTGAGTGAGTTCTGGGCAGGGTGAGAGATAGGGATTTAATTTCATTTTGCTACATATAGATTTTCAGTTTTCTCAGCACCATTTGTTGAAAAGACTATTATTCCTAAAATGAATGTATTTGGCACCTATGTCTAGTATAAGAGAACTGTATTCATGTGCGTTTGTCTCTGTGTAGTCCATTCTGTACCATTGGTCTACATTTCTGTTTTAGTGCCAATACTATGATGTTTTTGTTAGTATAGCTCTGTAATATAGTTTAAATTCTGGTATTGTGATGCCTCCTGCTTCACTCTTCTTGCCAGGGATTCCTTTGGCTATTCTGGGTCTCTTATTTTTCCAAATAAATTTTATGATTGCTTTTTTATTTATATGAATTAATGTCATGGGGATTTTAATAGGAATTTCATTAAATCTGTATAATGCTTTTGGTAGTATGGCCATTTTGACAATATTAATTCTGCCTATCCAAGAGCATGGGAGATCTTTCCCATCTATTAAGGACTTCAATTTCTTTATTTAGTGTTCTGTAGTTTTCATTGTACAAGTCTTTCACCTCTTTTGTTAGATTGGTTCCCAAATATTTTATTTTTTTAAGGCTATTGTGAATGGAGGACTATTCCTAATTTCTCTTTCAGTGGATTCATCAGTGATGTATAGGAATGCATTTGATTTGTGGGTGTTGATTTTATATCCTGTTACTTTGCTGAATTTATTTATTAGTTTTAGAAATTTTCTGGTGAAATTTTATAGATTGTCTAAATATAGGAATCATATCATCAGCAAATAGTGACAGTTTGAATTCTTTTCCTTTTTGTATCCCTTTAGTTTCTTTTGTTTGTCTAATTGTTCTCATTAGAGATTTCAGACTATGTTTCATAGAAGTAATGATAGAGTGCCGCAGTCTGGCTGGGCACAAATCACGAGCCACTGAAGCAGGAACAAACTTTATTTTTAAACTGCAGGAAAACACTTCACACAGCTCCGGGGGAATCCTCCCAAACACCAGGAGGCTTGTCCAGGAACCCCCAGCTGGAAATATCTCTCCCAGAAATCCCTCCTCCTGCACTTCCCCAACCAATGGGAACTCTCGGGGAATCCCCGGAAATCCCCATGAGAACTCCAAAATAGTGCGAGAACTCAAAAGTTGCGGCAGAGGCGGATAGTAATAATGCCTTGCCTGTCAATCAATACTGTTGGCAAAATGCCAGGGGCCATACAGACTCGGCTGTGGCTCTCAGCAATAGAGGGCATCCTTGTATTGTTCCAATTTTTGGAGGGAATGCTTTCAATTTTTCTCCATTTAGAATGATGTTGGTCATGAGCTTAGTATGGATGCCTTTTACAATATTGAAGTGTGTTCCTACTATCCCTAGTTTTTTTGAACATGAAGGGGCACTGTATTTTGTCAAATGCTTTTTCTGCAAATATTTACATAATCCTATGATTCTTGTCTTTAAGTTTACTGATGTGATAAATTACATTTATTGATTTCCATATGCTAAACCAATCTTGAATCCCTAGGATGAACCCCACTTGATCATGGTGCACTATCTTTTTAATATGTTTTTTAGGCAATTTGCTAGAATTCTATGTTCAACAGAAATATTGGTCTGATTTTTTTTCCTTGATGTGTCTTTATTTGGTTTTGGTATCAGGATACTAGCCTCATAGAATGTGTTTGGAAGTATTCCCTCTTTTTCTATTTCATGGCATAATTTGAAGAGTATTGGTGTTAATTCTTCTTTGAAGGTCTTGTAGAACATAGCTGAGAATCCATCCCATCCTGACCTTTTCTTGGTTTGTAGGTTTTTAATGGCATCTTCTATTGCTTGAATTGATCTAACTAAATTGCATATGTCCTCTAGATTCAGATTTTAGATTTGGGTAGGTCATGTGTTTTTAGAAATTTGTCAATGTCTTTGACATTTTCTATTTTATTGGAGTCTAAGTTTTCAAGAGAGTCTCTAATTATCTTCTGTATTTCAGCAGTGTCCATTGTAATATTTCCTTTTTCATCATGAATTTTAGTAACTTGAGTTTTCTCTTTCTCTTTATCAGCTGAGGGTTTATCAATTTGATTTATTTTTTCAATGCACCAACTTTTTGTTTTATCAATTTTTTGGATTATTTCTGTTGTTTCTATTTTATTGATTTCAGTTGATTTGAATTATTTCCTGTCTTCTACTGCTTTTGGTGTTGATTTGTTCTTCTTTTACTAGGGTTCTGAAATGTAATGTTCGGTCATTTATTTATTGTCTTTCTATTATTTTAAAGAATGAGCTGAATGCAATGAACTTTCCTCTCAGCATGGCCTTCATAGGGTCCCAGTGATTTTGACACATTATATTGGTGCTCTCATTTACCTCTAAGTACTTTTTAAAAATTTTGTCCCTCATTTCTTCTGTTCATTCATCATCCAATAGTGTATTATTTAGTTTCCAGGTGTTGGAGTAGCTTCTGGGTTTTTTTTTTATTTTATCATTGATTTCTAATTTTATTCCATTATGATCAGATAGAATGCAGGGTAGTATCTCTATTTTTTTTGTATTTGCTACGAGTTGCTTTGTGGCATAATATTTGATCTTTTATTCATTCTGCTACCTCCTGCCAACTTTCTGATCAATTTAAAATATTTCAAACTTTCTCTCATCTTCCCATTCTATTTTTCTCTTTACTTAAGAAACTAATTTCACTAAATAAAAAAACCACATAGTTTTTATAATTCGTTCCCCATTCATATTATTGTGAATATTAATATAGTGAACAATATAGTAAATACCTGATATTAAGTACCTGATATAGTTCACAGTGGGTGTTTTTTTCTTTTTGATCTGACGTTAAATGCTTACCCCATCATTCCTATATAGATGGCAATTACTATTACAGATATCAAGGTAGACGGTGAACATATATCTCAAAACTATACATCTGTTGTTGACATTAGTGCTATTTCATGCCCCCCATCTGCTCTAAATGGGACTGGGAAGTAATTGGCACATTCAAGATGACAGAGTAAAGATTGTGATGCTGAGAAATAATTACAACTCAACCAAGCAAGAGTTAATCTCACCCCACACATGATCTAGTCCCACCAGAGCCTAAACATTACTTCATCTCATAGAATTTGGGTGATGAATACCTGAAACCAAAAATCGGGCCCCAAAGGGGAACAAGCAGAGTTGACTTTCAGCTCTACCCATTAACATCTACACATACCAAAAACTTTGAAATCCTGGAATAAAAAAAAAGAACTACACATGAAAGAACATGGATATAAAAGCTGAAGGGGAACTTACGTCAACTGATGTTGACTTATCAAGTTCAAGACCTCTGAAAATATGAGAAACAGGAAAAGGAAAAAAAAAACCTCCTCCAAAATTTACAATACCCCAATAAAGAATCCCACAGAAAAGAAAGTGCATGAAATTCCAGAGAAAATTTATTTAAAAACTGATTATTGCGAATATTAATATAGTGGACAATATAGTAAATAACTGATGTTAAGTACCTGATATAGTTCACAGTGGGTGTTTTTTCTTATTTTTTTGATCTGATGTTAAATGCTTACCCCATCATTCCTATATAGATGGCAATTAATATTACAGATATCAAGGTAGACGGTGAACATATATCTCAAAACTATACATCTGTTGTTGACATTAGTGCTATTTCATGTCCCCCACCTGTTCAATGAACTGAAAGGAGATCTAAGAAATCAATTCAGAGCAAATAGAAGAGATAAAAGATAATTTCAATAAAGAAACAGAAATATTTTAAAAAGCAGTCAGATCTTCTAGAAATAAAATACAATGAACCAAATAAAAAATTCACTTGAAACAACCACCAACAGACTAGACTGTTCAGAAAAATGTAATTTCAGTCCTTGAAATAGAATCTCAGGTCTTTAAGACAGGATATATCAACTTGAGTAAACAGAATACAATAAAGGAAAAAGAATGAGAGAATATGGTCCAAATATACAAGAACTCTAGGACATAAGTCAGGAGACCAAATATGAGAATTATTGGGATAGAAGAGAACATGGAAATACATGCTAAAGGCATTTTCAATGAGACAGTCACAGAAAACTTTCCCCATATCAGAAAGGAGTTATGCCTCCACATGCAGGACCCCAAATAGACTTGATCATTAGAAAAGATCTCTACGACACATCATAATCAAAATGCTTAGCATAGAAAATAGGAAAGAACATTAAAAGCTGTGAGAGAAACATCAGGTCCCATTCAGAGGCAAACCAATAAGATTCACTTGATTTCTCAATACAATACAAACAAGAATGACCTGGAATGAGACATTCCAAGCTCTAAAAGAAAATAATAGCCAATCATGATTGCTATACCCAGCAAAGCTCTCTTCCATTTTCAATGGAGAAATAAAAACTTTCTATGATAAGAAATTGTATCAGACCATAACTGAAAGAATACAGGCCAACAATGTAAGCACTACAATGGATTCTAGAAGATAAACTACACACAGAATAACCCAAAAGCAAATTCTAAAAGTTCCAAAAAGATGAAGATCAATAGAAGACCAAGCATCTAAATTAAAATTAACAGAATTAAATGTAACAAAAACTCAAAATGACAGTAAACCTTACAAGCATATCAATAGCACAGAACATAAATGGTCTCAACTCCTTAATTAAAAGACAGATACTAGAATGGGTCAAAAAACAAGATCCAACTATATACTGTTTACAAGAAACTCATCTTATTGGCAAAGACACTCACAGGCTGAATATAAATGGATGGGGAAAGATGTTCTATGCAAATGGAATCCCAAAACAAACAGAGTAGCTATTCTCATATCTGACAATGCCGATTTCAAGCAAAAATTAATCAGAAGAGACAAAAAAGGCCACTATATCCTGGTAAAGGGAATAGTACAACAAGAAGATAAAGTGATAGTAAATATATGTGCTCTAAATGTCAATTCATTAAGTTACATTAAAAATAAAACTCCTTGACATAAAATTCCAGGTGGACCTCAATAGAACTATACTGACTAATTTCAACACACTCTTCAATAAAAAAGAGAAATCAATAAAGATACATCCAACCTGTATAACCTGTATTATACTATAAATTAAATGGACCTAATAGACAGCTACAGAATTTTTTACCATCTGTACAGCCGAGTTTACCTTCTCATAGAACTTTTCCCAAAATAGACCATATTCTAGGTCACAATGCAAGTCTTAGCAAATACAAAAAAACCCAACACATCAACAATAAAATATATAGTTTCATGCATTGTATCAGACCATAATGGAATGAAAGTAGAATTTAACATCAATTTGAAACTTGGAAAATCATTAGAATCTATTCTGAAATGTATTTTTCAATAAACTGCAAAATCTAGAAGACATTACAAATTTCTAGATACATATGATCTGCCCAAATTGAGCCAGGAAGATATAGAAAACCTACATGGACCAATAATCAAATTAAAATAGCAATTAAAAGAAAGAAAAGCCCAGAATCAGATGGATTTGTGGCTGAGTTCAACCAGACTTTTCCATAAGAATACCACCCTTTCTCAAATTATTCCATGAAACTGAAAGGGAGGAAACACCCACAACTACTTTCTATGAAGCCAGTGTAACCCTGATGCCAAAACCAGAGAAAGATACATCTAGGAAAGAAAACTATAGACCAATATCCCTGATAAATATAGATGCAAAAATCATTAATAAAATGTTAATAAACCAAATTCAAATCATATTAAAAAGATAATATAACATGATCAAGTGGGACTTCATACCAGGGATGCAAGCTTTGTTCAATATACAAAATCAATAAATGTAATTCACAACATAAATAGAATTAAAAATGAGAATCATATAATCCTTTCAATAGTGCAGAAAAAGTCTTTGATAAAATATAGCAATAACTCATGTTAAAATTCAGCATTAATCTCTAGGATATATAAAGAACTCAAAAATTTAACACCAAAAAAGTGCCCAATTAATAAATGGGGTAAGGAACTGAACAGATACTTCACAGAAGAAGAAATACAATAGAACAACAAATATATGAAAAAGTATTCAACATCTCTAGCATTTAGAGAAATGCAAATCAAAACTACTCTAAGATTTTATCTCACTCCTGTCAGAATGGCAATCATCAAGAACACAGACAATAATAAATGTTGGTGAGGATGTGGGGAAAAGGTAGTCTCATACATTGCTGGTGGGACTGCAAATTGGTGCAACCACTATGGAAAGCAGTATGGAGATTCCTCAGAAAATTGAGAATGGAACCTCCATTAGATCCAGCTATCCCACTCCTTGTTTATACCCAAAGAACTTACAATCAGCATACAATAGTGACACACACATCAATGTTTATAGCAGCTCAATTCACAATAGCTATACTATGGAANTAGAAGACTCAAAAACTCCACCAGAAGAATTCTATAGCTGATAAATAAATTCAGCAAAGTAGTAGGATACAAGATCAACATTCATAAATCAATAGCTTGCTATACTCCAATAGTGATTCAGCTGAGAAAGTAATTAGGAAAACAGTCCCTTTAATAATAACCAAAAAATAATAATAATACCTAAGACTTAATCTAACCAAGGAGGTAAAAGATCTCTACAGTGAAAACTATAGAACACTAAAGAAAGAAATTGAAGAAGACCTCAAAAGATGGAAAGACTTCCCATGTTCTTAATAAGAATATTGCCAAAATGACCATACTTCCAAAAGCAATATACAGGTTCAATAAAATCCCCATCAAAATGCCAATGATATTCTTCACAGTACTAGGAAAGAAAAAAAAGTCATTAAGTTTATTTGGAAAAATAAGAAACTCAGCATGGCCAACACAATTTTGAACAAGAAAAAAGTGATATTGAGGGTATCATAAAATCTGATTGGAATTTATATAACAGAGCAATAGTAGTGAAAACAGCATGGTATTGGCATCAAAATAGACATAAAAGCCAATGGAACACAATAAAAGACAGAGACAAATCTGCATAATTACAGCCATCTAATACTGGACAAAGGTGCCAAAAATATATGTTGGGGAAAAAGACAGCCTTTTGACAAATGGTGCTGGGGAAACTAGAAATCCATATGTAGAAGACTAAAATTCCGTCCCTGTTTTAGTCAGCTGTTTGCTGCTGTGGCTAAAGACCTGATAAGAATAATTAAAGGAGGAAAAGTTTATTTGGAGGCTCATGGTTTTGGAGGTCTCAGTTCATAGATGGCTGACTGCATTCCTTAGGGCCTGAGGTGAAGCAGAACATCATGGCAGAAGTGTGTGGCAAGCACTTGAAAGTATGGTACCAGAAACCAGATAGAGAGAGATGCCACTTGCCAGGTACAAAATACCTACCCCAGAGGCATGTCCCCAGGAACCCACCTCCTCCGGCCACACCCTACCTATCTACAGTTACTACTCAATCCCTAGCAGGAGATTAATTCACTGATTGGGTTAAGGCTGGCATTGCCCAATCATTTTACCTCTAAACCTTCTTGTATTGTCTCACCTGTGAGTTTTGAAGGACATCTCATATCAAAGCCCTATCACTGACCCTGCACAAAGTAATGTCAAATCAAAATGGATCAAAAACTATCATGAGTGTCCATTTTCAAAGACAGTGGCATGAGTTCCACCATGATGCCTTCAACTCTACCTATTTCCAAATGCCTCTCAGACCACTCCCCATAAGACACCATATTTTCTCTTAATTCACTTCTATGCCATCTGCTCAAGCTTCAATTTTGTGTTGCTTAAAATACTCAATCATCCAAATTCCTTCATAACTAATTTGGAAAATTCGACATGTACTCCTTTCTTGGAGAATTCCCACTTATATCAGTGTTTAGATTATCAGCCTTTTCCAAACTCATCTGTCATCATGTAAAACCAATGAATATTTAGCAGTATGAATGTTTGGGATACTTGGTACTTCAGTTCAGAATTGTTATGTTAATGAATACAGAGAACAAACATTGTCTCTAACGTGTAAAACATAATAACGGCTCAATAAGGTAGAGTGATTATTATGAAGCTTAGCTAAAGGTCCTGCTCTATTCTGAGCAATGCACACAAAAGAAGACTACAACTGGATCTTCCAGCTGCTGCTGGGCGATGCTATGGGAGAGGAAATGGTTGGTACATCCTTTTCCTCATACATGGTAAGATATTCCTGCCCAGTGGACATGATGATGGGAATCCAGGTAAGCCCAGTGTTATTGGCCACAGCTGACAGCCCACAGGATGCTCAGGCACATCAGTTTGTGGCAGGGTGGGCAGGATGCACCACCTCTCACACTCAGTCCCAGGAGTGTACAGCAGCTGAACCAGGACACATCTCTGGTGCTCATGGGACACTCTGAGTTGCTTTGAGTTCCTGCTGAACAGAATGTAGGGTGTCATAGAAATCCTGACAGTTCACAACAGGACATCATCACCTCCCTGGTGCCTGTGGGTCTCAAGTCCCAAGATCTCTTCGCTCTGAATCAAGGTCCTGTCACTCACCCACCTTATTTTCTAAAGACCCCTGATGAGGCTAAAGAAGAGTCTCTCACAGGAGGCCTTTAGCCCCAAATAACATGTCTCAAACAATCTAATTTCACAGGAAACTGCTACTTATCCCCTGGTTCTAGATCTTTCCAGAAAACTGTTGCACTCTGAAAGAACCATAAGGCCAATGGTCAAAATTCTAAGGAGAAGGAGTGCTATGGGGTAGATGGAACTTTGGTGTGGGTCACTAATGGCTGTCAGCATGCTTGCCCAGTTGTGGCCTGCTATTCTGTGCTCAACTGCTTTGCCCTGAAGGGAACATGGGTTCTGTTAATGTTCAGAACACTAGACAGGTGGCCTGCCACTGGTCCAGCCAGTGCCAAGGGTTCCTCTCCTCAAATTAGCTTCATCCATAATAAGCACTGAATTCAGCAAAGGAGGTAGACTTTTCTTGCCACCATGGTGCCAGCACATTCTGGGCATGATGGGGAGGCTAGAGATCTGATTTCTCACAAAAAGTGGATGATATATGTCAATGAAAATCAGGCCTAAAGGGTGACAAGATGAATTAAGGTAAGATTGCCTCCCATAGGATTCTACACTTCAATTTCTAACACTTAGGGGTGAGGGGTTTTAAACATGAGTATAAAGCTGTTTTATATGTCTTCCATCAAGGTATGAGGGTTATGTCTCTTGCCTGGAAACCTGGATAGACTGGGAACAACTTTAAACAACAAAATGGGATAGAGGTGATATTATGTGACCACAAAGCCTGGGTCATGACAGGCATTCAAGCTTCTGCCTTGCCCATTGGAACCACAGGCTGTTAAGTTATGTGTTCAACCATCTGGAGGCTGCCATGTTTGGGAGGAGCACAGCTGCACGGATAGGACTCATACATGGACTCTGATTGACAGTCCTGCTGAGTTCAGTGGCAAGACATGTCATCCCAGGTGGCAGACAAGTGAATGAGACTCCCAGTGATTCTAGTCCCCAGCTGTCAAGTCCCTCTTATGCTTTTGAGCCTTCTTAGATGAGCTACTAGAGAACCTGGAGCAGAGGCAACCCACTCTACCCCATCCCTATCCTAATTTCTGACCCAACAGAACCTATAACCATGATTCAATCAATATTTCTCCCTACTAAGTTTTGAGGGAGTCGTTATTCAGCAAACATATCCAAAATAGATTCTGATGACAGTGGAGGCCCTCCCACTTCCAGAGTGGAATAGCTACGTTCCTTAAGGGAAAATGCATATCTGTTTATTCCAGTTCATGCCAAGTGATTTTCTTAAAGGATTAATGCTTAGCTTTGTAACATAAAGGGGCAGATTTTATGCAGAATGCATTTGCCTTTGGTTCTCTGAACAAACACAACACATGTGAAACACTGTGTATATTTTTTCTATCACGAGAATAACAGTGTTCCATATACAGTATTAAAATGAATTAATGAGTAGAAATTCTTAGATATTGCAGTATATGAAAATAAGTGATGTAGACGCTATAAGACAACAGAAATACACAGTTACAAATTATATGTCTCAGATACTTCTCTAGACATTTTACATCCTCCCATCTAGCCAGCCTGCAAACAGGGGCAAACTACAGACTGCTGTCTACTTATTTCTTTTTCTTTGATAATCAGCTAACAGTTGATGGGGAAGTGCTAACACCTCCAGGGAAATAAAAGGATCCTACTCTCCAACATAAGCAATCACCTCCTGGATGACTCTTTTCCTGCCTTTTGGTCACATAGGCTTGATTATAAACTTATTTAACCTAGATTTAAGGAAATCTTAAATCTATAAGGGGTTAGACAATCCCATTCCCAGGGGCACAAGCTCTGGATCCCCTTCTATCCAGAGGGGTCTTTCTGTCTCTAGAGATCAGGATGGGACTATTGATCCAGTGTGTTTTGTGTCTTATAAGGAGATCAGGGTAGGGCCCTGGTTCAGCTTGGTTTGTACCCACATAAGGAGATAAGGGCAAGGCCTTTAGTCCACTGTGGCTTTTGTCCTTATAAGGAGAGGTAACTGATTATCAAAGAAAATACCTAGATAGCAACCAGTTGATGGAGAAATGCTAACACCTCCAGAGAAGTGGAAAGATTGTACTTTCTAAAAAAAAAAAAAAAAAAAAAAAAAAAAAGACTAAAACAAACACCACGTGCCAATAACCTAATTCAGTTCAAAATCACACCCTCGAAGGCTCTTTCTCTGCCTTTTGGTCACATAGACATGAGAAGAAGGGAAACAGACTCTATAAAGGGCAAGACACCCTTTCTCCCAGGGGCACCAGCTCTGGGTCCCCTCTTCTCCAAAGGAGTCTCTCTCTATCTCTTCCTCCTCTCCCCCCACCTCCTTAAATAAAATTTACGTTTAGCTGTAGCCTTAGCATTTCTAGGGTATTCAATCTTCAACAGAGGAAAGAGGGACAATAAGGACCTGATCTTGATTTTCAAGACCAGATTCACTATTTCTTAATAGAATCCTTATTAGTCCTTCTCAGGTAGATTTGCATTCAAGCCAGCTGAACTGCACAAGCACTTGTCCAGAAACTACTGGTGTGGTCCCCAAAGTCAAAAAATAAGTCCAACCATTGTAAGTAGGGAGCCATCTGTATACCCAGAACATACTGATACTGTCTTAAAAAAATTCAGACTCCACCCTCCAGCCACAAGGCCTTGTCTGCTGCTCCTGCCCCATCTCTCTGGTGACCCCTCCTTACCAATCTGCAGCTCCTTTCCACTTCCTGCACTGCTTCAAAGACACTGAACTCTGCTTCAAAGCCTTGGCTCCTGGTCATTCCTCTGGTGGAACTTGATTTTGCTTTCTCTCCCCACCTCCTCCCACACACACACAGTCCTTCTTATTATGGAAGAGTTCAAACAGAGAAGAAAGAGTATCATGAACTCTGCTATGGTTCAGTTATGAGGTGTCCCCCAAAAGCTCACATGTGAAACAGTGCAAGAAAATTCAGAGGTGAAATGATGGGGTTCTGAGTGCATTAACCTAATCAGAGCCTGGATCCATGTGAATGGATTAACTGGGTGGTAAGTGTGGGCAGGTAGGGTGAGGCTGAATGAGATTAGTTGCAGGGACATACTTTGGGGGTATATATATTTTTCCTTGGTGAGTGGCACTCTCTCTGCTTTCTGTTGCCATGTTCTGAGCTGCTTTCCTCTGCCACACCCTTCTGCCATGATGTGCTGCCACACCTCAGGCCCAGAGCTTAGAGTTGGCCATCTACAGACTGAGACCTCTGAAACCATGAGAAACAAATCAACTTCCTCCTCTAATTGCTCTTGTCAGAACTTTGTCATCACAGAAGTCAAACAAACAAACAAAAAAAAGACTATAACAAATGCCATGTGCCAATAACCTGATTCAGTTCAAAAGCAATGACCAGCAACATCTCCACCCTACCCCATGTTTTCTTTCCTCCACTCATTTTGAAGTAAATCTTAGTAGAACAATTTATCTGTAAATTTTTCTGCATGTTTTTTTTTTAAATTATGTCACTATTCTCTAATTTTAAAATTATAAATAATATTGGAACTTTATAAATATACCATCATATACCTACAAATGTTAATAATTCCTTAAGTTTGTTAACTATTTAATCAGTATTCCAATATCCAATTGTCTCATAATTTTTATTTAATTTTTTACAGTTGGTCTGAATCTAAATTTTAAAAATCCACATATTGCAACTGATGAGTGTTTCTCTTAAGTCTGCTTTTGATACACAGGTTCTCGCTCTCTCCCTTTTCATATTCTCACAAATAATTTGTTGAAGAAACTAGGTCATTGATTCTATAGTTCTCTACTCACTATTTTCTTGGTTGTACTCCCTGGGTGTCATTTAACATGTTCCATGGTTCCCTGTGCATTCTGTGAACCAATAATTAGGTCTGGAGGTTTGGTCAGATGTAGGTGGTGGGTGGTGGTGTGTTCTATCAGAGACAGATGATATCTGTCTGCGTGTGTGTGTGTGTGTGTGTGTGTGTGAAAGAGAGAGGGGGTTGGGTTACCAGGCACAGATGAGCATCATCTAGATCCATCGTTTATTAGAATGCTATCATTTTGTATCCTATAATTTCATTATTTTCTTTTATTCATTTTAAAATAACAAAGAGGGCGGTGGTGCATGCCTGCCTATAATCCAGCGGCTCAGAAGGCTGAGACAGGACGATTTGAGTTCAAAGCCATCCTCAGCAACAGTGAGACACTAAGCAACTCAGTGAAACCCTGTCTCTAAATAAAATACAAAATAGGGCTGGGGATGTGACTCACTAGCCAAGTGCCCCCAAGTTCAATTCTTGGTACCTCTCCAAAAAAAAAAAAAAAAAACATCATATAGAACACTATAAATATGTAAATTTTATGTCAATTAGGACAAACAAATAAAAAGAGTACTTCCTGTCTATCACTGGGAGAGTGGCAAGTAACACCACCAGCCCACTCCCTCATAGGAGAGGATTGCCAGGGATCAGGTCAGGTTTCCTGGAATAGCACCAGTCTCCAAATAGCAATCAGGAGCTAAAGGCAGTAGCATGAATGTTTTCTTGGGGACAAACACAGATGCCCTGTGTCAGCTAGATTCTTGGTGAATTTCTCCCAGTGGAAGAACAAAAGGGTTCTGGATGTTCTTGGGAGGGCACAGTTCTGTAATGGTACATGCTGCACCATGGATCTGGTTGAGAAGCAAAGACCTGGCTTCCAGGACTGTCTTCAGTCCTTCCCTGGGCTTTCACTGTCACTGTGCTGACATCTGACTGTCACGCATGCTCCACTTATGTATCTTGAACTGAGAACCAACACCCTTATCTGGGCTCAATATAAAAAAGTGTTATATTGTTAGCCATTTCCTGACTCTTCATTAAGGTCAAGAGGCTGTCATAGTGGCCAGAACTTCACTCAGGACAGACACAAACTCACCTTGCTCCAAGTGGTTGATTGAGCTTAACCAGTGAGCCCATGATTACCTGGACATTGTAGACATTACTCAGCCCATGGCCTGAGTCACAAAGAATACTCTGATTCTAGAGAGAGAGGAGTTGGAGACTACCTCAAAACTTGGGAGCTGGAAAAATGAGATTCAAAGTTGGTTCCATTTGATAGAGAGAAATGAATTTTTTTTTTACTCTTTAATATGTGCAACTAAACGCATATTCCCTATACACAAACAAAATTCAACACTATATAGAGAATATTTCATCCAGTAACAAAACTCCAAGTTCCCAAATTTCTCCAAGTCTCTTCTTTAAGGTTCCTGTTCCACTTTGGTATCAGGGTTATTAAGCTTAGTCCTTTTTTACATATTTTTATTTTAATAGAGGGTCTCACCTCTCACCAAGTTTCTTATGGCCTTGCTAAGTTGCTAAGGATGGCTTCAAACTTGTGATCTCCCTGCCACAGCCTCCGGAGTACTGGGATTACATGTGTGCACCACCACACCTGGCTCTTCCTTAGTTTTATTTGAATAGTTACAAAACATTTGATTTCAACTAAAAGGTTTTAAGCAGAAATAGGAAAAAGTTGTCTCACATATGTCAAGACAATTACATTTCTGACCTGGTCAAGCAATTGCTGTACTTCGAGTCCTAGAGGGACTAAATGATCTTTAAAGATCCCTGAAATAGACATACTGAGGCCTTTACAGACGTTTTTCATTTCTGCTAAACAGGGCATGGTTTTGTGCCGGATGCTGAGGGTAGAGTAAATGGATGCAATCCTTTTTTACTAGACATTACTCTACCAATGCTTCCTGTTTAAGAGGTCCACAGGAGATGGTGAGAGTTACGCCAGTTTAAAGTAAGCTGGCAAGCGAGAGAAATCCAATAACACAACTGCTAGAAGAAATTAATCTAAATGTTAATATTTCCACATCCCAGACTCCTTTGGGTCTGGGATTGAAAAAGCTGTAGCAAAGCGAAATGCTATCAGAGAGAATTGTTATACCAATGGCACCCAGAGGGAACACCAGAAGGTCTCTTTCATGACAGGATGGAGCACAATGAGAATCTGGCCACAGGAGTGATTGCTTTAAAGTAAATCAACATAAGACCTTTCCTGACACCTGTGCCCAAGCTCCAGCAGGGGAGGGGGCTTCAGTCTAGAGACTTAGAGAAACAGCCATTACGAATTTTGTGTTTCCCTGTGAGCACATCTGTCAACGACAAGCATTCCCTGGGAACCTCTGACCTGTTTAGCCTTGCAATTCACCAGAAGGTCACATCAAACACACACACCATTGACAGGATTCAACCATTTATGAACAAGTTTCACAAAAAGAAAAAAAAAACTTAAATGTAAAGTGGGGGTGAAGAAAGAGAACAGATAATGAATATCCCTGAAACAATTAGCTGAAAATAGTGAACTATAAATTTATATTTTGGACAGCATGCATTATGTTTTAGGAATATTGTTAATTGATTTTCATGTTAAATTTTACTTATTTAATATATTTGCAAAGCAGATGTCAGTACAATGTTGGGAGCTACTGACATTATGATTAGCTTAATAAAAATCAAGGCTAAGCTCTATTCTCCTGAAAACTATGGGAAAGACATATTAATCAAATTACCCTACAAATGGATGCACACAAAAAACTGGAATGAGTGTTCTTAAAGAGTTTTGTTGTGTTTAAAGTATGAACATGACCAGGTAGTTGATAGTAGGAAGGCTCTCCAGGGTAAGTGACATTCAGCTAGATAGAAATGGCAGATGCATCTGTCCTCAGGCGACAACTATTATCCAGATTGCCCACTCAATATCACAGAAACAGGTTTCATCGAGGTTAAGGAAGCTTTTCTAGATCTAAAGACTGATAAACAGCTGGACTCAAATCCAGGACCCTCCCACCCAAGAGTCCTCACCTGCAAACATTCCATGATGCAAAATGCCCCTGCACTCAGTAGAGATTCTCACAGGGCACCCAGGATGCACACACCAGCTTCACCTGGAAGCTTGCAAGAAATGCTCGTTCCTTCCTAAAGCACAAGAAGTAAACATCAAGAATCAATAAATGGGATGGTATCAAACTAAAAAAAAAACTTCTTCACAGCAAAGAAAACAACATGAAGAGAGAGCCTACAGAATGAGAGAAAATCTTTGCCTCCTGTACCTCAGAGCATCAATTTCCAGGATATATAAAGAACTCAATACAAAAAAAATAATAATAACCCAATCAATAAATGGGCAAAGGAATTGAACAGACACTTCATGGAAGAAATACAATTGATTGATAAATATATGAAAGCATGTTCAACATTTTTAGCAATGAGAGAAATGCAAATAAAAACCACTCCGATTTCATCTCACTCCAGTCAGAATGGCAGTTATCAAGAATACAAGGAACAATAAATGTTGGTGAGGATGTGGGGAAAAGGATATATATACACATTGCTGATGTGACTGCAAATTTGTGCAACGATTATGGAAAGCAGTATGGGGATTCCTAGGAAAATTTGGAATGGAACCACCATTTAACCCAGTTATCCTTCTCCTAGGTATCTACCCAAAGGAGTTAAAAATCAGCATACTATAGTGAGGCAGCCACATCAATGTTTATAGAAGCTCAAGTAACAATAGCTAAACTATGGAACCATCCTAGGTGCCCTACAACTGATGAATGGAATTGTGCTACATAAAGAATATGACATATTGCCCAGCCATAAAGAAGAATGAAATTATGGCATTTTCCAGTAAAAAGATGGAACTGGAGACTGTCATGCTAACTGAAATAAGTCAATCCCCAAAAAACCAAAGGCCAAATGTTCTGATTGAGGATGTTGGCTCAGAATAGGCAGGGGAGTGGGGGAGGGCTCACCAAATTGGACAGCGGGGAGTGCAGGGAAGGGATGAGAGGTGGGAATAGGACAGACAGTAGAATTAATTGGATACAACTTTCCTTTTTCCTATGTTTATGTATGAATACACAATCAGTACAACTCCATATCCTGTACAACACCAAAATGGGAAGGTATACTCCATGTAGAATATATAATGAGTGTAGCATGTATTTTGACATAACAAAAAAGAAAAAAAAAAGAAAAGAAATGTTTGTCTTCCTTCCCACCACATCCCTGCTGCATTGGAAAACAGAGATGGTGGGGGACAGTACCTGTGCTCATCCTTCCAGAGAACTGTGGCGCCATCCGGTGGAGAGCAATCATACCAAGGGTCACAAGAGTGAAGGAGATCACCCAGGCTCATCTCCTGCTCTGACTGCCATCTCTGAACCTCCTATCATCACATGACTGAGTGAAGCTCTTCTTCCTGGACAGTTCTTCCTTCAGTATCTCCCTGTGTTCTGTCTGAAAGCAAACCTGCCTCTTTCCTAAAAATGCTGCTTCCTTGTAAAGTCCAAATTACATTTTCTAGCTAATAGAAATTAGCTAGAAAATATAGGTGGCCATGACATTAGGAAGCATTGTGAATTATAAAACAGGAGCAAAAGAGAGTGGTTTTATTATTCCATTGTTTTGAAAATGAAACTAGAGCCATGATTGTCATTGCAAGTCCTTCTCCCCAGGTTTACTAGCAGTTAGTAAGAAACAAGACTGACAAGTGCAATGTTGTACTTAAGATTGCTTTCTATATCAGCTATGAGAAATTGGCTTAGGTTTTATTTGAACCGTAAAAATTACACAAAATTGAATTTATTGCTGGGCACAGTGGTGCACGCCTGTAATCCCAGCAGGTGGGAGGATGAGACAAGAAGATCACAAGTTCAAAGCCAGCCTCAGCAACAATGAGATGCTAAGCAACTCAGTGAGACCCTATCTCCAAATAAAATACAAAATAGGGCTGGGGATGTGGCTCAGTGGTCGAGTGCCCCCGAGTTCAATCCCCATTACCCAGCCCCCCAGCCCCAAAATTGAATTTACTCAATTCCCTTCAGTTGAATCAAGGAGGCTGTGGTAGTGAAGCTGCTTCTCTAAACTCCTCACTTGTGTGGCTGTAACAGGACCCGCCCACCACACCCAAGGCTTGTTCTCAGCACAGGACACTCCAAATGGTTTGCCCGTGCAGCAGTGGAATCTTCTACCAACTGCCCATGACCTTTTACTAAACCTCATTTCTGTCAAGTTCACTTTCTTCCCTTCTTTACAACTTCGTAAGCAGCACCATGCTTCAGCTCTCAATGCCACTCACCTGGATGACTCTTCCTCCACACACTCTCCTGCTCCCCTGTAATCCAGGAGCCCTAGAGGAAGCCCAACCAGCTGGCTCCTCCTTTAAGACCAGGGCCAACCCCTCTGCCTAAGTTAATCAACACATTCTCACTAACGACCAACCAAAACCAGACTGGTAAGCAGCCAGGCACAATTTGCTAAAATTTGAAGAAAGAATCTCCCTTGTTATTTTAGAGAGCTTCTTAAATAAAGGAACCTTCTCTCCCTGAATGTGCTTAGGAAGCAAGCTGCCCAGGAATTGCTGGTAGCCCTGTTTTACTAGAGAAAAAGCTGTTACCATACAGAGCTAAGAAGAGAGGTGAAGTGATATGGACATGTCCCAGATGACATCACTGAAATGCTGAGTCAAACTAGGTTTGAAATTCACTTACTCACTAGACTTGCCTGTTACAAGAGCCAATAAATCTCCTTTATGGCTTAAATCAATTTGAACTAAGTTTTTTTTTCTTATTTGTAGCCCTAATACATTCAAAATGCTATTGATCATTCCATTAAGGAAGGCAGTTTGACAATGTTCAAAAGCTTCAGACATGTTTGTACCCCGTGAGCCAGGAGTTCCTCGCCTATGAATTCATCTTGAGGAAATTTGAACAGGGAGAAGGATATTTATAAGCCCAAGCCTGTTCATGATCTTCCTTAGAAGAGTGAAATACACAGTGATCTAAGTGTTCAATGTGTGAATAATCAATAGAATATAAGAACATGGGAGATGGCAAATGGAGTCTGTATACATGTCTAATCTTGAGAGCTATACCATACTATGGAGAAAGTTTTATTATTCCATTTGTTTTTTAAAAACTGTACCATAAAAATATTTTGTTCATTAAGTATCAAGAGCATTGCATACATTATGACATACGTCCTGTTCCTGACTGCATATATCACCTAGGAAAAGCAACAAAGACGGGGGGGTGAGGGGAATGAAAGGGAGAAATAAAGGGGAATTTTATCAAAATAGAAATAAGATCAGTAGAGTAGATGTAGGAGATTGAGGAGGAAGGAGGAGAGACAGGAAGAGAGATAAATAGTAGAAGGAATCTGACAGAACTTTCATATGTACATGCATGAATATAACACAGTGAATTCCAGCATCGACTACATCCATAAGACACAAATTTAAAAAGAAAACTAAATAAATTACAGAAAGATCAGTAGAGGAACAAGGGGAGGGAGGTCGGGTAAGGGGGGAGAAGTGCTGGGGACTGAATTAGAGCAAATTATATTCCATGCTTTTGTGATTATTTCAAAGTGTGTCCTAACGTTATATATAACTGAAAATAAAAAAATAAAGACCCAGGATAATGACATCGGGCTCTCCAAGGAAGCAGGACACATGCATTGGAAAATGTCAAAGTTCTTGGGTGAGTCCAGTGTGCAATGAGGACTGAAAATTACTGTATCATTTCCTTTATCCTCAGGACAGTACTACCAAGGATTATTTGTGTCACTGCCCTGTATAGGTGAGTGCAATTCAGACAGGTTAATTGAGTTGTCTCCTGTAACAGAGAGGAGAGACTTCACCCTATCTAGGGCCTCTCATTTTAAAACCATCATGTTGAGAGCAACATCATTTGTCTTTTAGAATGCGCAAGGAATTGGGGTGTAAGAAAAATAAAAGGATCAGAGGACACATAAATGTAGAGTTAGATCTCTAGATGGAGAGGTGACAAATAATTTACTTGTTATTTCTTACACATTTTAAAATGTTAATTTTAATAAATCTGCCCCCCTCATTTCTTCTTGGTCCGCTAAGGAAGTACAGAATGTGCTTTCTCAAGAAGACACTAAGCTATTAAAACAGAGCTCCACAACTGTCACTTACCTCAATCAGTGGTTTTCATTGATTGTCTGCATGATACATTATCCTTAAAATCTACATGTATCATCCAAGAAGCCTGATGCTCACACACAGAGCTTGGGCTGGTGGGGCCCAGGGCCTCCCCTCAGCAGGAGCTGCTGCCCTGACCACCCTCCTGGCAGACCCTACTCCTGCCCGAGACCCCTAACTCCTGCCTGGCACAGCACAGTGGCTCTATCTTGAGCGGGACCTTTCTTTCCAGGGAAAGCCCAGGGTAAAAATGCTTGAAAGCCACTGATCTGAAGCAAGTCCTGCAGGTCTGGTGAGAAGACAGCAGCTCACACAGCAGAGCAGCTTCCAGAGGACAGTGCCCTTGGGACCAGGACTACCAGGGAGGCCCTGGACCCTTGACCAGGAGAGAAGGCTCAGTGGGTTCCCATGTGCTGCAGTAAGGACCTAAACCCTGGTGGCTTAAAGAATGCAGATATCAATGTTGTAATTCTAAAATCTGAAGACTGACTTGAGTTCTCCAGGCTGCTCCTTTCCGGAGGCTCAGGAAGAAGCTGTAGCCCTAGCTTTCCCAGCTTCTCGGGGCTGCCTGCCCTTCTTTCTGCACGGCCCCCTCCTCCATCTTCATTCAGGGCCAGTGACCTCAGAGAGTTCTCAAACTGCTGTATCTCTGGTTCTTTCTTCCATAGCCATGGCTCCTTCTGATCATGGCCAGGAAAGCTTTTCTCTTTTTAAGGACTTGGGTGAAGAGCTTGGGCTCACTCAGATAATCCACGAAAAGAATATTCCCTTCTCAAGGTCCTTAATTATCTGAAAAAATCCTTTTGCTGTATAACATTTACAAACTCTAGGGAATTAGGACATGGACCCATGTTTGGTGACAGGAAATTATTCTGCCCACTAGAGTTTGTCAATATTTTCCCTTGTCCCAGCACAACTGAGAGACACCACACATTCATTCACACCAACGTGCCTAAGGATGATGGCCAAGAACAGAAATGCCCACCCTGCAGAGGCCCATGAAGTTGAAACCAGCTTTCAGTGAGGTTCCTTTATCACATATTTTAAGGATGCCATATAATCCTTGACACGGGGCTTTACCAACTGCCGCAGTCCAGCTGCAGCAAAATAGCCGGGGGGTGACGAGCAACTTGTGTAGATTGATACAGCAGGAGTAGGAGCCGTTTATTGTAGGACCAGAGCAATATTTATACATTCCACACAGCTTATCTAATTAGCATAAACTAGATACATCAGTCAACCAATAAGGAATCTCCACACTTAATGGCTCACTGGTGTTACTTCCCAAACCACTCCCTCTGGCATTTTGCCAGGCACCATCCAGACTTGTTTACAGACTCTAACATTTCTCTGGCAAAATGCCAGGAGCCATCCTGACTTGTTTACAGACTCTAACAACCAACATTCATGGTTGGGGTATTCTCACACATAACTACTATAAAATACATGGAAGGGAAACATTTTACAGGTATAGATACATAACTAAATCAAAGAGCCAGGATTGCAATATTTCTTTATTTGTTCTTTCTAGTTATATTTTGACATATTTACACAAACATAGAGTATACCTTATTCTAAATAGGATCCCAGTCTTGTGGGTGTATGCAATATTGAGATTCACTATGGTATATTCATATATTGGAATATTTTTATAAAATATCCTGGATTCCAGGGGCTGGGGATGTGGCTCAGTAGTAGAGTACTTGCCTAGTGTGGGTGAGTCACTAGGTTCTATCCTCAGCGCCACCTAAAAATAAATAAACAAAAATAAAGGCATTATGTCCACCTATAACTAAAATTTTTTTTTTAAATCCTGGATTCTGATATAGAAGCTCAGCAAATTAAAATGTCCATGCTGCACAGTATCACATGTAATTTATTTCAAATATATCTTGTGGGAAAATGTGAACTTCATTACCAAGCAAGCACATTTCTTAAATGGTTGAGGAATACAGCATGACTTTTTTTGAAACAAAATAAGAAGTCAAAATCCTAAGAGCAGAAATGTCAAGTCTCCAAGTTAAATACCCATTTCCATTAATAAGATGCCCCTGGCAATGTCACAGTCCTAAATAATAGATTGTGGTCATGCCTAAGTAGAGGTGGAAATGTTTCATCTTGCATCAGCATCCTCTCTCTGCACAGCCATAGCCTCTCAACACAGTCTTTGCCAACACTGGCCACACTAGCAGAGGTGGCAGCCACTTCTAACGGCCCCCAGTGGCCTTCCTTTTCCTTCCTTGTAATACCCAGGTCTTTGAAACTCCATCCTTCTCTGAGATTCAGAGAATATAACCAGGCACAGTGAGTGGTGCACTCCTATAATCCCAGCTACTCGGGAGACTGGGGCAGGAACATTAAAAGTTCAAGATCACCCTGGGCAACTTGGCAAGACACAGTCCCCCAAAATAAATTAAAAGTCTTACTGGTAAAAGCACTAGCCTAGCAGGTGTGAGGTGCTGGGTTCAATCCTCATGATGACGGCAAATAACAACAACAACCAAAAAAAAAAAAAAAATCCTTAAGATATGTGAGTCTCCACCAATCAGATAAAATTCTTTCAGACCTACTCTTGTTTTCAGCCAAAGAGAAGGCTTAGGAAGTCGAAGTTATGCTTTTTACTATACTATTTTATATTCATAACAGTTTTGGAAAACCACCGAGAAAGAATATTTAGCAAACATACCTTGGGAACCTGCTATTGATCTAATAACCTATTCCAACCATCCTCAATCTTGGTTACTTTAAATGTATCTTTTTACCCACATACATACATATTTAGATAAATATGGTAGAGAGGGAAGGAGCACATAAGAATAGAGGGACTCTATTCCCAGAGATTCAGATAAAATTTAAAATTCCTGGGATGTGGCTTGGAGTGAAATTCCCACAGTTTTCCACACACTGCTCTCTCCCTGGTAAAATCCAGTCTTGTAGAGGAGAGAGGTGGCCAGGAGTAAGTACTACTCAGATGTACCGAGTAGTTTTGATTCTCAGAACTCATTTGAAGATTCCAGGTGGAAATGACAAAGAATTTTAAGGCAGCAGCCACAGGATGAACAGGAAGGTACACTCAAATGAGACTAGGAATCTTAGGGCCACAGCACAAGGTAAGAACAAAAGCACAGACATAAGACCCAAGCCCTACACAATAACCAGGAAATGAAACGATTTCCCCAAGGGCAAGAATAAATGGCAGACCTAGAATCCAGACCCGGAAGTCCTAATTCCTACCCTGTCTCCAAAGTGTCTCTCATTTCCTTCATTATAAATACCCAATAGTATTGCACTCAACTGACAGCAACTATAAGGCAGGCCTAAGATGGCTATAGTTAAGGCTCCTTCATGAGGCTTATGGCAGGCTGCTTTTAGTATGTAGCCAAGGTCATGAATACCCTGATTCAGCATACATACTCAAGGTAATAAACATTTGCTGTGAGCATGTGCCCATTTATATAACCTGTTGACCATGTGCCTTCTTTGTCTGGCCTGTACATAAAAGAGGCCTATGGAAAGACTCAGGGGGCTGAGATTGCGGGCTGCTGCCATCTCCAGATGAAGCATGTTTACTATCCAACTGCACCTGGCATTTTCCTTTATCTGCTGGGATACCAAATCCTTTTCCCCAGGTCTGAGCCTTGACCAACAGCCACTTTACATATAGGCCATGGGCTTTCTGCGGAGAAGACAGTAATTCAAAAAGGAGAGACCTGCACTGCTGCCCCTCATTGAATAAAGAGTGTTCATTGTATGAAAGGCCCTTGCTAGGCTGGGCTGCCCTCATTAGGAGTTGAGAATATGCAGCCCCTGCCCACTCTACGCCTCACATAGATAAAGGAGAGAAAGCTGCAAAGTTACCAGGGTGGGCCTCCTTAGAAGAGGGTAAACTTGTGCATATGCTATTTTAAGACCTTTAAACCAAATTGCCATGTGCATGCTATACATTAAAACTTGCTCCAGCGGCTGGGGTTGTGGCTCAGTGGGAGAGTGCTCGCCTCGCATGTGCAGGGCCCTGGGTTCGATCCTCAGCACCACATAAAAATAAATAAACAAAATAGAGGTATTGTGTCCAACTACAACTAAAAAATAAAAAATAAATAAATATATTTTAAAAAAACTTGCTCCAAATAGCAATTTGTTAAGAACAAAGGTCAAAGAAAAATTTATACCAGTCTTTGAACTCTATCCCATATTTTTCATCTTTGAATTTTTAATTCCAAGTTTAATTTTTTAACTTGGCATTTTTTTAGTGTGGTGTCATCTACTTAGGGGCACAGTTGATGACAGCAAACAAGCAAACTGCTTGCTAGTTCCAGAAACATCCTAAAAACACAAAGACCTCAGCCTTGGTCTGTCATCTTCATCAATTTAGCCTCAAGTTAAATTGGGATTTGTTCTATCCAGCACACTTGCAGAAACAGTTTAGTTGCAATAAACAACTTATTTTCTATGGTTTCATGTTGTTTTCTCTTTTCCTGGGTGGTTAGGGAGAGCCATTAGGATACAAGGTGCCCAGATGAAGATTTAAATGTTGTCTGGATTTAGTAGTAATCAATACAAGGTTTCTCTTCCCTTTGACTATGTCACTTAATGATAATTCATCCAGTTAAATCTTTCCAGAGTTCAGGGAACAGACATGCCTATAGTGATCTCCTCCTTAAGAGGCTTTATTTTCTATTGGGACAGCACATGAACAAGCTTACTATTTTGATCTTACAATATAAGTGCCTACCCTATAGATCAAACAACAGGAACAACAACACAGTCCTCTGCTGGATCATGCCCTACAATGAACACCCACTCCCCAAAACAGCCATTGCTTCATGACTTGATTCTCCATGCAAATGACCCCTTTGCCCCTCATCCAAAGATGGAGGGAAAAGGTATTGTAATGTGCTATATCAAGTTAGGAAAAGAGAACCCAGAGAACTTAGGAGTAGAGATTCAAGTAATCTGTTGGCTAATAAGCTTGTGATTCCCATAGAAGAAAAAAAAAGTATACAGTCTGATTATTACCTGCTTCTCAAATTTACATAACCATCAACCCAACCCTCACCACTTTTCTAAACACCTTCTGCTGAATGTCCCCATGCTACTCCTGGAGTAGCAGTTAACAGTGGTGAAGTTTACAGCAGCAAATTCATCATTGAAGTCATTAACAAGCACTCCCCACCCCCCCACCAAAACACACACACACACACACACACATGCACACACACATGGAATAAAAGGGTCTGTCTCCCATCTCTACTACAACCAAGGACTGAGAGAAGGGCCTTCCACATTCTCCCTTCCTTTCCTAGGGACAGGAGAGTGAGCCAGATAACATCTGTTTCTCTCAGTCACTTGTGCCATTTAGCGCAGTTCTTCTTGGAATACAGCCATGGCCTCTCTCCAGCTTTTCACTTCCTAGGACATTGCACACCTGCAAGGACACGCCTAGTGCTCCCCTCCTCACATCTGCAGAGCCAGCCTCTCCCCTTCAACCAACTTTCTTCACAGTTCCCCAATAATCTTCCCTCTGGTGTACGAGTTATTGCCTTCCTAGAATCCACCCCTAAGCTGCTCCCCTCCTGTGCTCCTCTTCACCCTTGAACTCTTCTTTGGAGACCTCTGGCTCCACTGCCAGCTGCTCTCTGGTCCTCTCCACCCAGTTCATCTGCAATATTTTTGGAAGCTCTGCTCCCTGCCCACCTCAGGTCATGCTGCAGACATGACCAGGCCTTCTGCCACCCAAAAGAGAATCCCATGGGCCTCAGCTGTTCCTTGGTTGAGAGATGACAGTGATTCCCCACCGAGTCACCGAGTCACCAAGAACCTGCACACAGGGAAGCTGGATGAGCCCCTCTGCACTAGCCCTGAACTCAGGGGCTTTTCACTCGAATCTCACATCAAGCTCCTTGGCAAAGTTTTCCTCTATCACAACCAAAACAGATAGGCATTTCATACATTCTAAAGCTTGTAATTTATAGAAAAATTAAGACAAAAAATCATCTCAATTAAGGATACATCAAAACAGTCACCACTGGACCCATCACGACTCTCTTTGTTTTCTCTTCCCTGTTAGTTTGCACTGACAGTGGGAAGGCAGCACCTGATCCTACAGCATCCATAACCCCCCCAGCTGATCTCATTCTCTTCCTGTGTGGACCATCAGCCCTTAGCCTGCTTCAAAGCTCTAATGACATACAATCCTCTTGCCAGTGGGACCTGGCAGCAAAGTACCATGTGCTGGCTGAATGACCTCGAGATAAAGCTGAGATTTCAATACTCAGCTCTCATGCTGTCAGGCATCTGCCTCAAGGGAAGGAGGGCTCCATGCAACACAGTCAAGCACTAAACCATCCAAGTGTCACCGTCTTCTCAACCCCCACACTGACAACAGATGTCCCCAATCAATCAAAAGTTCAACATGTAACAGCATGAGGCTCAAAAACAAAAAAAATCTGATTCCAGATAATTGCAAACATATGAATACTTCACTGTCTCAGAGACCTCCAAGAGATAGCCCTGGTTGCAGTCATTGCTGACTGACTAGCTGTTCAAATTAGAAGCATGCCCACAATGACTCCAATTCCTATAATTATGTTCATTTAGGGAGGCTCCCCACTGCAGATTCTGTCTGTGCCCAGAGATCTTCTGCATGTCCTTCACCTGTCTGCCCAAGCAGGTGGGTTATCTTAGCAAGACCTCTGTATCAGAGCCAGGAACAGGACAGGCCACTGACTGCTTACCTCAAACAAAGGAAGGAAACTCCAGCCTCCAGCCCAGAAGACCTTGGTCTCAGAAGTCATCCCCATCCTGACTGTAAGGGGAGAAGGTGGGATGCAAATTTCCTGGTGACTTACATCAGGTGTGCCGAGACCAGGACACCTCAGAGAATCCCCTTGCCTCCAGAGTGAGCAACACAGATTTCAGGGTGGTTTTCAAAACCCCAGAGTATAAGCATCACCTGAGTTAATCACCTGTGGATTTATAAGCTTCTCCCAGAAGATTCTACTCAATGAGGAACACCTGGGTGAACCCAGGGCATGTGATTAGAATTTTCCAGCACTAAGGAGTAGATCTAGAGTGACAAGGAACCCCAGAGAGGGCAGGCCTTTCCACCTCATGGGAGGCTGTGTTCCCACCTGGAGAGCATCCTCACCTCCTGGCTGCCTCAGTGACAATAGCAATAAACAGCTGGCATCTTCAGAGTCCTTGCTCTGCCAGGTGCCCTGCCAGGGGATTGACAGGAAATATTTAGTTTATTTTCACCCATAAATGCAGATATTATCCCTGTTTTATAAAAAGAGGTCTACGGGGATTTTCATAAGCCCAGGGTCAATCAAGTATAAGTAAAACCAGCCAGCCTCTGACTCAAGTCCTGATAGGAAGTGACTCCCACATTCTGGTAATGTTGTCTTCCTGAATGTATGAAGCATGTCATAGTCACCCTGTGGCTTGCAGACACTCTCCCTAAAATCTTGCTGACCTGTGCTCTTGGAGATGCCCAGACCCTTGATGGGACCCTGTGAGGACTTTGCCTTTTTATTTTTTTCCTGGTAACAACCTGGAAATATAAATATCAATTTATGCAACAATCATCCCCAGGCAACTAGGATTTAATAGCTGAGAGCTTCCAAGTCTCTGTCCCCATTTTCAATCTAGGGTGCATATTTTACTTTGCCATCCCCCAGGAGGTCCCTTTTCTTGTCAGCCTGACGCAGCTTCCTGCACCAACATCTCCAGCCAGGCCTCCTGTGTCCTCCACTGCAGGGCACTCCTATGCCCGTCTGCCTTTTGAGGCTGCCAGACACTAGTGATGATGGTTAAATCACACACAGCGAGCTCTCAGTGAAAAGCGATTGGTTGGTCTCCATCTCCTCAGTGGCTTAAGACAGCCTGTCAGAGGAAGACCTGAGACTCAGCCACAAGCTCTGGGGTCCCAGGGTCCATTCTCTCAGCTCTGGCTGAGAACGAAGAGCCTGCTCCAGAACCTTCAGCTGGACTCTCAAGGTAACCAGCTGCTTCTGCCTATCCTTTACAGGTGGCTGACTCCCAGACTAATCTACCAATTTGGTTACAAAAATCTAGCCCTGGGGGGGTTCTCAGCATCACCACTGTTCACTTTATTGACTTGCTAGTCTTTTGTCCTAGACTGTGTTGCATGGAGCCCTCCTTCCCTTGAGGCAGATGCCTGACAGCATGAGAGCTGAGTATTGAAATCTCAGCTTTATCTCGACAGACTTTTGTCTGTCTTGCACATTGTAGGATACTAGCACATCTCTGGCTTCTAGCTCCCCAGGTTTCATTACCATCCTCCAAGTTATGACAACCAAAGTGGTCTCCAAACCATGGCACAGGTTGGGTTGGGGGGGAGCAAAAGGTACCCTGACTGAGGACCACAGATCTAGAGTGCTGCTTCAAAAACCTTTAAGTGTAAATAAACACTGGAGGACCTTGTTAAAAATATAGAGCCCCATTTGATTCAAATGTATGGATTGTCAAGATCATTGTACTGTCACGTGTAACTAATAAAAAAAATGTAGAGCGATTCACTAGGCTTGGGTGGAGCCTGCGAGTCTGCATTTTCAACAGCTCCCAGGTGATACCCATGTTTATGATCAGAGGACAGCACGTTAGAGGCAAAAGTCTACATTAGAGTGCTTTCCTTAACATGTAGATGCCTCCAGCCATCCCAGAAGATGCTGGTTCTTAGGACCTGGACTGGGGCTTAGGCACCTATATTTTTTAATTGATTTTTTAAAACAATAAATGACAGTAGAATGCATTACAATTCATATTACACATATAGAACACAATTTTTCATATCTCTGGTTGTATACAAAGTATACCAATTTGTGTCTTCATACATGTACTTTGAATAATGATGTCCATCACATTCTACCATCATTGCTAACCCCCTGCCCTCTCCCTTTCCCTCCCACCCCTCTGCTCTATCTAGAGTTATTCTATTCCTCCCATGCTCCCCTTCCCTTCTCCACTATGAGTTAGTCTCCTTATATCAGAGAAAACATTCAGCATTTGTTTTTTGGGGATTGGCTAACTTCATTTAGCATTATCTTCTCCAACTCCATACATTTACCTGCAAATGCCATGATTTTATTCTCTTTTATTGCTGAGTAATATTCCATTATGGATATATGCCACATTTTTTTATCCACTCATCTACTGAAGGGCATCTAGGTTGGTTTCACACTTTAGCTATTGTCAATTGTGCTGCTATAAACATTGATGTGGCTGTGTCCCTGTAGTATGCTGTTTTTAAGTCCTTTGGGTATACACTGAGGAGAGAGAGAGCTGGTTGAATGGTGGTTCCATTCCCAATTTTACAAGGAATCTCCATACTGCTCTCCATATTGGCTGAACCAATTTGCAGTCCCACCAGCAATGTATGAGTGTACCTGTTTCCCCACATCCTCACCAACACTTACTGTTGTTTGTCCTCATAATAGCTGCTGTTCTGACTGAAGTGAGATGATATCTTAGAATAGTTTTGATTTGCATTTCTCTAATTGCTAGCAATGATGAACTTTTTTTCATATATTTGTTGATTGATTATATATCCTCTTCTGAGAATTATCTGTTCAGGTCTTTGACCCATTTATTGATTGGATTATTATTTTTTTGGTGTTTAGGTTTTTGAATTCTTTATATACCCTAGAGATCAGTGCCCTATCTGATATGTGAGGGGTAAAAATTTCATTTGCTGAGAAGAAACTTTTTAGTTTGAATCCATCCCATTTATTGATCCTTGATTTTAATTCTTGTGCTATAGGAGTCTTATTAAGGAAGTTGGATCCTAATCCAACATGATGAAGATTAGGGCCTACTTTTACTTCTAATAGGTGCAGTGTCTCTGGTTTAATTCCTAGGTCCTTGATCTTCTTTGAGTTGAGTTTTGTGAATGGTGAGAGATAGGGGTTTAATTTCGTTTTGTTGCAAATGGATTTCCAGTTTTCCCAGCATCATTTGTTGAAAAGGCTATCTTTTCTACAATGTATGTTTTTGGCACCTCTGTCTAATATAAGATAATTGTAATTTTGTAGGTTAGTCTCTGGGACCTCTATTCTGTACCATTGGTCTACCAGTCTCTTTTGGTTAGGCACCTGTATTTTAGCAAGCACAGTCAAGTGTGATAATCCCCCTCATGTTCTAGAAACCATGGTGCCAGTGCTCAGGATTCGGGTATTCATAGCAGATCCTAGAATCCCATGGAAATGACATCCTAAACACAGTGTGCAGTTGTGACAGGAGACATTGTCCCAGCAGTGGTAAGTGGGCTTGGCTTTCTGCCTCAAGGGGAGGCTCTTGGTTGACACAACTGGAGAGAGGCCCTGCAGGAGATGGTGTCCCAGGACTCTGACTGGAGGTAGGAGGAACTGATTCTGGCTTCCTGGGGCAGTCATGGGCTGTGCTTAGGGTAAAGGGGACTTCACAGAGGCTCAAGGAGGAGGTAGGGCAGGGGATGCCACAGCAAAGCCAGTCAGGAAGGTTCCTTGAATTACCCATTTCCAGTTTTTCTTCTCTCCCTGTGCCACTCAGCTTAAGACTCAGAGAGAAACAGGGAGACCAATGCACACATACCCGAAAGAATATTAGCCTGATTTGGTATCCGGTATAGACTGGTCATCAATTATTGTGCATCTTTTACTTAATAGCATGGATTTTCTATCAGAAGAAATAATATAATGATTCACTGTATTAACATCCTTGAGTTAAAGTTGAGTTTATTCATATGCACTATAATAATCCAAGAAATTGGAGCAGGAAAACAGAGAGGTTGGGTCATAGACAGAAAACCTAATTTTCTCTATGGTTAATCTGATTCTCCAGTAGGAATACACCTTAAATCCTCTTGCAAACAGAAGTCCAGAGGAATTACCCTTTAAAGATATCCCTGTATTAGATACTTTATTTACTTTATCTAATTTAACTTTCAACCACCCTTATGTGGTAGATTTTATTGCCTTCATTTTTCAGACCAGGAGAGCAAAGCCTGAAGAATTTAAGCAATCCTGTCAGATCCCATGTCCAGTGAGACTGAACCTGAGGGTCTGCCTTAATATCTCTCTCCACTACATTCATTCAATTAACAACCTGCCATTGCTGTTCTAATTATGGCTCGGATGTCCACAGGTGCAGCAGCAGGCCAGGCACCACAGCTGAGAGCCTCTTAGTTGGTCTTCCGGCTACTGGTTTTGCTGTCATACCAGTCTGCTCTCCCCAGAGCCACCAGAGTGACATTTCTAAACTGCAAACGTGATTATGTGACACAGCTCCATTCTTCCCCAACCCCTGCTTCATGCTCAAATGTTTCCTACTGTCCTTGATATAAACCTGAGCTGCTTATTTGCTTGCTAGGCTAGGATTTGCCCCCTACTTTATATATTCTCCCAACAGCCCCCCTTTCTCCCTTGTTCCCTGTTCTCACATGCTGTCTTCAGACTGCTCTACTTCTTTCCTTTCAGCTACTCTAGGCTCTGTGTCTTTCATGCCATTTTCTGTGCCTGAAATGTTCTCCCTGATTTGTCTCCTCCCCTGGGTAAGTCTGACTTCTCACCCTAAGCCTCCCTTCCTCAGGGCCAACTGTGGTCGTTGCTCTAAGTTCCCCTAGAACCCTGTGCTTCCAAGTCATGATACACAACACACTTTGTCATGGTGGCCATGCAAAGACACCTCTGGGATCCCTGAAGGAGGAGTGTGAGATTCAGTGACGGAGCACTGTAGACACCTGCCCACCAGCTGCCCCCCAGCCTAGCACAGAGCCTGAGCCTTACAAAGCAGCCCTTCCTGGTGAGTGCAGGATGCCTCTGACTGCTGACCTGGCTGCAGGACTCAGCAGCTTTACCAACTCTTCATGAAGACCATGCAGAGACTTTTCTATACATGCTCCTGTCCTCTACTTCTCCCACTCAAGCATGGGGTGTGTACTGTCTGATGGCTTTCTATGCTCTCCCTGTCACCCCTTACTCTGTTTCCTTCACAATCATGCTGTCCAATAAGTCTCCAGATGCCTGTTTATCAGAGGACCAGGTCTCACACACCACCTTAATTCTCTCTTTTCAATAGAATATGAGACCCAGAAAAGAAGCAGCTGGCTAAGCCTGTCCTGTTTCCCATTGTCACTTCTGCACCTAGCACAGAGTACCCACTCAAGAAATAGTTAATAAGTAATTTTCATTAAATGAAGGTTATATCTAATGCTACTTTCTACTGACTCTAAAACCTGTTTTCTTTTTAAATCCCAATAATTCTTTCCCATTGTTCTCGAGCTACACATATACACTGAGGTAGGTATGATAAGATAATCAGATATAGAAAACAATGATCTTTATGCCCCCCAAAGCTACTTTTACAGTGGCATTTAATAGGCTCAATAAAAAGCTTTTGAGGTGGAGAATTAGGAACAAGGAGAAAAGGACAAATATACAGATTTTGTTTTAAATATACCTAAATCACCAAGACTCTTCAGTTTATTGCTGTACTCCTAATGCTTATGATAATGCTTGACACATTTATTAGGCATTGGATAGATTTTTGCAAAACTGAATGAATTAATTGAACTATTCACTTCTATGGATTTTCCCCCTTTCTTTCCATAGACTTCAATGCCCTTTAGACAAAAGCTATAGAACTGACACAGTACAGATATAATAGATGAGCCTAAACTTAACTTGTATTTTCCATTTTGTTGATGACATTTCTTCACATTTTGTTCTGGAAGAGTTACAGCAAAATGTCACAAGAGGAAACACAATGACAAAATGTCTCTAGAGCCCTTGGAGTGTTTCTCGTGACACATTAGAATCTTGTTCTTGAAAGTCTAGGGGATATGCTTCAGACATTTCTAAGTAATAAATTAGAAAGTAAGCTATTACCAGTTTGTCCTCAAGAAAGTAATGAATCTTGCTAAATCAAAACATCCCCATCAAAGCACCATCAGCACACTTCAAGTCTAAGGCCCGTGTCAAGAATACAGAGCCATGAGAAGAGGAAAATGTGGTTCCTGTCACTGATGCCTGTGGTATGGACTTGGAGGTGAGAATCTGCACACAGATACCTGATACTCACTGAGGGGACCTCACAGATGTGCAAAGTCCTAGTCCTCTTTGAAGATGCAAATGTGTTGTCATCACCTCCATTATGATTTGGATAGGAGGTGTCACCCAAAAGCTCCTGGGTTAATGAAGGAATATTCAGAGTTGCAATGACAAGATTATGAGAGCTGTCACCTCATCAGTGGATTAATCCATGCGATAAATTATTAATTTGGAAAGAAGACTGAGTGGTAACTTTAGGCAGGTAGAGTATGCTTGGAGGAAGCAGGTCAGTGGCAGGCATGGCCTTGGGGATTCTCTTGTCCCCATGGCAGAGCTCTCTCTGATTCATGAATGCAATGAGCTGACAGTTTTCTTCCACCAAGCCTCCCCACCATGATGCTGGGTCTCCCACAGACCCAGAGCAATGGAGTCAGCTGACCACAGACCGAGACCTCTGAAACTGGGGCCTCTAAATAAACTTCTACTCCTCCAAATTGTTGTTGACAGGCATTTTGGTCACAGCTACACAAAGCTGGCACCACAGGTATTATTAAGTCCTTTTACACACCTAACTTTAGAATCAATCCTTTTCTTCTGATTTCTTTGCACTTTGTTCCACTTATCATAGTCTACCTTGATACAGAGTTAATTAGTCACATAATTTTTATTTATCCCCACTGCTCATATAAAATTCATATTTGAGTATATGTCATGTGCCAGGTATAGGATTAACACCTAATAACTCTGGAGCAGAGAATGATGGAAAATAAAAACTACCTCCAATCTCAATTTTATTTTCTCCTCATTTCTGACAAAAGCACTGTAAGGCAACAAAAACTTTATAGCAAGCACTTTGCAGAAGAGGATGTTGAAGCTGGAAGAGGTTAGATTTGTACACCCCTCAATTTGAATTATAGCTCCTCTATTTACTAGCTGTCTAAATGCTCATTTTATTAACCCTCAGTTTTCTGCAAAATGTTCAATAATCCTAAATCCTACTTAATGTATTTATGAAGAGCAATGCTTGTTTATGTTAAGGTCTCATCATAGAGTGCCTGGTATATCATAAATAAGTATTTAATAAACAACAACAATAAATGCATAAATAAAGGTGTATCACATGGCTAGTTAAGAGATATGCTGAATCCTGATATCAGTTCCAAGTCTAAGGTTCTCTTGAATACACACAGCATTGACTAGATTGTGTCATAAGTTTCTTTATGGAAAAAAAGAAATGTTAGGTCATTTTCATAGCTGCAGAAGTCTAGCACAATATTTTTCAATTAATGAGGACTCAACATGGTTAATTTCATAAAAATAGTGATTTCACTTAATTACTAGTCATCATCAGACACTTCTCGAACATCCCTGGGACCCCTGTATTTAGCACCACTGCAGTGTGCCTCAGTTAGGATTGAGTCTGGTGATTAGCAACAGTAAACATCACCACAGCAGCTGAGATACAAGCTGTGCAAGCATCCCATGCAAGCATCTCATGCAAGCAAGATCAGAGCAAATCCAGAGGTTGTGCTATAGCACAACAGATCCATAGGGAATGAGGCTCCCCCTATTTGCTCCACCTGTTGTGTTCACAGTCTCCTAATGGACACTGAGCCTTGATCAAAATGAACATCCGCATGTCCATATTCCAGGCAGGAAGAAGGAGAAAGAGAGATGTATGAAGTAGTCACAGGCAAGAACTGGGCTACTGGCCACAGCTAGCTGTGAGGGAGGGAGGTGCAGCCTCCACTACTGTGAGGATGACCAAGAACAGGAATTGAGATTGGGAGACATAAGATAAATTCCGTGAGCCAGCATATAGTATCTGCCTCAGGGAGTCTGAGAAATTTGTTCTATATTAAAGTGAATCAAACATTAAATTATTTTTATTATTCATTAATCAGCAAAATTAAAATATGGCTTAAAACCTTCGCTTGCTCAAGACTAATTAAAAATCAGTCTCACTTTGGAGTACCTTTCTATAGTCATATATTTAATGAAGTCCTGGGTGGGAGAGGGAGTAGATTTACATGGTACCATTAAAAAAAAATAAAGTTTAAAAAGTCTTCCATCCTTTGTGGCTGACATTAAATTTCTCATTGTCTCATTCAAATTCTGGAAAAATTTAAAGGCATTTTGCTAAGTAAATGATTCCAGAATCAAATGGTGCATATTGGAGAACTACATTCACACATCAGCCTGAAATTTGTACAACCACAGGGATAAAAAATAGATCAATATTTTCCAGGGGAGGGTGGATATAGGAGTAGATGGGTAAAAAAAAAAAAAAAAAAAAAACAGTTGAAATAGGGAGGAACTGGATAGGAAGAGAGTTAACCAATATATTGCTTCTGCCTTAGGAAGATCTGCAAATTTGTTCTATTAAAGTTACATTAAATATTAAATGACTGTATTCTTTAGAGGGAATTGTAGAGTGATGGAACTGTTTGATATAGTATCTAAGTGGTGGATATAGGATTTCGTGCACTTGTCAAAATGCAGAGATTTCACATTATAAAGAAGGAACATTGATGTATGTAAATTTTGAAATAATAATAATAAATCAGAAAGTTGGGGGGATTCCACAATGAAATGTAGATGGTTAAAAATGAAACTAACCCTATTATAAATGTAAGACATAACTGTACTAGAAAGAGTAGGGAGAGAAGGGAGTTGACCTAAGTAAGATACTTTGAAATTGTTTTTTAGAATAAAAAAATGATAAGGGAAGGGGGAAGGGAACTATACACTTATACAATAAACCCACTGTTTTAGTTGGTAAAGCTGTGTACCATGAGGGTACAGGTCAACAATTCTGAAACTATTTAACATGTATACTAGGGATGGGAAAATAGGTAAATAATTGATATTGGTAAATATCAGGTTTCCTACCACTGAAGAAGAGAGTTATGGATAAGCAAGAATAAAAGACTACAAGAAGCTTGTGCTACTGGATTAGTGACATTAGTATAAATCCATATTTATCTTAATGTGCATGTAGAGATGGGCAGGTACAGGAACAATTGTAGGTAAGGGTAAACGCCTGGCTTAGTGTACATACCTGTGTTCCCTGGTTCTGTCTCCTGAAAGAGCCTGGAGCCATGGTGTTCCAGCAACAAGGATCACTCCCAGCACCCAGACCTTGGTTTCAAAATACCATCCTCCAATCACAGGAATCTGGGCTCCTGAGAGAAATGGCTGACTCAGGGTGATGGTAGGGGAAATGCAAGTTGAACCTGGAATATTAGGTATCACCAGTGAGATAGGAAGTGCTCAAAACATAAAATGATGAAGCATCTCAACGGGACACAAGATCTGTGACAGTTTCCAATGCCCAAGCCTGGATAAATTCATGAGACAAAATGAATAATAGCACATGGGATCATAACACAACATATAAATTAAATACAAACGAGTACATACTCAAATGAATGACTGAATAAATGGAGAGAAGAGACACATCTTCCATACAAAAGCATTCCAAATACATTCCAAATTCATATAGAACCACCCCTTCCACACACACAGCACAGCTTCATCTCCCCACCTTTTAAGTATGGACAAAACAGGTCAACACTACATCAGCAGGTGGTCGAGGACATTGTCAATGATGCCATGTGACCTGATGGTGTATTAGGAAGGGCGCTTCATCCCTGTGGTATTTCCAAAGACCTAGATCCCTTGTCTATTCAGGGTAAAGAGCAGAAAAACATCATTGGAAAATCATTTTTTCAAACCTGCCTAGTACTCCTCAAAACTATCAACATCGTGAAAAATAAGGAAAGACAGAGAAACTGTCACAGATCTAGAGACTAAGGAGATGACTTAACTGTGGCATCTGGATTTGCTACAGAATCATAAAAGGACATTAATGGGAAAACTGGTGGATGTCAGATAAAATCTAGAGTATCTTACAGAAGTAGTTAACAAACACATCACAATAGGGTAGGTGAATCTGGTACACGGTAAGTCATTAGTGAACATTTGCCAAATGTATAAATGTGACATTCATAGCTCCAAGACTGCAATCTCTTGGTTTGACTTTATGAACAGAGCCATGTGTTAGAGACATTTGACAAATTTAGTGACTTTCTCATTACCATTAATGTAAAAGCCATTTGTGTTTCTGCAAGTAACAGGGTAGCAATGTGCTGAGGTCCCTTCTATTTTTATGCACAACACTGGCTTTGACACCAGCGATGCTGACTTCATCAGGACCCGGGGACGTTGGTGTCCTTTTGTACAGACAGTTCTCACCCTCCTGCTCAGCCCAGCATTATACTTCTATTCTTTTAAATATAAATGCATTAGTCACTTTATGAGAGTCACCCCACTAACTGGTACCAAGAGTTCTCTCTGCAAACCTCATAGTGCCAACCAGGAGTTGCCTGTCGAAAGCCATATTGCACCTGACAAAAACAACCAGCTCTATGCCTGAGGTTTCTCACTGGTAGGCCTGGAGTATGAGTTGGAAAAGAAAAATCGCTGGAGCCTGCTAATCTCTCTGTAGCCAGCAGCTAAGATTTTCAAATTCAACACTAAGTTTAATATAATTTAGTATATTGGCTCAGTGTGCCATTTTACCCCTGGGTTGACATGGGAAAATGAGGAAGGAAGCTAATTTCTCTATTATCACTTCCACATAATGGACCAGTGCCCCAGAGCAGCTCTGTTCTTATTAGATGGTGTCACCAAGGGAAACAACATCTCCTCTTTCCTGAGGTGCAACTTTTGTTCAGGAGCTGTGTTTATGAGACACACTTGTCTAGTTGGCCCTGATGTGGGCTGCTTATAGTTCTACCCTCCCATTAGCTTTCCTTCTGCCTCACCCTCAACATCCAGGGCACAGCTCTGGAAAGACCACTGTGCTTTTGAAGGTAATGCATCTCTGGAACTCATTGATAAGGTGGTGAAAAGTGAAGCTTAAACAGATCCCAAGCTTCATTCCTCCCTTTTATAAGCTGCAGGTCTCTGGGCCAGTTACATAATTTTGCCTAAACCTTTGTTTCCTTGTGTGTAAAGTGGGGATAATAATATATAAGCCACTTCTGAGGGTCGTGGGAGGTGTAAATGAAGTTAAGCCAATGAAGTGCTTAGCCCTGTGTCTAGTACATGGTCAATACTCAAAGGCCACCTATTATAATGAGTATTAACTTTAAATAGGTTTAATAAGTCATCCAAAATGATTTCAAGAAAAGGCAAAAGGTAATTACAAAATAATAAGTGCCCTAGTAGTATGTTCTAAGTGAAGAAATCCAAAGAGAAGTAGCAAGGTATCAGGTGAGCTCTTTATTTCCTTTTTCATTTCTATTATGGACTATTGAGCTGTTGTTGACTTTGCTCTGTGAGGACCTATATAGTGACAAAAACAAGCAAGAAAAATGAGGACCTCTGGCTAAAGGAAATGACCATCATCTAGATAGTGCATCAGAGTTCTCAATTGTTTACTCAAATAATTTACAGAGAAGCAGAATAATATAGGAGCAGAAGATGATGTGCGGGCTTAAAAGAGGTACTTTCATACCCAGCTCTGCCCTTTGCTAGTGGTGAAAAGTGAGGAGAAGAGAGGAGAGGAAAGGACCTCTTCTAATCTGAGGCTCCTTCAATCGTAACAGGGGTGTGATGTGCCTTCAATTACTCCAGCCTCAAATGCTCTGAAAATCAAATTGAAAATATGATTCAAAAATGCCTCAGAAACTAAAGAGCCTCACAGAAACCTGTTCATGAATATTTAATGAAATTGTATTCGTGATCTCCCGAACTGGAAGCCACTATAATGTCCTTTTATAAGTGAATGGATAAAAACCTGGTACATTCATATAATGGAATATTACTCAGTAATAAAATTAAATGAGCTATCCAGGCACACAAAAACAGGGGTGAGTCTCCATGCACATTGCTGAGTGAAGAAATCAGAATGCAGGGCTCTGTACCGTATGACTGTCTTCATAAGGCATTCTGCTAAAGGTAAAACTATAGAGACAACAAAAAATTCTGTGTTTAAAAAGGGTTCAGGGCTAAATAGAAAATTAAATAGATGACAGGCAAATGATTTGGGGAGGGAAGTGAAATTATTCTGCCTGACACTGCCATTGCAGATGCAGGACACAAGGCAACTGTCAAAACCCAGTGAACGTCACAGCACAGAGTGCACCTTAATAGATACACATTAAAAAGTCATTTAAGAAGTTGGAGGAATCCCAGGATGGAATACAGAGTTTTGTAATCTATGTTACAAAAGAATGTTAAATATCCTCAGTGAAGAAGGTAATGGAAAAAGGTACCATTTACATAACCTCAGAAGAGGAGGAGGGAGGGAGGGAGGGAGAGAGGGAAGAGGGAGGGAGGGAAGAGGGAGGGAGTACAAGTGGGGGAAGAAGGAAGGAAGCAGACTCTCATAATGACTGAATTGTGCCAAAAGAACACAGCTGTTAGCCACTGATCAAAGCTCCAACAGCTAAGCAACAAAATAAAACAGTCTTAGATAATGAAGTTTTAAGGAGAAAATAAATATACATGAGTTTATATGGCTACAAATAAATGAGCACATAAATCAATGGCAGATGAGAGACAAATTTCCTATGCAAAAAAATAAAATAAAATTCTAAATAATTTCTGAAGATCCCTGCTGCAGAGAGGTAGAGCGTGATCCCCAGTCCTCCATGCATGGAGCACATAGTGACTTCCTTGGATCTTCAATAGTGTAGAACAGCAGGTGGGGAGAAGAGAGGGAGTCAACTTTATGGCAAAGAAACCTGACAAACTCTCCCTTGGCTAGGTGAACAAAGGCAGCATTGACAACCATATATCACATTGATAGCACAGAGCCAGAATATGGTGTGATAAACAAGGTACTTTACATCTGTGATCTTCCTTCAAACTCCCCTCAATCCCAGTCTAATCAGAACACATCAAATTTCAACAGAGCATCATCCTATAATATGCTTCAATAACATTCCTGAACACCCTCAAGGTCAGAAGAAGAGCAGAGGAAGAGGGTCAGGGAAAGAAGGAGGGAGGTATGGAGAATGAAACAGAGACACCTCTGATATGCACTTATGAATATATCAAAATGAACCCCACTATTATATGTAACTATAATGCACTAGAACAATCAGTGGCTGATAAGAGTTGGAGGACAGAGGATTTTTAGGGCAGTGAAAAAATATCTACGACACTCTAATGGTGGGTACATAAAATTATAAATTTACCCAAATCCATAGAACACAGGGCACCAAGAGTTAATCCTTAAGTTAATTGTGGACACATCAATGCAGGTTCATCCATTTAATAAATGTGCCTACCTGGTAGGAGATACTGATAATGGGTGTTCTGCTGGTGTAGAGTGGGTATATAGGATGTCTCTGTACCTACCTCTACTCTGTTGTGAACCACACATTGCTCTAAAAAAAAAGCCTTTAAAAAAATAATGTAAACTATTTCATAACTTGTTATATTGATTACATGGTAAAAATATAACATTCTGAATATATTGAGTTAAATAAAATATATTTTTAAAAAATCACCAAGGTTATTAAAACACACGGAGAGGAAGTCTGAGAAATACACACAGCAAGAGGAATCTCAGGAAATGTGACAACTAAACATGATGTCACATCCTGAAGGGTTCTGCAACAGCAGAAGGACAGCAGTAAACGCTGAGGAAAAAAATGAAGCATGAACTTCAGTTGATAATGTATCAATAGTGGTTCATTAGTGAGAACAAATCTACCACACTAATTTCCCTTATAATCACCCTGAGAGGAAGGCAGAGAGTTATTAGTGTCTCTGTTGAGCTGATGGGGAACTTCATAGTAAGAGATGCTAAGGGAAATATAGAACCCAGACCTCAAGTCCAGCCTTCTTCTCCCTTGTGTATTCCACACTCTTTCCCTTCGACAGGACACTATGAGCTATGCACGAGGATTCTGTGTGTGCAGCTCATCACCCCTGAATCCCTATCACCTGGTTCAGAGGTTGGCCCATGAGGGCTACTTCATGAACACTTTGTTCCAGATTGAAAGATCACTCCCCTGAAAAGTGAGAAAATGCTCAAGAGGAGCTTGCCTTCTGGATGAACCCCAGGGGCACACGAGTGATGTCCTAAGTACACATCTGCACTATGGTACACGTGAGCCTGATATGAAGGGTGGAGATTATGTCAATCAGCATGAAGTGACTGATGAGATCTGCATCTATTGAGCATCTTGTAACAGGTCTTGTGTCAAGAAGAGAGGGAAAGATGACCCATAATTCTTATGCTGGACCACAGAGGATCACAAAGTCCTGTGTGCAGTGGCTGAAGAAAATTAAAGATCTAAGGTCCCAGGGTAGTCACATGTGGAGAGAGATGGGGAAATCATTGCCTGAAACCCAGAGCCAACAGAAACTATATGTATGGGCTTAAGAACTTCCTAGCAACAGGCAGATGGGCCAAAGCCAAGTTGTTCCCCCAAATTTGATGTCAAGTAGAAGAAGAGAAAAGATATAAGTATTGTGGTAAAGGCAGTGTGGTACCATTTAGGTACCTTTGCTTTCTACATTGAAAGGATTTGCAGAGTGGGAAGAGCCTGTTTTCTCACATCACGTGACTCACTGCTTAAAATGCTCCAGAAGCTTTGGGTTCTACTGATTGTAAAACCCAACTTCTTCTTTTTTTTCATTGAGCTTTACAACAGATTTTTTGCAGGGGTTGGGGGCAGATACTGGGAATTGAATTCCATGGTGTGTTAACACTGAGTTACATACCCAGCCCCCTTTTAACATTTTTTTTTTATCTTTCCACTTTTTTGAAAGGTAGGTGGTGAGTGCCAGGGCTTGAACTCAGGATCCCTGGACCACTGAGCCATATCCCCAGGCCTATTTTGTATTCTATTTAGAGACAGGGTCTCACTGAGTTGCTTAGCACCTCAGCAAAGAGAAGTAAATTGGGCAGAATAGAACGCCCATACTAACTCATTCAGTCAATGGGAAGAGACAGTATGTTTGGTTCAAGTAGAATCTGAGATTATTCCCCCAGAGGTTCAGCCTGAGTCAATGCAGCATGTCTCCGTAAGGTCAGAAAATGAGTTTGAAAGCAAAATCCATTGTCCGACTCATTTCTGTTTGGGGTATTTTTTTTTAATTTTCTTGATTCCCATTCGACTCCCATTTTCTGACACAAAACTGATGGTACAATTCTAATTTTCTGAGCATCCACTCTTTTGTGCTAAGAGGTACCTGCATTGACCTTTAAATGGTATGTGAGCTTCCTAACAAATTCTAGACATCAGCATTTCCTGATGAGGCTCAGGGAAATCTCATTGATTTCTCTTTGTGAAGGAAATTTACTTGATTTTAGACGATGGGAATAATTTAGTATTCAGAATTTTTAAAAGCCATGTGGACAGTAATACAACTCTTCAGTTAACTCCCATTTCTACATATTTTCTGTAGAGAAATGTTCAACTAAAAATGAATTCAGAATTTGGGCATGGTGGCACATACCTGTAATTCCAGTAACTTGGGAGGTTCAGCAGGAGGGTCAGAAGTTTGAGATCAGTCTCAGCAAATTAGCAAGACTTTGCCTCAAAACATAACAGGGATGGGGATGTAGCTCAGTGATAAAGCACCCCGGGGTTCAATCCCTCATATTGCCAAAAATTTAAGAAATCAATAAATAATTAAATCATTAATATCATAAAACTGCTTATAATATTCATTTGTAGTCACTATTATAAATGCATATCCTATTTCTTTCAGGTAGTACAGCTAATATGTCACCAACTGATTAACCTAACTACTCTTCACTGAAGAAGTCTGATGAATATTGCATACTCCTTTGTACGATACCATGGTACCTACAGAGGACAGGTTAGCTATGTGCACTTGTTTTAGTGATAAAACTGCTGTGATAAAAAGACCTCACAAGAAAAATTTTAGAGAAGAAAAGTTTATTTGGCACTCAGTTTCATAGATCTCATACAGTCTATAGATGGATGATTCCATTGTTCCGTGATGGAGGTAAGGGAGAATATCAAGGCAGAAGGGTGTGATGGAGGAAAGTAACTCAGAACATGACAATCAGGAAGTAGAGAAACCATTCCATTCACCTGGGGCAAAATACATACCCCAAAGTCATGCCTCCAGTGACCTAGCTATCTCTTCTTGGGAGCTCTCCAAATGCTCCACAGACTCCAATGACAGACAGGGTATCAGAACGTCTATTTAAACTCCATCCGTGTGTATGTGTCCTCCCAAACGGGTGGACTTGTCAGGCTTGGATCAGACTACAAGTGGGGCTTACACTACCACTCCAGGTTCTCAGCTGCATGCTAACCATGGCTAGTGGATCTCAGATATCTCTTAGATTTCTTTTCAACACCATATTCAAAAGACACTGCTATCAACTGAAATTTGCCCCTCTGATGAAAGTAGACCTCAAAGTTGCCATTCAAGACCTGGCTCTGCTTAGGACAAGAACACACATAATCAAGAAAATCATGTCACTTTCTGGTTTCTATATTGATTCACCCTCAACTTACTATCCCTAGTCATAATAAAAAGTAAAGGTATTTAAAGTTCCATTTATGTGAAATCTGTTCTGCATGGTTATCAAAATGATGCGACTTAAGAGAGCTTATTTGTATACACACCTAACTGGAATTTCATGGGAGCCAACAAAATTTGATGGAATAAATGGCTGATGAGAGAACACAGAAAGGAAATGAAGTCTCCTCTTCCCCATCTCATCCCTGATTTGCAACCAAATGACAAGTTTTTGAATGTATTTTCTTCTGGATTGAGGGTATTGCAGATTTCCTAAATACTTAATCCTGGAATCAGGTTAGGGAATATCTGATATATTAAAAATATCTTAGTTGTTGGTTGAGGCATGCATTTAGTTTTAGGGATTTTACTTATGTTCTAGAAAACACTGTTTCAGAAATGATGATCTGGGTCAACCTTCTCCCATTTTATTGATGAGAAAGCTGAGGACCAAAAGGTTAAAGCTTTGACCACGATGAGATAAATACATAAGCAGAATCAGTTCCCTCTTAACTACTGTTCTTTTTATACTACAGTTTTGGATCTCCTGAAAGTGTCCTAAAAAGTCACATTAAGGTCTATAAAGATACCTGAAGTTTGGCTCACTGAGAAAAGAGTCAATAAAGTTCTTGGGTAAAGTGGTTAGAAAATTGGAATTTCAATCTATGCCAGGCTTTGTAACAAACATGTTTGATTTTGTTTATCAGCATGGCACAGTCTAGGTTTCCAGACTATTCCTCAAAACTGCAATATCTTTCTGCATCCTATTTTGACAGGTACACAGTCTAAATTGAAAGTAAATTCCAAAGGAGCTCTAATAAGAAGACTGCAGTCATTTTAGCCTAGATGAGTTGAAAAAAAAAATCACTTCTGAGACAGGCCATAAATCCAGCTATTTCATACTTTCCCCTGTTCTATGCTGATAGTCATTCAAAGAGAAATCTAATTTTTTTAGTGGAAAAAAAAGAGTGCAAAAGTAGACCTCAAAGACAGAGCCTCCATCAGGACAACTCTGTTCATGGGCTGTCAGAACCCACACGGGTCTTTCTTGAGCTTTCAGAATCTGCGGGCCTGACAGTGTACCAAGTCCTCATGCAGTACAAACTCTGGCAGATCTTGAGGTCACTTCTTCCCTAAGAGGCAAGCAGTGCTGGTCCAGGGCTTGGGGGCCTCAGCCTTGGTACCTGCTTACTTCTGTCATAGGAGGTATGTCCCACCTTAACCAAGCCAGCATCCTCTTGACAGAGTCATGGGAAGAAGTGAACCTGGGTTCTCCTCCCCCACCAGAGCCTCAAAGAGATTCAAGGGAGGTCAGGCAGCTGGAGGACCACTGAGGGATGACAGCAACCTAGTCAGGAGATGATGAGGCAGAAACATAGTGTCTACTCTCCATGTGAGCAAACTAGACGTGTTAAACATGACAGCACAGGTCCTGCGTCTGCCTGAAACCCTGGCCTCAACTTCTTCTGCTTTTCTCCAGCTCAGGGACTTTTCTCTTGTCCAGCCGTGCATCTCTGTCTTTCTGTCTGAATCCCCATCGGCTGTTCTATAGACTCAAAGGCATCACAGAATTTTCTGAAAAAGCTGATGAGTCAAGCTTAAAACAAACCACTGAACTTCTAGTCTCATGGCCATCTCACTTCATCCATGAAGTGTCTTAGCTTAGCCACATTGCTGTCAAGGATCCTGTGCAGATAGGTTGTTAGGGATATTTTTGAGGAAAGATAGATAAAGACCAGGAAAACTTGGGGAGGGGAGGGAATTGAAATTCCGAGAAGCATGTTAATATAGTTAATGCCTTTTAACAGATACAAAACTATTCCAAATTACTTAGTGGTTCTTCAGTGCATCAGAGAATCACATGGAGAAATAATAGCTCTGAGATCCCACTGTCAGAGATTCTGATGCAGAGGTTCAGAGCAGGGCCCAGGAACGTGCATTTCTACTAGGTACCTGAAGTCTCATGCAGGTGATCTGGCTTAGAAAAACCCTGACTGGTGGCACACAAGCCTAGAAATGGCTGTGCCAGCTGATTGTCACTTTGGGGATGATTTTTGAGGTTTCAGAAGTGAATACATTCATCCTCAGAGAGTCTTAGATATTTTCCCAAGATCTTACATGTCACAGAGAGTCAGGCTCAAAACCAAGGGTCTGATGCCAAATCAAATGCCATTGTGTCACAAAGTCTGGTTAATTGAACACAAATTAAAACATGAACATGAAGGAAACGCTGCTGTATTAAAGAAACCGTGTGTCTGAATGGGTCTGAAATAAGGAGAAAGAAAAAGACAGAAAGGGAACATTTTCCTTTCACCATCATGTCTGGTGGTCCCTGCCCAGACTTCCCCATGGGGTCCCACACTCTCTGCGGACTGCATTTCCAGGCCCATCATGACCTGCCAATCTAGAAATATTCCATCTCCCCATTTTACTGATATGAATAGCAGAGCAGGCGAGGATGTCTATTCTGTTTTTTAACTTTGTACCTTCCTCTCCTAGTTCAGTATGGAATTCCACCTATAAACAATAACGGGACAGACTTCATTCAGTACTTCCTTGGACCATGGGCAAACTGAAGTTGGACACAGAATGCTAATATTTAATCTAATTTTTATCACTAATGTGTCTTGGAGAAATTACTTGACCTCTCTGAACACTGCTAATTAAAATTATTATACTCTATTTCCTCACAGGGTCTTTTTGATGCTGAAATTCTAAGACTCAGATGATCTAGTGAGCACCATATGTAGGGGAATGGAGGGAAAGGATGCTTTTATCACCTTTTACCTCTTACTGTAATGGCATCTACTATCATCTACTGCAAATCATCTGTCCCATTGCAGCTCAAGGGATCTTTTCAAAATGTCAGTCTAATAAAAACCCTCACTAAAGTCTATCAAAGTCTTCCCCTTGAACCTACAATTCACATTCCTGTTACTGAAAAGGCAAGGTTCATGTTTTTTTTGTTTTGTTTTGTTTTTATCTATCTCTGGGACCAAACATATCCTAGGAACTTGAATAAATATTGGCTGAAATAATGAAGAAGTGAGTGAGAGAATGAAGGACTGAATGCATAAGACCCTTGTACCTCGGATGTCCATTACAGGAACAGAGAGAAGACTAGGATGCAGACTGGAAGGGGAGGGCAGATGACAGGGAACAAGACAAGGGCTCATCCCCTCTGCAAGACAGAGAGTCAGCATAGCAGGTGGGAATGCACGTAAAATCCCCCAGTTCCCCTCTCAAGGAAGAACCACCATGCAGAGCAGGAGAGTGAAAAATACAAGATAGGATCACACTTCTTTCAAGAGAACTTTAAGTCTGAGAGCTTGCAATGTGATAGACAGCAAGAGGGCACTGGACAGTGAAATGACCAACACTGATAAACAATCCTGCTGTGTCCAGGGCCAAGCACTTTTGTGGAAGACCAGGGGTAATTCTATGGCCCTACATACACTTCCCGTATCTGAAGCTCATTTTCCCCATTAGACTACATGCCTGCCTCTTTACCCAGAAATCCCTTTTAGTTTGTCATCTGAACAGTTAGAGCAGGTACGAGCCAGATTTAGGGCTCATGAGAGTAAAAGAATGGATAGTAGTGTCTCAAGATTCTCTGATGAGACCCCCTAGGAAAAGTGGGAGAAATCCCTTCAAACTAACCATAAGCCTGAATTAGCCAGATGAAGACTCCTTTTATGGAGTGCCCTGGTGAGTGTGCTGCATACCGTACCCAGAGCTAGTGACAGCCACATGGCTGGAGACACAGGATGCAGATTCAGAGGCTGGGGCTCCTCTCCTGGTCTGTGCTGTCCAGCTGGGGGACACTGGACTTGCAATTCACCTCTGAAGGCCTCCTTTACCACATCTGTAAAATAAGGATGATACTAGTGACTATCTCACAGACTGGATTAAAGAAGGTAATACATGCAAGTCCTCAGAACAGTTCTTGGTTTGTCTTAAGTATCACCATGTTTTTGGATGCTGCTGGTGATCCCAATGGTGGTAGTACTACTACTACTACTCCTACCACTGCTTACCACTTAACCCTGTTGTAAAACAAACCCATATGTAGAAATTGATATTTCTCAGAAAACTAAGAATTACTTTAACAGATTTGTTCAAGGTCACACAACTAGAAAGTGGTGTGGGCTCTATTGAACTCAAGCACAAGGACCACAAATTCCACAACTACAGAAAGCCAAATATTTTATTATTCTAAATGTAAAGATGAGTGGAAATGGAATTTCAAAGGGAATCAGGAACTGAAAAAACTGAATGAATGGTTGAATGAATGAATTGTTCCCAATCCTCTCAGGTGCTATAGTGACATCACCCATCTATACAGCTGTCAATAAAACCACCCAGATTCACAGTTTTAATATGTAAAATAAAGACAAGTGCAGTCTGTAAACTAAATCAAGGCAGTGAGCTTATTTGTGAATTACAATTGTGAATCAATTAATATTTAGAGAAATGTCATACAGAGGAATCATGCAGCAAAACCATTTTATTGGCAATTGCTACAAGAGATCAAAGTTGAAAAAATAAACGTGGAAAACTCCATTACACTATAAGGAAAAAGAAGTTTGTGCAAAATGTCAGTAGACTACAGATCTCTTGAGGTGAGGAACTGCACCTATCTTATTCACAAGAACAGTCACCAGTGCCCAGACAATGTGCTGTGGAAGTTTTCAAATGGGTGTTATGAGCACAGTGCCAGATGTGACCTTTTCAGACAAGTTCTGGCCCTTATAGAGCTGCTACCTTGAGGGAAATGTGAATATTTAACATACCCTGCACACTTGTTGAAGTACCAAGTGCTGCCAAAGAGAACTCGTCGTGCTGCAGACCCATACAACAATGGTGTGTTCTGGGTCGTAAGGCAGATTTCCTAAGGAAAAGAAATTTCTTCAGGACCTAAAACCTTAACCTAAAACCTTAAATAGCAAATTAAGAGATGGCAGACAGACTGAGCAGAGGATGCAGCTTGTAATTGCTGCCTCAAAAAATATATAAAGCCAGTGTACAGACAAGAAAGCATACTTGCTCTCTATCAATAGGAGAAAACAAATCAAGGAAAAGTCAAACTTAAGATAAGCAAGAGCTGGAAAATGCAGACCTGACTATCACCTAAAGGATGTAGCAATGTCACAGCCAAGAAGGTGTCAGAGCTGACAAGGGGCAAATAGAGTTGATGAGGTTATGGAGAGAAAGCCTTCACCAGACAAGGGCTAATGGCTGCCCTGTCCACATCCTTTTCCCAGCCCCAGGCCCTCTGTGATTCTAACTGGAATCAGGGCTGCTGTGTTTCCCAGCAGCAGCCTCACATGGGTTGTAAAGCAAATAAGAAAAATGAAAGGACTCTCCAGGGCCCACCAGGGAAGGAGGCTGTCTGAGCCCAGCCTCTCCTTGAAATTGGCCTCAGCCCTACATGGCCACATTCTTCACTCTGTGCTGACTCCCCCTCTCCTGGGGTCAAGACTAGGAGGAACAAATAAATCCACCTTTATATAATGACTCCATCCTAACTCCTCCAGGCCTATCTATGGGTGACAGAAAAGTTAGGAAACTAATTATAGAACGAGAGCTAACTCCATAGATTTTCAGTCCCACCAATCACAACTGTAATCTTGGCCATGTGTCTGAGCCTCACGTTCCCATAAGTAAAATGAGAATAATTACTGTATGTATACTGCATATACATGCTTCATAGGTTTGTGATGAGTAAACAGATGATGGACATAAACTTTCTAAAATCTTGGCATACGACAATACTTGGATCTCGGCAAAATTTTTCTTATTAACGAGAAGTTAATACAAGAAGTATAATGATTTGCTTGAAGAATTGACATCATAATAGTGAAATTCAGGCAATATGTCACTGAAACAGAGAGGATGGAAAATTTAGGGGTCAGGAAATGGATACCTACTGAATCTTAAAGACAGCCTAGCATGGCAATGATTTCTAGTCCAAAATGTGTTAGTCACCTACTGATAGCCTGATACAAAGGCACACCAGAGTTAAGCAACTTCATTTGAACAGGGAATTCAGATATCAGAGTCCATGCACCTAGGACACTTCTCTTAATGCCAGACAGTCCTGATGAAAAACAAAGCCAGTAGCTTCAAATGATATATTGTCCCTGTATTAAGTCAGACTACCTGGGATCAAATTCTAATTTTTCCTCTTACTGTCTGAGCTACCTTCTGCAGTTTGTCTAACCATAAGCCTTGGTCCTCTCACTTGCATAATAAAAGATATCTAATAGAATTAGATTCATAAGAATTAAACACTATTTTTATTTCAGTGTCTAGACCATTATAGTACTTAAAGGTCAGTAAACTTTCAGAAAACATTAAAAGCCATCTCTAGGTCTTAGCTTTTTAATGAGATAAATTTGGAAGCCAAAGAAATATAGAGATGTGCTCCAAGTCATCTAGACCATTGGATGTTACTGTTCTAAGCCCTGGTCCCGTGCCTCTCGGTGCCAGGACTGACTATTATTCCTTTTCTGATCTCTCAAGTACCTGATGTTCTTAGGGAGCCTGGGAAACACAGGAGAGGGAACGGGATGAATGTAGAGAACAAAAGAGATGAAACCAGAGAGGGAAAGAGGCTAACAGGGGATCCCGGGGGATTCAGTGGTCTATTTTGAGAAGCTAGGGTACTACTGAACCCAGCCTCAGTGTTGATATCCTCTCTGACAGCAGTCTCCTTTCACCTGTGTCCAGTTCCCTTCTTACTCTTATCTGCTGCTGTTCAATCTCCCAAGGAATTCCATTTAAAACAGGGATATTCAGGCCCTTCACCTGGACATAGGGATATCCTGATGCAGGGACACTCTCAGGGATCTGGACCACAGTAAAGTCCATCATCGCAAAAATCCCTGCTGCATGCAGCACTCCACTTGCTCCCCTTCCCTGCCCTTGCCTGCTGTCCAGTGCCGAAGGGGCTGTCCACTGGGACAGCTGGTGTTCCATTAGGCTTGCTGGGAAAACACTGCCCATCCATTCCCACACCAAGGAGATAACTAGCATAATGACAGAGGGTCTTTCTGGCTCTGCTCATTATGAGGGACAGCAATTTTCCACTTTTCTTCATTTCTTAAGCAATGTATGTTTTATATGTTGGATTCAAAAATGAATCTGAGTATGGGCCCCTTTTACACCTATTTTCTTTAAATCATCAGCTAAGTCCATGTTTTTATAGAATGAATAATACTCTTTCACTGACATTTTATTCTATCTAAATTTGCATTGGGTCACAATTTTTAAGATAAGAACAAGCTAACAAGTATAAAAAGGACACATGTTCTTTGTAGGTCTGTCAGTCACTGTGGTCTCTTGCTTTTCTCTGTCTTAGGAGTCACTTCCCCTCTGATGGCTCAGATCTCACAATACCCACTTTTTTTTTTTCAGTTGAGAACCATATGCTTCTCCTCAGTAGGCAAAAATACTGGCTCTGAATTAAATTGTCATTTTAGCATTGAGACAGATGTCATGAGTCTAGCTTTCCCATTGCATAATCATCACCCAAGTGAGCCTGACTTATTGCCCTGGGAATGACACTCGCTGTAGGCTGACTTTGCTTCCTGAGCCTTGGTAGAACTCTGACAGCCTCGATTTCTAGTTTTCCTCTGGATCCGGGTTGCACACCTTGTGTATTTTGGTTGCAGTTTGTTCTTCTCAGTTTCTGCCTCTTGTGGTCTGTGACAAGGTCATCCACACAAGGGCACTTTCCTTGGTGTTCTAGTTACACACCAGGCTCTAGCTCAAAGCTGCCTTCCAGTGATCTGCAGTCAACCGCCTCTGGCTGCAGGAGTTCTGCACACAGATAGGTCACCTTAGTAAGTCAGGATAAGAGCAAGGCTCGCAATCTTGAGCATCTCAACAAGACAAGCACTGTGCAGAGCATCTGGGGAATTGTCTCCCTGACCTTCACAGCAAGTCTATGAGACAGACACTATTATGTCCTGAAGCTAAAACTAAGAGAAGTTAAGTAGGCCAGCAAGACACAGAGGTGGGATTTAAGTTTCCACAGTCTGAATTCAGAACTCAGGCTCTTCACCCTTAGGCTACCCTGTTTATTGAAAAGTGGCAACAGAGGAATAAAGAATCCATGAAACCATTTAAGAATAATGGAAGAAGATCTCTCCAATGAAGGGAGAAGATCAGTCACTGCATTAGGATTTCCATTTAAAATACAAGAGACTCAAGTATCAAATGATCTTGAACTTCTGAACTATTCTTAGCTTCACAACCAAGTCAGGAATTTATCCACTTGGTTATGATTCTTCCCATCCTTGAACTCCTTCTCCAAGACGTCTCTTGCCTAGGAAACACCTCATATTACTCATATGCTTATCCTTCCCCTAAGAAATCTTCTCTCTTCATCCAAGTCAGAGTTAAAGGTCCCTCAATCTATTCCCAACATACCAGTTTTAGAAATGTGGAAAGACTTGGATACTATTATTTAATATTTGTGCTCAGGTAGTGGCCATGCCTGTGAATAAGTCCCTGAGATACAGAAAGATGGTCTGTATCTGCATCTAGATCACATGAAGGAGATGGACTCAGAGAAGCAAAGGCAGAGGAAAGGGGCCCAGTATTAGTTAGGACCTGGCCACAAACACAGTGAAGCTAAAATGTTGATCTTGAATACATGTTTTTTTTTTTTTTCTGGCCACTTAGACCTAAAATTCTTAGAACACAGGGACTCCTTTGTCTGCTTAACCTCCACTACTACATGTGCCACCAGACACTGGTCTCAATAGTACCATCATGATGGAAAGAGATACCGAGTATATAACAGTCACCAATATTTAGCTCATGTTTACTCTAGGACGTGAATCGAGAAGGACAGAGCAGGAATAGGGTAATTCCTGCTCTAGGATATGTCCTCTGTCTACCTTGTTCAGAATTTCAGGAAGAAGACCACAAGCTCAGGTGCCAAATTTTGAGGCTTTTAATCATTTTCCTCCTAGCTAAAATAGAAATGGTAGGATGGCAAATAACAAGGAGTCAGAGAGAAGCTGAGCCCTCTCCTCCAGAGGTTTCTGACTTCCCCACCATACCCAATGGTAGTCCCACACCACTGGGACTATCACGGGTCTTTGTACAAATGACAGGAATACCTCAGGAAAAGTAAACAGGAAAGTAAAGGAATGAATGAGAAGGTTACAAGGAGGTATCAGAGAATGGAAAACAGGGTTTAGAGCATGGGGGAGAACCACAGGAGCCCCCAGGCATGGGCTCTTTACAATACTGATGCTGCCAAAGCCACCTGGGGGCACTTGCTCTGCTGCTGCTAAGTGCCAATTCTGCCACCATCACTGTCATCAATCACCTCACCTGACTCCATCTATCCCTTCTTTACTCTATCAAAACTCTCAAGTTCAAGGCAGGAGCATTAACTAGCAATTCCAGGTCACATGCCTGTACCCAGGGCATGGTGAAAGGATGATCTGCTCTAATTAAAGAGCTTCAGGGAGAAGAGGGTCCTGCTTCCCAGCAATCTCCAGTGGGGACCTGCTCTATAACTGAGAAGGCAGAAATCATGAATGTCTGCTTAACTACACGGAAATTGACTTGGTGGTGTCTCTGGCCAGATTGTGAGCCCCAGGAGAACAGGAGCCAGAGCTGCCTTCGTCTCTGATGGATGCCCAGCCCCATCCTCAGGTGGGCTTCCTAACTGGCTCCTAGTGGATGTGTGTTTAATGGACAGGTGCACAAATGTCTTGGGCAAAAAGTAGCTTATCAGGATAACCAAAGGGCCGGCCTTTCACACAGGGAAATGACATAAACAGAGGCAGAAGGCAGACACCATCTGGCCTTGCAGAAGGGGGAATGAAGAAAACAGTCTGGAATAAGTAGAAGGTTCAGTAATCAGCAAGATTCACATTAAGATGGGGCCGGATTACAGAGAGTTTTCCACATTGAGAAGCATAGGGAAGGCAAAGGGAGACGGGTGCCACTGTATGTTCTTTATTTCTTAAGGGTTGCATTGAACTGGGCAGAGTGACATATTCCTATAACCTCAGCAACTCAGGAGACTGAGACAGGAGGATCACAAGTTCCAAGCCAGTCTCAGTACTTAGTGAGACCCTGTCTCTAAATTAAAAATAAAAAGAATCTAGAGATGTAGCTCAGTGGTTAAGTGCCCCTGGGTTCAATTACTGGTAATAAATAAATAAATACATTTGATAAATTTGGACTCATGTATGTACCTGTGAAGCTACCACTGGGCACAGTACAATTGCGCTAATGAACACATCCATTCCTCTGAAAACTTCCCCGTCTCCTGGTAAACCTCTTTCCAGCCTTTCTGGCTCCTGGGGTCAACGACCTGCTTTCTGACACTCTAGTTTGCATTTTCTACAATTATGGATAGATGGAATCATACAAGCATACTGTTTCTGCCTGGGTTCTGTCACTCAACGCAATTCTTTCCAGATGCACCTGTACTGGTATGGGTGTAAGTAATTAATTTCTTTTATTGCTGAGTAGTTTTTATAGATGGGTAAGCCACAATCTGTTTATCTCTCCAGTGCTGTGGAAAGTTGGATTGTTTCCAGTTTGAGGCTGTTAGACAAGAAGACATGAACATTTGTATATAAAGCACTATAGGGCAGCACACTGTTTCTCTTGGGTAAGTGCCTAGGATAGGAACTAGTGGGGCACGTGGAAATGGATTGTGCAACTCTTAAAGAGAGTGACATTCTTTCTCTGAAGTAGTTCTACAATCTCACATCCCCAACCACAGTGTGTGAGATGCCTCTTGTTCCACATCCTTACCAAAACTTGCTATGGAGATAGGCATTAGAAGCAGCACTCCTGGTGGTGTGTCACTGTGGCTGGCTGGTTTTTCCCTAACCAATAATGGTGCTGAACATCTTTCCAGATGCTTACTTTCCATCTGTAGCATTTTCTTATTAAGCACATCTTCTAATCTTTTTGCCCATTCTCATTTTTGCTGTTTAATTTAGATGCTTATTTATGAATTATGCAAACAAGTCTTTTAATCCAGATTTTAATGCACTCCTACTAATGATTAAGCCCTTACTTTGGGCTGATGCTGAACACCTGTTTCATACACAAGGTCCACTACTATCAACAGTCCTGTAAGGAAGGTCCTATCATCATCCCAATGCTATTGATGAGATGCCTGAAGATGACAGAGACTGAGTAAGTTGGTAAGTATACCACAGTTAAAAAGAGGTGAGCCCAGAGCTATAACTCCAAAATCCTTGCTTTTCAATCACAAGTCCTGGGAAAAATCAATGCAAGAAAAAAAAATATTTTTTACTGTCAGAAACCAAAACTCTTTTCAAAAATACATTTCCACATATAGCAACTCACCCAAGACGTCTTTGAAGAAGTTTGACCTGAGTCCCCACAACACATCTTGGAACAGAGTGTTCTGTTCCCAGCAGAATAGATGGGGAGGTAATCACAGCTTGTCTGTGCCTAGCATTCTTCCCTGGGCTAAGTGAACCTGCATGACTCAGCCTCCAATCAACTGCAGAGAGAGAGGTGGGACCTCAAGGGGGAGCAAGTGCAAGAAATGAATGAGGTCACCTTAAAATGGAAACAGAATTAACACTTTAGTGCTTCCAGATAAAATCAACATTACCAAGAATGTATAAACAGCCTTTTAAAAGCACTTTCACTTTTCACTCACCATGTCTCAGGAGTCCATCTATTCTATCCACCTTGTTAAACCAACTCTTTAATTGATATTTATTTTATGCCATTTTCTGAGAGCACTTTATTTATTTTTTATTTTTTTGTAGTCGTAAATGGACAGCATGCCTTTATTTTATTTGTTTACTTTTATGTGGTGCTGAGGATCAAACCCAGCACCTCACACATGCTAGGCAAGTGTTCTGCCACTGAGCTACAGCCTTCTCTGGTAGCACTTTATGAAAATGAAAAATTAATAGCAACACTTGTAAAATCTTATATTTATGGGTTTCATTCAGTGTTTCATTCCTGATAAGACATGTTCACTGATCAATAAGAGCATGCACCAGCCTGTACACTTGCTGGTATGTTCCAGATAAATGCTATCCCTATAATATCCATCATCTTGTTATTACATTGTTTTTCAGTTTGCAAGACACCTTTATATCAAGTATCTCATTTGAATCTCATTACACTCGCATCTAGGCATGATTATTCCCACCTCACACATAAAAATAATCAGAAAGGAAATTATTTTTTCTACTGCTTTCCATAACTGGTTAATGGTAGAATGGGAATTGAAATTAGGTCTCTTGACTCATGTTGTAAAAATGTTCCACTCTTGGCCACATCTCTGGCTCTAAGCAACAAATGATCCTGTTGGAATAATAGGTACACACCAATGGAACAAAAATGGCATACTTATTGGAAGAAATATATATTAAATATGCATGTTTCAAGTTCAGAGATGGAAAGATGAGGGATAGAGGACTTAAATTGAGGTTCCAAAACTGTTGGTTCAAGAGAACTAAATATTCCTGTATAAATGTATCTATGGCACCCCTCCCCAAGTCCCAGCCCTCACACTACTACTACTCATGGTCCAAGTTTACAAAACTTTGCTCCTCAGAGAACACCCAGACTTCAGCATCAACTGGAAGTTGGTTTCCTTGGGCAGAATCTCAGCCTCCCCACAACCCACCCAAAAGACTTATTGAATCTGAATGGTCACAAGATCCCAAAGGGGTTTGCATATTCATAAGGATTAAGAAGCATGGCTCTAGATCACCTATCATGACCCAGATAGACTTGCACCTACTATGATGTGATGTCATGCCTATTATTAAACACTCCCTATCCCAATTTTCTAATAGGTGATTTTGTTGTCCAGTAAGAGAATAAAAAGAGAGAAAAACCTATTTCTTCCAACTCCATTTAGCTTCTCCATCGGTGGTGTGTCACTGTGAATCCTTGTTCCTTCTTTGGAAGCTGCTCCCTTATAGTCCTCTCAAGTGAGAACTGTTTCCTCTTCCATATCCCATGGAGCCTGGAGGTGAGGCTAGGTGGTCTCCAAGCTCCTCACAATCAAATAGCTTCATCATTTCCTCCTTCTTTCCAACATCCCTATCTCATGTGAAGCTTGTGTTGTCAGTCAGTCTCTGTTACCTACTATCCCACCTTGTGGCAGTCATTAGCCTACCTCATGGGCTTCCTCAATCACTGAAGATGAAGTCTGGTAGTCACTGCCTGACTCTCCAGCTCTCCTTTACTACTCACCTGTCCTCTATCACTGGTATCCACCTCCTTTACCTTGTACTGTGTCAGCATTCTAGATGTTTCCATACCAATGACATGATCGACATTTGATTCTCATTCTTTAACTCACTGACCTCCAGTTGTCTCCTTCCCCTACCCCTCAGTTATCCTCCACCTTGGTCAACCACTACACACTGTTGTCGTTAATGACTCAAACCTTCTGAAACCTTTACAAAACACAGGCTCTTACTTTCATAATTCTATCAACTTTACCATCTCCCCTACACACTCATCAAGACTTCTACCCACAGGTCCCACCACTTTGCATTGTCTGTTACCTACCTCAGGTCTTCACTCCCTTTCTTCCTCTGAGATTCCATGCTCAATCTCCTTAGCCACTCCTTTTATAAGTTTCCAACTACCTGCTTCTTTCTCTTCCTTTAGTCTATTTGGCAAAACCCCAACTTCACCTAAATCTTCCATTCATTCTTCAGCCCCACTCAGACAGCTGAAGAAGATGTTAGGGAAAGAAATCACTACAGGTCTAACTTGTCTCTTTCTAAATTTCTGACTTTGGAACTCAAGTGGACCTTCAGTATTGTGGAGTAATTTTACCATATTTCCCTAATCGTTTCCTCTTTGATTCTGAGATGAATGTCCACACTTCCTCTTCTGAGATCACCAATATTTTTTCTCTACTTATTCTCAGATGCTGTATCACTTTTTATTTCATTAAGAAAATCAAACCAAAGAAAATAGAACCATTGTATCTTTCCACCACTAAATATCTCAAGCTATTTGCCAAAAAGCTCTTTTATTTCAATTCTACAAAGTCAAACCCTCTATATGCACTGGGCCAGGGCACCAACTCAAGATATTGCTCCTGTGATCAACATTTCCTTATCATTATCATCAATTTCCCTCTGGATATTGGATCATTTCCAACAGCATGCAAATATGCTATAAATCATCTATTTTTTTTTAATCTAACCGTTGGCTTCACATCTCTCTCTAGCTATTTCATTTGTCTACTTCCTTTTAGCAAAAAACTCCAGGAAATATAAGCATCTTTTCCCTTCCCCATATGCTGATTACTTTTTAACCCACTTTGGGCTAGTTTTGCTCCTCATCACTGCATGGAAGCCACCATATTAAGGTTACCAACAAAGCCCACTATGCCCGATCCAGTGTCATTCAGCATAGCAATCTGTGCACTCCACTTCCTCATATCCTTTCTGGACCCTCTGCCCAGGGCATTTTTCTTCCTCTTGTTCTGCCCTCACTAACAACTGATTGTCAACTAACCTGAATAAAGTATTAGTAACTACCAATTTAGTATACCCCCTATACTACAGAAATGCAAATTTAATGCAATTCTCTTATTAAAAACAACAAAAGCAAACAATAAAAACAGTGAGACTCCAAGGAGTGGATCATGTAATCATAGTTCACCTATTATTCCAGAAAGCTTGTCATGTTTTAGCTGAAAGGGTGTCCACTGAGTCATACAATCTCTCAGGATCTCTATTTCTTCATCCACAAAATGAGGGGGTCACAGTTGGGAATCTGAGATCATTTACTATAGAGCCTACAAGAAACTCTAGGCTCCTAGAGAATGAAATGGATTATTAGTCAGTGGCTGAAGCCAGAAGCACAAGTGTGTAAAGATTAAATAACTAGCCACCTCACTGATATGAAAGAGGCATCATGATTCTCTGATCTGCCAACTGAGAGAGATCATAGCAGCTGCCAGTATGTCAGCATATCAGGGCACTAGACAGCATGACACTCTCACAGAGAGTGGGTGAAATATGCCTCTTGCCTGCTTCTCAGAGCATAAAATTTATTTTAGGGGAAACATGAGCTTGCATTTAGTAGATAGACATAAGGCATATAATTCAGTAATTCTGATAAGCAGAGGGAGGATATCCAAGACCACCAGAGAAAAAGCTAGGATGCTCAAGAGTCATCCCAGGAGAGGGGACCCCTGGAGACGCCCAGGAGACGTTCCTACGTCAGAATGCTGCCGCACACTCATTTTCTGAATTCTGTGATAATACTGAGAAAGCCCTAGCTACTTTTACATAATATGCTACGACCAAGAGATTTTAGACCACTTAGAAAAAACTAGGATGCCTACAGTTTATCCTCTTATAATGCCAAATATATTCTAATGTATTCATTTTAAAGAACCGAGTCCAAATGTCAACTTTTCAAATAATGACACGGAAGATCAACATATTGAATAGAACTAATACAAACCAGAATCTCTCATTCTAGGTCAGAATTTACATTTTGTTCAAGTTATAGAAGAAACACAAACAAAAAACAATGCTTATTGAATGATGACCATGGGCTAGGGAAGTGCTAAATATTTTAAGTGATTATTTCATTTAAGTCCATCAGTAACTTGGATTTTTTTTTATTATAAAGCTTCTATCCTAGATAAAGGAACTCAGAATGGTCAAGTATTATCCCAGGTCACATCAGATTCAAATCCAGACTCCAGATTCCACAGTGTCATCTTTGAACTGCATGCCCATTCACCCGCTGTTCTGTCTTTGGGTACAAGGTAATGGATGATGAGAAAGCTGTGCCTATCAAACACTGCACTCTACAAATCTGGCTGTACATGCAGACTTTTCTGCCAGGGTGGAGTTGTGTGTAATCCGGGGTGAAATGAGAAATTTGCAGAAGCCGTGCTGGGAAAATCCTGGCAGACCCAACAAAAACAAGCAGATAGAGAGCCACAGGAGGATATAATTCTGTTCCCTTCTGTTTTTCATGGCTCCCAGGCCACTCTAGAAAGCACCAGGCACACAGCAAGGACACAGAATATTTGCTCAGTGACAGGGCATTTGGAAGCTTGGCTTTTCCTCTGAGATTATATAAGTTCTGCAACATAAACTAATTCATCAGATTCCTATTTTTAGTGAATATACCCAAACATGAATCTAGATGGTCATTGCTATTTCAAAAATAGAAGTCTTATGAGGCTGTCTATATTAATGGATAGAAGGTAAACAAACAACTCAAGTTGGGCAATATTCTATTATAAAAATAGAAGAAACAGATCTTCTAGGCATCTAACTTTTCCTAGATCACACTATGAACTGCAAACATATATCTACGTCTAATACTCAAGTCTTTTCCTTCCAATTTATTGTTCCCATCACTACAACTTTAAGTTTAGTAAGTGCTTCATGCCAGATTGGACTTTAACTCAGGCAGACAGAGGAAAATGTGAAAAAAAAGAGAGAGAGAGAAAGAAGAGCACTGGGAAATGACATCCACAGAAGGGTAGAATCACGTCTCCTCCTACTTGGAGGTTCAGAGAAGGAGCAGGGTAGATAGTGTCATAGCATATTTTCATCTAAGATGAACTAAGACTTGAAAATAGAATAACTTCTCCATTCAGTCATTTGTTGTATTAGCAAATGTTACGTGCTTACCAGGTGCCAGTCATTGTAATTGGATGCTGGAGGGATAGTCATAAATAAAATAGATACAGCCCCTACTTTCGTAAATTTCAAAAGCGTAGACAGACCAAATAAGATAAATCAACCAAATACAATAAAAGAAAACATTCATTCAAAAGTGCAAATTCAGACAGCTGTGAAAGCAAAACACCAAAGCTGGACAGATGATGCTATAGCCCACCTGCTTTAGGGGAGGTGTCAGGCAAAGTCTCTGAACAAGAGACATTTGAGCAGAGAACTGAAATAGGGAAAGTAGGCAGTTTTGAAGGGACCCAGGGGACAGAGCATCAGAGGCTGTATATTCAAAGACTCGGAGGCAGCAAAAGAAGGCAGGGTAGAGGCACTGAAGGAAGTGCTATGCTGCAGAAATGCATCCGGTGGAAGGGAGAAAGGAGGAGAATGAGTAGGTGATATGGGCCAGGGCCAAATGGTGTGGGACCTTGCAGACATGTTGAAGATATTGGAACTTATTCTACCAGCAAAAAGACACACATGAAGGATATTAAATTGGGGAATAACATGATTCTTTTTGCATCTTTTGAAGATTACTTTTCCAGGATCAAATGGGGATACATGGAAACCCAGCAAGACTAAACCTCTAACATCCCAATTCTGGGCATGATGGTCCTGAACAAATCAGTTTTCTCTTCCATGTTCACCTGTCATTCTCCTTGGGGATGTCAAGTGAATTGGAAAATACAAAAATCCCTTTGAAGAAGCAATCAGAGCTCAATTGCACCCAAGAGTAAGGAGGAAGCACCCTATATCTTTCTTAGTTATCCCCACACACATAAGGTACTCAGTAAAGACTGGAAAAGGTGAAGCTCCTTACCCAGTTCTCTAGCATTATCCCTTGCCTTCCATTTAATAATCCTCAAAAGATGTGCAATTCCAAACTAGTCGTGAATACCATAAAACAGACTGAGAGAGGTTAAAAGAACTTCTCTGTCAACAGGGAGTCTGTATACTTTTTTTTTTTTTGGACCAGGGGTGGAACCCAGGGATGTTCAACCACTGAGCCACATCCCCAGCCCTTTTTAGAATTAATTGATCTATTTATTGTTTGTTTGTTTGTTTGTTTGTTTCAGATAGGGTCTCACTAAACTCTACAGGGCCTTGCTATATTGCTAATGCTGACTTTGAACTTGCAATCCTCTTGCCTCAGTCTCCTGAACTCCTGGGATTATACGAATGTGTCACCACACCCGTCTCCATATTCATTTATGTACTCTTGGTGCACTTCAAATCTCAATTATAATTTTAATGTCTTTTCACACAAGAAGACTTTAGGATCTTCCGCTTATGACAGGGGTAGAGAAAGTAGACAGTTTTGAAATAGGGAAAGTAAGCAGTTTTGAAGGGATCCAGGGGAAAGAGTATCAGAGGCTGAAGGAGGTGTATATTCATCTCTACCAACAAAACAAATATACAGTTCTTCCCGGATTCACTGTTGCTCCATTTAATTATAACTAGTGCAATGTCACAATAACATTCCGATGTCATCGTATGGATGTAAAGTCACCAAGACTCATTGTAAACAACACTTGAGCTCTAGAAGGAAAGGAGAGAAATATATTAAAGGGTGCCTTGTGCCAGTGGGTTTGGGAGACATGAAGTAGAAGGAAAGGAACAGGTCCTGCTGAGGAGCCAACCCCCAGTACTGACGCTGCCCACCTCCTGGGGGCTTCAGGTCCATCAGTAAGTAGCACCTTCCACCAGACTGAGACTTCATTTGGAAGCTAGGGTCAGTGACTTCAAATGACTGAAACAAGTTAATGTTTTCAATGAAAGAGGTCCCCAGACTCATCTACATTTCCATCAATTGCTTTCTTATCGAAGAAGATAAATCTGGATCTCTGTAAGTCTTTGGTTAAAAGCAGAAGTTTGGAAGACCTTGTTAAACAAAAAGATAGAAGGAAGAACAGCTTCTCGTTCCAGCTCACCTAACCTGCTTCTTGGTGAGCTCCTCCCATCTTTAGGCTTTGTTTTCTCATCTCTCAGGGAAGAAGTCAGTATCTCCTAAGGGTTCTTCTGCTCTGGCAGCTTATGATTCTGTATATACTCCACTTTCAGATGTCATGAGCCTTTCTAGGTGGATAAGAGGACTACCGGAAGCCATGGGTGGCCCTCTCAGTTCTGTGACCCAGGGTGCACATGTGTGATGCTCAGAGGGCAGCCTAGGAGGGCAACAGAAGACAGCCAATAAGACTGTCAGCTCTTCAAGGAAGTGGGCCACGGATTTGTTAACCTGGGACCTTCATGAATATGATCACACACACACACACAAAGGCCACTTCCAATGAACTGAAATGGCCATGTGGGGACTTGCATCCATACCAGTTTCTGCTAAGGGCTCATCCCCATTAAACCCAGAACCACGTCATTGAAGAGCCTAAGTATGAAGAAAATAGGGAAGGGTCCCTGACTCCTGTCACTGTCTCCTTTCTCCTCCACTGCCCTGAACACAGGACAAGCTCATGCTGCTCCATCTTGAGGTCTGTATCCCAGCTTCACTGTGGCTACATGTTCCCATCAGTGAAGAATGAGATGGTGATGAAGGTAGCTACTGTGTAATGAGCTGTGCTTGCCAGGTGCAAGACCGTGTGCAGCATCCTGGGAATAAGAGCCTCTGAGCAAGCAAGCTGGGAGCCCTCAGCCCCCAAGGCCCATGAGCATGAGGCACCATGGGACGTGTCTCTCTTTCCCTTCTAGAGCTCGAGTGCTATTTACAATGAGTCCCGGTGACTTCATATCCATAGAGTGAAGCCCTTGGGAGCTCCACGGGTAAAGGGAAAAGAGTAAGTGCTTATACCCTGGCCTGAGCAGAAGTGTTTCCCAAGAGGAGATAAACATGTTTATCAACACAAGATCAACACATTAGCATATGTTCTCATGTCAAAACTTCAAGACAAATGTGAAAGATGTGCTTACTACTGATTGATGACATTCTCGTCAGGTTTGGACCCTGTGGTTTACACATGATGGCATCTTGATCATCTGTATGCATTTGCCATCCATATTAAAATATGCCAATATTTGGATACTCATTTGGTGGTTGTGGATCTCCAACTATGAAGCTTTATTTCTCTCTGGGGTACAAGATTATCCTTTCTCCACTTGAAGAAAACAAATGGAAAGGATTGAGAAAGCTGAACATACTCTGAGAGTGGAGAGATTGTAGTGGTGGGGAGACCCAGTGGTCTTACTTCATCTTCTTATTCCCAGGATGCTGCACACGGTCTTGCACCTGGCAAGCACTGGTCAACGTTCATCAAATAGACTGAAGAACAGACAGAAAGACAAAAGGGCAGACATGCATATTGGTAGACAGTAACGATGAAGTTCTTCCGACTGCCACTCTTATTGTGCCTTTAAGCCCCAGTTCCAGTAAGTCCATGGTATCAGGTTACTCTGTGGCTGGCTCCTGTGTCTAGGTAAATTGCCTGGTGCTGCAGGACCCCTGGGAGTGGGATGCAGCATGGTAGCGAGGCTAACATGGCAGCGAGTATTGCCAGTGCTACTCTCAGCTGATTGGCTGCTTTATTGCTGCCTCTCTGCCTGAACCACAAGAACCACTGCTCCAGGATTTCCCTGGCTGAGCACAACTTGCTTCTTCCAGAACACTAACACCACTGCTCGATGGCACCTCACCCTGCCACCACCCTCTTCCAGCAGCCTGTTCTACCTGCTGCACTTGAATTTTCCAGAGCACTTCCAGAGCCTGTTTCTCTCCAGTAAGCAGAGTGCTATCCAGTCTCCTCCAAAGCTGCACACCTAAAACTGCTATTTAGGAGCTTCTGGTAGGAGCAAAGAGCTTCCATTTCCCCAGATCATCTCTATGCAGGGTATATTCTATACAAACTGGCTTAAAACGTTAACTGTGGAGATCCCCACCCTGAAGATTCAGGGCTGTCGGAGAGAGTTAAAAAATGACTACTTGCTAACTTAAAAAACATAAAAACTATAAGCTGATTTTCAAAAATTCCTAGAAAGCAGGCCTGTGTTCCTGTCCCAGTTCTGCCGGCTCTGTAGCCTCGGGTGACAAAGTCTGTGAGCATCACTTTCACTCCCTGAAAGGCAGGATGGCAGTAATGGAAGTATCTTGAAGAATTATATATGAAGTGCTTAGAAGCCAGGCATCCACACCACAAGCGGCTATCACAAAATTATATTAAAAATTATATCCAAGCCAGAACCTCCAGAATTAAACTCACAACTCTCCCACGGGCTCGGCTACTTCTGGTATTCTTCATCTGTGTGAGGACTCACCAAACATTCTTGCACCAGCCCAAATCCCGAGATCATGGCCATCACTCTGCTTTCCCATGCTCTCTATATCTGAACCACCACTACCTTTATCTGTTATCTTTCCTTAAATATTCCCCAATCTGTCCACTGCTTTTCACCTATTCTGCTGTCCTATTGCAAGGCCCCATCATTGGCTCATAGATCATAAAATTGTCTTCTAACGCACCCCCCCCCCACTACTCCTAGCCTCTCAGATGTGTCCATATTTCATGTATTGCTTCTGGATGTCAATCTGGCTATTTCACTCACATGCTTATAGCTGCACAATGCTCTTAGGTTAAACACCTGAATATGAAGATTGACAAGGTCCTACATAGTTGAACTCCACTCTCTAGACCCATTTCATACCCAACTCATTCCACTGGGCCTTCCATTTGGTCTCTAAAATGAATGTTGCATCTGCTAGACATGAACCTCTTTAAACTCATTTCTTGTCCTATAATGTTCTTCCCAGACTCTCTTCTTATAATGAGCTCCCACATGATCACTAATACAACTCCTTCACTCCTTCCTAGGGATGTCTTCTCTGCCTGTCAGACTAGGCAATGTCTTCTTGTACAGGTTCTCTAAGACTTTCTGCATCTCTCTTCTATCACAGTTACTACAATTGTGATCACATATCAATTTAGTACCTAAATGCGATTATACAAATGTTTCCACCATATTCTAACCTTATCAGGGAACTAATGTACTAAGCATAGTTTCTGAAAAATATCTCTAATGTCATTAAAAGACTAGACAGAAGGTGGTCTTCACCAACCTGTAATAGTAATATGCCAACATGTTGCAGACTAGCAAACCCAGGGAGAGAATGTAATTTGAACTTAAACCCAGGCATCTTATGCAGTTGACCATGTTCCCATTTGTCTTCATCCTAATTACCCTCAGGGCTTAGTTTGACAGATCAGAGAGAAACATGGAGATGGGGATATAGCAATGTGAACTTCACAAGAAAGACAAGAGAATCTCTGCCATTTTTGCCTGTCCGGTCACTTCCTCTCTTCTACTAGTGGGGAACAGTTTCTCTTTTGCCAATCACAGAATTACACTAAGATAATATTCTTCTTTCTTTGGAGAATTGAACTGTTATGAAGAAATCCAAAGGGAGAGAATACAGTCAGAATTCCATCTCAAAGATGCTGCCCTTTGGCCAGTAGAGCTCTCTGGAATCATTTCCCACCTAAAACCTGGCTCTTTCTTTATGTCATCCTTTAAATCTGAAACTCACTCAGTATGCTATGACTATATAAATTTTTGGTGTTTATTTATATACTTGCTTCTTTGGCAGTATTAGTTCTTTGCCCCATAGAAAATTAACTGATGCAATCTGGAAAATGAAATTACCTGAGGAGAGCTCAGATTTTATTTCACACAAAAATATATCACATTCCTTCCACATATTTATACAACACTTAACAAAAAAATGGATCACAGATTAGAATAAAAGGAAATTTTCAATAACTTTAAAAAGTAAGAATTAACATTTTCAAATAAATAAAAATTCCTAAAATTTAATCATGCCAATAAAAAATGACAGACTTTTGCCTTTAACTAAAATGTGATTGAAGACCAAAGCCAATACTGCATGTATGCCTTCCTATCACTTCAAAAGATTTGTTGGATGCCAACGATGTAGCACTGTACTAGCCACTGATCAAACCACTTCATGAGTAGATTGACGTCCTTGAACGGTCAGCATAGGGAAATAGCACTTATTGAATGCTTACTGTACACCAAACATGTGCTAAACTTGTATTCATTTTACCATTTAATCCTCACAATAATCTCAATGAGATAGGAATTGTTAATTTCATTTTATGGATAATAAAACTGATACTCAGAGTAGGTAAATTGACCAAGGTCACAGAGGTTCAAGAAGAAAACTGAAACCCAGATTTGCTTGACAGCATAGTCCAAGTTGTTCTCACTATACTGTTAACTAGTTTAATGTCATCTCTAAGAAGCAAAAGCTACAAAGGAAACATCAGATCAGCCCCAGAAATAGATGGTGGGAAATCTGATTATCAGGAGTAAGATTCAAATGTCACATTGGCAGCAAGCCTGTCTTTCTTCCTTCTCCTCCCCTCCTTCAGCCCTCCTGTCCTCCTGTCCTCCATGTATATATCCATCCACTCATCCAAACTTGATTGAGTCCTCTTTATGTTCTTCATGCAGTAGAACTGGGTGGCAGAGCACAGAGCACATCTGACAGGCTCTGCCTTTATAAATCTAATCCTGTCTGTACTAGGAAGACTGATGATTTAAACAAGAGACTGCAACACACTCCTGGGAGCCACAAGGCATTTTCCCAAACTATCAATGGAACTCACAACAACCTCATGAATGGCAGTCTGAAGAATAATCCATCCTGGGTGGGAGTTGTAGCTCAGTGGTAGAGCACTTGCCTCACATGTGTGAGGTCCTGGGTTCAATTCTCAGCACTGAAAAAAAAAGTGAATATATAAGAATAAACATTCTTTTTATTCATGAGGATAAAGAAGGACACACACACATAACTTGGCCATGCACCTATCAAGCCAAACAGCCCCCTTCAATGGAGCAACTGCAATTTCTATATAGGTTGTCCAATGCTATTCCCTATTTTCTTCTCCAGCCTCAATCATGATCCTAGATTCTTTCCTGCAGCCATCAATGAAAGCATCAACTAAAGAACCTGAAACTAATGAGGACCACACACCACTCTGGAAATTGTTGAATTTCTTTGACTTCAACTCCTGTCACACTGCTCTCAGCCTGCTTTGCTAAGCCTGGAAAGACTCCCACTGCAGCCTTACACCTGCTCTCGCCTCCCTTTTGCTATCTCTCTGAGGACAGCCACCAGATCAATTGAAAAAGATCATTTAAACTGAGGAGCAGGGGAAGGGCATGTGTGAGAGGGAGAGGAAAACAGAAATTCTAACATAGAATAAGCTAGAAAAAGGGAAAACATGGCTAGAGCTGGAAGCATAAAGAAATTATCTATTTTTTACTTTAACCTGGGATAAGTCACTATCCCTGGCTCTTCAATTAATTCCTACGGTATGAAATAAAAGCTGATCAACAGCTTTTATTCAGATAGTCCCTGAATTTCTTCCAGAATGGAAAGTCAACAGTTGAAGATTGATTCTGTAGGAAACAATACTAGCTTCTTTTGTATCCTTCCAGGTGCTAATGAGAACCTAATGAGGCAATGGATAGAGGAGTTTGAATAACACTGAAAGCCTCCACAGCTAATAGGATCTCCTGCCCCTCTTCAAATCAAGCCCCATGTCGCCTCCATCAGAGATCACGCCTAGGTCCCGGGATCACAGGAATTCAGAAAGAACTACAGAAGTCACATAGTCCAGTGCTCCACACATTCATGAGCAAACGGATCTTCTGAGAGCTGTGTAGAAATACACACTATGATTCAGGAGGCTCGACTGGGCACATGTTATGCTTTTCTAATAGGCTCCCACATGATACCCTGCACAGGTCTGCAGAGGACTCAGGATGGAGATGCCATTGGCCCTTACTGGAGTTGGAACCTTGTCCAGCTGCCCTGATTCTGATCAATCTCCCATCTCCCTTAAATATCTCCCTGCAAGGGAAGTCCCTGCCTCTCACAGAACAGCTTTTATTTGTATTCAGAGAACTCAGAATGTCATTAGAAACCTCTTTCTTATTTCCATTCAATATTCACCTTTTTCTCGTGTTTTTATTTGGGCCAAGAAGGGTCAGAGAAAACCTTTGATTTATCTTCCAGATGACAGTCTTTTAGAAATGAGCAAACCATTCCCCAAATTACACCCAACCCAAACACTCTCTCCTCCCTGTTAAATCTCCCAGGGTTTTTAATTCTCCCTTTTATAATTTTTTATCTCCTTATCATCTTGGTAGTCAATACCTGGCTTGTTTCAAATTTCCAAGTACTTACTGAAAAGTTTTCTTACTGAAATTTTAATCTGTTTCTATGCTGTTTTCAAAAGCCTGGTTTTCTACTTATTGTAAAAAAATTACATAAAAACCACTTCAAAAAAAACTGGAAAATGACCATTAAATTTTAAATAAATAACAATATTATATCCCCCCAAAGAAACATTAGAGGTACCCAATGTTAGCAATATTTCAGGGGCATGTGTGCCAATCACTTTTGTGGAACTGAAATTTTGAACATCCTCTTATGAAGATTGATTGAACTTTTAAAACATCTAATAAAATATATTACAAAACAATAGATTGAATTTAACTTTTCAGTCCTAACTTTCTGACCCAGGAATTTACATGAATCTAGTTATCAGAAATATTTTCTTCCCAATTTTCTCTTTTAACTTGACAACACAACTATTACTATTATGATGGCTTCTATTAAGACCAAGATCATTAACTCTTATTGAGCACTTTCTTTGTGTCAGGTAGTTATGTTTATTTATAATGACCTTGATGGAGAAAGTATTAATGTTACAATTTTTACAGAGCAGAACAGTGGCTCAGAGAGAGGTTAAGTACATTCTCAAGGTCACACAACCAGGAAGTAGGGCTTAGAGACACGAAGCAGTTCTGTAGGTATTTGTACTTCTTCTTCTAGACTGCCACCATCTACATCCTAGTGACTGTCCTCCTTCATTTTAACAAGTGGGATGATATTAAGTGCTCTTATCTGCCTAACTTTACCTATTTCCTTACTGTATCCAAAGAGATCTCTTTGAAGATCATGATTTTCCTGGTTAAGATATTGCTCATTGGCTTCTGTAATAACAACCAAAGCAAAACCAAAGTCCTTGGCATGACCTACATGTTCCTGTGTGGCCTTCATCTCATAGACACCCAGGACATTTGCACATGCTCTTTACTTTGCCTGGAAGGTTATTCTTCCAACCTGCATCCCAATACTTAATACTTTTAGTTTTAGCTAAACTCTGAGATCTCAGCTTCAGAGTCTATCTTAGAGCACTATGTTATGGTCTTAATGTACTCACCAAAACCCATGCTGAAATTTAAAGCCCATTGTGGGATATTCAGAGTGCAGACACTTAACCTGACTATAATATTTAGAGGTGGGACCTTTGGAATATCATTAAGGTTAACTGAGGCCATAAAGGGGTGGCACTCATCTAATGAGACTGTGACTTAATAAGGACAGGAGACCTGAGCTAGAACACTTTGTCTTACCATGTAATATGTGACATCACTTCAGGACTCTGCAGAGTCTCCACCAGCCAGAACAACCTCACCAGATGCAGCCTGTCAGTCTTAGATCTCCAGAACTGTCAGCCAAATGAACCTTTACTCTATAAATTATCCAGTCTATGGTATTTTATTATAGGAACAACAAATGGACTAAAAGTTCAAACTATAATAAAGTACCTCTCTGTTGTGACCCTGTTATACTTTTACATTACTATGTGATTAGCTGACTACTCCATCTCTCTCACTGGGCTGCAAAATTCCTCTATTTTTATTCAAAATATCTTCCATAGTGCCAGGCATACTGAGTGCTATTTATAGGCAAAGTTAATATGTAAATAATGCTAACATAGCTAATGGCCCCTTCCTTTATACAATGACTCAATTTATAACAGAATCATCTAAGAATGCTTTCATATAAAAGTATTTTAACAAGTCCTATTAACTTGGGGGCATAACATTTTACTTTTTAATTTAAATAAAGAAGTCAGCTACGGACTGGCTCAGGTGAGTGAGATGTGTCTATCTAATGTAGGTATCCCTGAAATTCATGGCTCAGCCATTTATATGAAAATAAAATAACTCTGTTCCATGGAAACTGAGTTGTAACTGGGTGCAAAGCCTTGTCCTCAGACATCAGAGGGGCAGGTCTTGTGCAGGTCCTGGCACTGACGACAGTTATCTACGTGAGCTCATGAAGCATTTCATCTTTCTAAATCTTACCTTTTCTTTCTGTAAAACAAGAGTAATGAAAAGGTTTCCACCTGAGGTTGTTTCAAGGATTTAAACAGATAATTAGCTCAGTGCCATGCACAGGGAACATTCCCTTAGGGAAGGAGGAGCTGCTGGTGCAGTTGCTGGTGATTAAGATGGAGGAGGAGGAGGGAGAGGAGGAGGAGGAGGAAGAGAAAAGGAGGAGGAGGGAAAGAATTAGAAGAATGGGAGGAGGGGGAGGAGGAGGGGAGGAAGAACAAGAAGAGGAGGAGGAGGAGGAGGAAGAGAAAGAAGAGGAGGAGGAGGAAGAAAGATAATTCCCTCAGAGAGATGAGATGCTTAAATGAATAGAAAGATTTTAAACACTACTGGGTCAGAAAATTTGGACAAGTAGGGGCTTTTATGTCCTTTGAAATCATACCACAAACCCGGGTGAGGGCTTCACTGAGTCATATTCTGATCTGCAGGGAACACTGCACATTGTGGATGCAGCTCAGGTATACACTCTTATTAAGACACAATTACTAAAGTCTCCATCTGCTGGAGTTTAAACACCCTTCGTCATTCTGTTTCTAATCAATCCAAGTCATTCAGACTGGAGCTGAGATGCAGTGTGATGCTTTGGATTCAAGGAGTCTCCCTAAAGCTCCTATTCATGCAGGAATATTCAGAGGTGAAACAATTTGATTTGAGAGCTGTAACCTAATCCTAGTCCAAATGGACTGGCTGGGTGGTAACTGTGGGCTGATGGGGCGTGGATGAAAGAAGTGGGTCACTGGGAGCATTCCCTGGGAAAGGTTCATAAGCCCTGCAGCCCCTTCCCCTAACACCATTCTCTTCGGCTTCCTGGAAGCCATGAGCTGAGCAGCGCTCTTCTACCATGCCCTTCCACCATGATGTTCTGCCTCAACTTGGGCTCAGAGCAATGGAGTCAGTCAATCCTGGACTGAACTTCTGAAGCCATGAATGAGAATGAACTCCTCCTCCTCTGTGTTGTCCTCTTCAGGTATTTCGGTCACAGTGTTGAAAAGCTGACTATCACACTGATGTTTTTTCCTTCAGAGAATTCATAAAGAAACCAATGGCCACCCCCAACTCTAATCCTGGACGTGCAACATTTCTTGCCACCTAAATTTTCCCTGGCTTTTGTGAATCTAGAGATGTGTCTGTGAAAATTGATCTAAATCAAGGACCCTTCTCCTTTCTTTCCTATAAATCTTCTGGAATGCATACTCACCAGAGTTCATAAACAGAGGAGGACAGGATCAGCCATCAAAGATGGAAGAATTACCATAATTAACCAAATGTCATGGACATTATGGAATATAATAAGGGAACTTAGCCATCATCAACAGTTCTGTCAATTTAATGATAAAGAAACTCATTTAACAAACTGGCCAAAATTGAACAGATTTTTTTTGTTTTGTTTTGTTTTGTTTCCAAAGAAGAGATTCAAATGAGCAATAGGTACATGAAAGGTGCTCAGTGTCACTATTCATCAGGGAAATGCAAATCAAAACCACAAAGAGATATTACCTCACATCTGTTAGGATACTATTGTCAAAAAGGCAAGAGACAATGAGGGTTTTTGAAGATGTGGTTATAAGGGAAACTGTGTATAACTGTGGTGGAAAAGTGAATCATATAATTTTATGAAAAACAGCATGGAGATTCCTCAAAAAACAGAACTATGATCATGCAATTCCATTTGAATACATATCCAAAAGAATTGAAATCAGGATCTCAAAGAGTCATCTGCATTCCCATATTCATTGCAGAACCATTCATCATAGCCAAATGATAAAATCAGCCAAATGTCTATGCACAGATGACTGAGTAACAAAATTGTGGCATATTCTTACAACAAGATATTATTCAGTCTTAAAAAATCCTGGTTTACCAAAACAAAAACAAAAACAGATGAACCTGGAAAGGATTGTGCTAAGTTAAATAAGCCAGGCATAGAAAGAGAGGGATAGAAAATTGTAAGTGGTTTTAAATATAGATATATTTTTGAGATATAATGTACAGATTTGAATATTGATCAATGTCAGTCCATTTGGGCTACTTTAACATTTAATATTCTGGGTGAATTATAATAGCAACAATAGTTTATTTCTCATAGATTTGGAGGCTGGGAAGACCAAGACCAAGGTGGGGCAGATCTAATGTATGGTGAGGGCTCACTTGCTGGTGCAGAGGTAGGTGACATTGTTCTGCTGTGTCACCAAGGGCAAGGGTCTGTTCCAGGCCTCTTTCATAGACACACTAATTTGATCCATGAGTGCTGCGCCCCTCCCCTGACTCAGGCAATGGCAAGGCCCTACTGAGGTGGATGGCGCAAGGCGTCCATCCTCTGGAGGAGCGCAGTATGTTTCTGGGAATGGGCTGATTTGTTTTTGTATTCCTTTAATAAGTATAGTTGCGACTTCTCATATGACCATTAAGTATGAAGGAAAAAAACATGACTTTCCCAATTAATGCAACTACTTCTAAAGAATAAATCTGTTTGCTCTAAATGCAATGATTCAGCTGTGGAATGTAAATTGTTATTGTTTAATGAACACCCCCCTGTAGGAAAAACAGTCAAGGAAGTTTTTGAGAAATTAAATTAAAAACTAGAAAAGAAGAATTAATGTTAAGAAGACAGATTAGCGCTTAGTACTGGTCAACTTGTTCTTGTTCCTGTGCACAATGGTTTGTGCCCTTACTGTTGTTTGATTAAAATTAGTAGCCTCTCTTTTCAAGTTAACCACTTGCCATAACCGTGGCACCGATTCTAGTCAGTAAGTCAAGAAAGAATAGTCAAGGTATAGGCCAATAGTCTGGGACATTTCTAACAATTATTAAAAGCTAATTAAGCAGAAACAGCTCAAAGCAAAACATGAACTGAAAGTAAAAATGCTTTCTTATGCATAAGCCAAGATACATTCTTCTTATCTAATTGTAGCTACGTAATATTCTATTTCTTTGAATAATGATTCCTGTTTTGTAACCACAAAGTACTGTGAGCCTGCCAAAATGAAAAGTATATATGATTAACGTCACAAGTAAAGATTGGGATTCAGCACCTTCACTTTGGTGTCTGTGTTGTTTCTCCATCCCCTTTCGCCGACTCCTCACCATGTCTCCTGAGACCCCCCTGTTGGAGCTGGACTCCGACACATGAGAGATTTGCTCCCATGAGCCAGTCACTCCCTGCAGACCCTCCTCATGATACCATATCACATTGGGGGTGAAGATTTCAACATATGAATTTTGAGAAGACAAAATATTCAGATTCATAGGATTCACTTGATGTGGGATAAAGGAGAAAGCAAAGTCATAAAAAGACACAGGTTTCTAGCTGGGACAACTAGCACACAGTAATGCTACTCACTGAACAGGGAACACAGGAGGTCAGCTGTAACAGACTCCATCTCAGACATGCCGAATTTGAGATACCTATGGAACACCATGAGAAGACACTGAGTAATCAGTAGGATATAAGCAACAAGAATAGGATTGCCAGCAGGATCTGTAAATGCCAGCCAACCTAAGTCACCATAACCTGAAGCCACAAATAGGTGGCCACTCAGCCTTAGTTGAGTGACTCCAGCAACATGAGACCCATTTCTATTTCGTGTGCTCCAAATGCTTAGTTTTCATCCTGAGACCTGCCACCTGTTGTTCTTGGTTCTGTTCTAGGAAATTAATTAGGATAAATAAAGTTTTTTTCTTTAATTAAAAATGAATACTTCTAGTAGACTTCTTACTGAAGTATATAGCAACTACCCTCCATATGCCTATGGACTATTGACTCATATCCAAGAAAGTCAAAACTTCCTATAATTCAATATTCAATTCTTTACTACTTGTACTAAGAAAAAAATAATAATAACCAGCAAATAATTTTACATGTTAAGAAAAAAATTACAGTTAAAAAAATAGGATGAGATGAAATGTTCTGCTTGTTAAAATGTTTCCAGAGCTACTAAAAAAAAAAAAAAGAAAAAAAAACAGAGCATACTAATCGTCAATTTAAAGTCACTATTATGAACTTAGTATGACTTGAACATTTTAAATTACTTCTATTCACATGTTGTCTTTAGAACTATTTCCAAAAAAAAAAAAATTTCCCTGATCATTGCCCTGTCAGAACTGGGTATACTCTGTGACATCTTTGGTCGTGGTAGCATAGTTTTCTTAATGTGCTGTGAACGATTAAAACTTTGAGTTTGTGATATATATGGCATGCAATTATGAATTGTTGGGACAGCATATCAGTATTTGAAAATATTGGCCCTTGGTTATCTCTTCAGAAAAATTTGCCTTCGAATTTGAAGCGGGAAAATCACTGAAATAACTGTTTTGAAAAGAATCAAACGTGGGGCTGTAGATGTGGCTCTGTCGAGTGCTTGCCTACTATGTGTGAGACCCTGGATTTGATCCCCAGTGCAAAAGAAAAAGAAAAAAAAAGATTCACAGTACATGATTTTTTAGGAGACTTGGTATACATGTTAAGAATTATGTACAAACTGAAATGTCTTTGTACTGATCCTAAACACAACCAAAAAAAAAATTCAATTATGAAAAAGAAATGTATATTTTTAAACCCTTGAATCAGTGAAAAGTATCTATTTTTACCTACTTGAAAGCAGTTAAAAATATGTCTAACCCAAGTTTTCTCTGTATTAGGATAAATGACTCCAACTCCATCTACCATCCCAGGAATCTTCACTGGATTATGCCACCTTTACCACAACCTTCTCTAAGTGCAGAACTCAAAAACGGAGCTACTACCCTTGGTCTGGCCTAACTTGTGCATGACAGAACTGAAGAAAGCCCTTGTTATTCTGGATACACTACTCTCATTGATGTTACCAAGGTTACCTGAGCATTTCCCACCCTCCAGAGTTGAGAACTGGGAACACTATGCCTTTGAACTAAGGTTCTATTTCCAGAGTTCTCTGAAAAATATGTTCACAATCTATAAAATAAACACTTTCTTGTATGTGGTAATGACTTTTCTTATCATGCCTCCCACAAATGTGGTTGCTTTATAGCCAAGCTAATTGCTATTACACCTCTCCATTTATGATCCATTTATTGAGTAATTGCTCATTGAATAGAATGGTATGGAGAGGAATTCCTCAGAAAGATGGGAGTGAGGAACCAACACTTTCACAGTCTCCCAGCAGTGTTATTACTGTTCTGCAGGTTGGTAGTTGTCTGTTGCTTCAGGAAAATCTATTCCAATTTACTGAGTCAAAATGAAATGGAAATAGAGGATTGCCATAAAAAAAGGTTCTAAAAATACATGGCGTTAGTCTAGAGGCCAGATGTTGAGCAACCAGAGAACTGTTATTAAAGGCCGGAAGTGTCCACCTGGGAAGCTGATAACTTGTCCTTTGAATTTATAGGTCTCTGCAACAAGAGGACCCACATGCGGAACTGGTGGAGAAAATACTGCTCTCTTTTCTGTCGTAGAGAAAAGCTTGTGCCACCCAGAGATCCTGGAGTTTTAAATCACAGAAGTAACTAGGTAGAATGTTACAGTGTCTCCAGTGCATCAGGGAGAAAGTTATTTGGCCTGAAAGAAAAAATTTAAGCTAAATTTTGCTTATGAATGTTGCATCCAGAGGAGTAGAAGGTGTAATCATGAATTCCATTTAGCAAGGTGTTTTGGTTTTCTCCTGTCAAGCAGGTAATAAGATGGCTCTTCAAACAACACTGTATAGGATCAGGAATGGCTATATAAATTGATTTAGCCCATGAAATGTGAACAAAATAAAAGTAAGTCATCTCCATGCAGAAAATTTAGGAGTCAGAATCCCTATAGGAATCCTGTCTTAGGATTTATAAAAATATATGTTGGCACCTACGTTCCAATGTGTGAGCAATAGAGAATAGAAGCTACCAGGCAATCCTTGTTGAACATGTAAAATGAGCAAGGAACCACCACTCTGCTTATGTTAACCCACTGTAACTTGTGCATTTTTTTTGTGAGACCTAACCTGAAGAAAATAACTGACACATCATCTGAGCATCAGCAAGCCCCATAGCTTTGTGTGCATCAAACTCCTTACTTGTAATGGCAGGAATAAAAAAGAGCCTACCTCATGGGTGATACTGTAAAGATCACATGTACTAATACATATGAGAATCTTACAGTGGTACCTGAGCAAACAAGCACTCACCCACCATAACTAATATATTCCTTTATTTGATAGATGTAGTAGATGCTACTGAAATTCTCATATCATATCCTCTCGTCCCCTATCTCAGCCATAGTTACAAAGGGCAGTCCTGTGCAAGCTCAGACTCACTAGTACTGATAAGCGTGCACATCACTTCATGCTGCATTTCTATTTTTCTACCCATAACTTTCTCTAGATGATCAAAAACAGTTCAGGAACTTAGCAGAGTTACTGCCCCCAGGAACAACCTTCAATCAACAGGGGACAGAAGTCAATAGGTGAATACTCCAGCTTCGGGTCAAGATGAACAATTCCGAGAGGTTCTCTGCTATATTATCAGGAAATCCCAGTAGCACTGACTCCCTGTTGCTGCTCCCTGAGACTTGTCACACACGAGTCCCCCTGCAGCCTCAGTGTTAATTCAAATCTACTGTCAAGGGTTGGAAGTGACCTCATACTCCTCTCCCCCTAAGAATTCTTCAGGGAAAACACCACCACCTGCACCCCACATTCCCTACAGGGTGTTGACCACCTTGTCCTCACCAGCTGCACATAGGGGTTGCAGGTCCAGCCTCTGGGGATCTGGGGGTGGAGTTCCACGGACTTCCTTAGCAGCTTCTCTGACTGGCATTCTTGTTCAAATGTTAATCAAAACTGGGAGGTCCTTAACCATTCCAAGCACACTCCCAATTTTTAAATCATGTAATAATTGTTTTTACCTCAATAAAAACATTCTCATATTCATTTATCATCATTAATATCACGTTACTGATTTAACATAATATACCATTACACATTACTTATATTGAATGTATAACCTCTTCTAGCAAGCCTATAAAACAAAACTTATTTTACTCATTTAGTTGATGGAGTAACTGAGACTCGCAGATATGAAATATGATTCTTATAGTCACACACCTAGGAGGAGGCAGAGCCAGGATTCAAAGCCCAAGGCTACCCAAGAGTCCATGTCTTAGTCTCTTCCCACATCATCTCCAGGCACTGAAACTATTACTTTATCCCTTATTAAACATCCTTCTACTTATTAGCTCCTCCACATCATCATGTGAAGATGTCTTTCAATCTTTAATCTGTGGCTCTATGTATTATGAAGTCCCTTCCACAATCCCATGTTTGAAATCTGCTGTTATCTACCCTCATAATTATTTTTTATTTTAATTCCTTATGTCTTAATTGGAATTCTTCATCTCAGATTTAAACTTTTTTCTGTTTCATCAGAAATATACATTCAAGAGCTGGGGTTGTGGCCCAGAGGCAGATCACTCGCCTACCATGCGTGAGGTACTGGGTTCAATCCTCAGCACCACATAAAAATAAAGATATTGTGTACACCTATAACTAAAAAATAAATATTTTTTTAAATATACATTCAAAGTTGTAAATAGTGGCTTTAACATCAAACATATCATTAATATAAGGGCTCTAGTTCTGATTCTATACTGGCTTTTCTATATCTGTGGTCACTTAGTGCTATTCAACAAATTTTCCTGTCTCTGATTTCTGTGCATGTGATAAGACAGCACCTCCTGCCCCTGTTGTGGTTTAGTCACTACATATGACCAACCCTGGTTCATAGACTGTGAGCAAAAGCAACATATGTTTCTATCCTTTGGCCTTAGGCATGCAATTACCTAGGTAGGGCTTCTAAATCTGCCTTACCCTCTGCACAAGGACCAGCAAAATTCCAGATAATGACCACTGCAATAGCCAGGATTCTGAGGGCATGTAACCAAGAGCTCAGGTAAATATCAAAATGTGTTCCAGCTGACACTTGATTGATTTGTAGTGTAAGTAAAAAAATAAGTCTTGTTTTAAACCACTGAGATAGGGTGATAATTTATTACAGTAAGTAAACCATCCCATCTTGACCTATTATTCTTGAACAAGTCATCTTTAAGTTTCATTATCCAATTTAGCAAATAAAAGGAAAGGAGAAATAACATTTAGCGAGTATCTCCTAAGTTCAAGGGGCTTTGACATATGCAATTAAAAAAAAAACAGACAATGTACTGTCCCTTGTTTAAAAAAAACAAATAGTCTAAATCGGAAGACATCTCTCAGCTTCGCTGCTTTCATAGTAATCTAATCCACTATCTCTCACCAGCCTCTCCTTATTTAATTCTCCTATTCAAACTCCTCCAAAGAATTCTCCCTGTAGCTTGATTTAGATTCAAAGAAACTTCAGTTTGAATAGATTCAAACTTTTTATGATACTCTATAAGAGTTTACACAAGCTGGTACCTGCCAGTCATGTCAGTCTGATCATACTCTCCTGACCACTCGTGAAGTTCCTGAAACATGGCTTCTTTCTGCATCACGATCTTTGCACTTGCTGTTGGTTTGACTGGGAATACACTTCCTTAGCTGTTTTATGGCTGACATTATGATTCAGAGTTCAGCCCAAATGACATATCCTGAAATAAGCCTTCTTTGGCCATCCTTGAAAACTATGGATTTTTTTAAATCTCAAATCATATTATTAATTTATTAGTTCACTAGTATACTTTCAGAATTCCCAACTCAAAAAAAAAAAAAGTCTCATGAAGGCAGAGACCTGCATTTCTTGTTTACTAATATTTCCCCAAAGTCTAGAACGGTGCCTGGCACAAAATGAATTCTCTGGGAATATTTGTTAAACAAAATAAAATTAATGATGCAGACAAAGAAGTGAGCACTGGGAGTGTAGATCTCCCAGCCATCCTAAATCTCAATGATTGTGTCTGATTCTGAAACCCAGTTGCTTTTTTGAGCAGGCAAAAGTGATAGAAATGTCAGGTAGCATGCAGGGCTAGAGGACGGGTCAATGTCTTTATAGGCTTGGGATTCTATTGTGCATGTAATCAAAACCAATGCCACATTGATCATGCTTTCCCCAGAGAGCCAGGACTGTCCAATGCAACAAGGTAACTTGAGAAATCTATCGATCTCCCATTTTTGTCTTGTTGTACAAATGACAAGGATCACTGGAGATCCGTATTCTGTTCCCCGGGACTGGGGAACTTGCATTTGTATTTCCCACAGTCTTGCAACCTGCTCTGCTGGGACTGCCCGCCCACTCTTTATTCTTGTTCCAGTGTCTCAGTCTGTGTAAGCTATTTTCCCAGCTTCTTCCAATTCTCAGAAAGGTCTCCTCCTCCCCCCTGCTCCCTGCACACAAAGCCAGCTGTCCTCTCAAAGCAGTGCAGTCTGACACACGCTCATTGGCCCACAGCCTGGGGAGGGGCGGGGCTTCTGTCTCAGGGGCTCTTCAAAAAGGCTCACAGTGAGAGCAGCCCAAACTGGAGGCTGAAGCACTCACTCCCTCCCAGCCTTCTTCACTGAGCCTGTGCCTCTGAACTGCTTCCTCTTTCCTGTCTGGCTCAGCTGGGGATTGAGCCACATACCAGGGGACTCTGGGGTCTGGGATTTAATGTCAGTGATGGAAAAACTTAAAAATGCTTCCTGGATCCACCAGCAGGAATTGGAAGATCCACTCAAGAAGTACTTGAACAGCACCGAGGACTACCTGGCCTACCTGTGCGGGCCTCCCCGCAGCCACCTCTTCCTCCCGGTGTCTGTGGTGTATGCTCTGATTTTTGTGGTGGGGGTGGTGGGCAATCTTCTGGTGTGCTTGGTGATTCTCCGGCACCAGACAATGAAGACACCCACCAATTACTACCTGTTCAGCTTGGCTGTGTCTGATCTCCTGGTCCTGCTCCTGGGAATGCCCCTGGAAGTCTACGAGATGTGGCGCAACTACCCCTTCCTATTCGGGCCTGTGGGCTGCTACTTTAAGACTGCCCTCTTTGAGACCGTGTGTTTCGCCTCCATCCTCAGCGTGACTACGGTCAGCGTGGAGCGCTATGTGGCCATCCTCCACCCCTTCCGTGCTAAACTGGAGAGCACCCGCCGGAGGGCCCTCAGGATCCTGGGCATCGTCTGGGGTTTCTCCCTCATCTTCTCTCTGCCCAACACCAGCATCCATGGCATCAAGCTCCACTATTTCCCCAATGGGACCTCGGTTCCTGGCTCTGCCACCTGTACAGTCATCAAGCCCATGTGGATCTACAATTTCATCATCCAGGTCACCTCCTTCCTCTTCTATGTCCTCCCCATGACGCTCATCAGTGTCCTCTACTACCTGATGGGGCTCAGGGTGAGTAGCCAGGATAACTGGTCAGGGCAGCATTGCTTCATTTTCACTGCCTCAAAGTTCAGAGACAAACTTAACAATTTGAGAACGTCAGAATTGGAAGGGAGCATAGAGGAAAATAGGATGAGTTCAGATGGAAAATAAGAAGTTAAAAAATATGCCCCCAAAACACAACTATACGTCATTTCCTTTAGCTTATCTTGCATTATTCTTTCCTCTAGACTTTTTTTTTTTCTCATGTCTTAGTGTTTCTAAGAATCAGCTCAAAAACTTACTACGGGTCCCAATATGCACACTTTACCCATGGGAAAATCTGCTTTAGGAGGTCTGACAAGGAGCTTCACTTTAAATTAACACATTAGGTCATCTGGGCTTGGTGGACACACTTTGAAGCACCCTTCCACACTTCACTGTCTCTTTCCTGTCCCTACATCTAATGCTTATGTGGACATTTTCCTCTGTACTAACTTGATCTCAGTAAGATACAAACTATCCCTATTTTATAGTCCAAGAGAGACATACTTTTTAAAGTCAAATACTTTCTTGTGGCTTCTTTATGCTTGTAATCAAATTAAAATTATATATATGCATATATATATATATATATATATATATATATATATATATATATATATTG
>NW_025999869.1:20726713-20765150 GCF_001458135.2 Marmota marmota marmota
TATATATATATATATATATATATATATATATATATATATATATATATTGCATATAAATATATATGCATATAAATAGATACATACATATAAATAAATATTGATTTATATATCATGAGCTGAGTGATACCAGCTTGGTCTCCTCTTGAGCAAGTAGGGATTGACAGGTAGGGAGGTCAACAGATACATGAGATAGAGCAGAAGAAAGTTAAGAGATCTCTGGGATTAAGATAAAGCAGCACTTAGTTTGCAACATATCTTAAAACTAGAAGTTACCTTCCTTTGCTCATGTTGGTAAAGTGGTGTCCTTTTTTAAATCTTTTATTTTCTGTGGCACTAAATTATCTGGGAGAAATCATATTTGACAAGGGAAGAAATGAGTCTGTAAAATTCCTAGTATATCCTGTGCCAAGTTCATAGAGGTACAAATCTTAACTGTGACACCTCTACACTCGTGTAAGAGGGTAGCTTGTGTAACAGTTCTAAAGCCATTTAGACTCCCAGGTCTTCAGCTGACATAGAAATTGCCTTTAGGCAAGCCACATAGTTCTCCTGGAGTGACTTCTCCATTCATAAAATGGAAAAGCCACGTCAGATCATGTCTAAGGCTCCTTCTAGCTTTAAAGGTCTGTGATTCATTTTAAAGAGAGAAAAATAAAACTGTGAGGGGAACAAAACGTGAATTACAAATGAAAGGAGAAATGAAAAGAATTCACTCACAAAATGTGCTTCAAGAGGGCTTTGACAGTATACATTATGTAATAATCAGGGTCCTTCCATCTCAGTCCATCTCTGAGAAAGGATACTCAAAACTGAGTGTCCCATGGGGCAACCTTTGGAGTACCTATTTTCCCTAAGATGACTATCAAGGTCTAAGGAAGAAAAACAAATTTAAGTGTCACAGACATATGAGCACTGGAGTATATCTAAACATGCAGAGGGCTGTGCTACTTTTCCCTTGAGTTCTGGCATTTATTCATATGTTACCCCAAAAGCAGTTCAAAGCCATGTCTGTGAATGCCTTTTGCATCAATTTTATTAGGAAGAAGAGACGACACACATTACCAAGTATCATAAGTCCTGTGAGAAATCCACACCCAAAACTAATAAATATCATCTCGCCCAACACCAAACAATCACTTATCTTGGCTCCATTTGGGGAAAATATTTAAATTCGAATAGGAAACATTGCCAGTTACATTTTTGTTTTTGTTACATTTTTGTTTCACTGTCATGAATCTACAGTTAGGTTGCATCAGGAACTGAGTGACAGCTCAGAAAGAGGTTAGAAACCACCTAAGTTTGCTTACTCTGAGTAATGCAACTTAATGACATCTTATTCTCAGAAAAGATGAGGCATCGTCCAGGGTACTAGAGGATACCAGGAAATCTATAAAAGTCATTCCTACAGTAATGTAAACACCTGTAGACTGGAAGCTTGGAAAATCAGCCATATTCTGTGGCAATGGTTTGAGAGATTTTATACTTTTTGCTTGAAATGTCCCTGCTGCCCACCACTACAACTCCATTGTCTTTCTTAACTCTCAGTTATCCTCTAAGTCATACTTAGTCACACTTCCTTAAAAAAGCTCTCCAGATCCCCTAGTTATATCAGGTCCCTATTGTAGGTGCTCATGGCTTTTAGTAATTTTCCTTCATTACAATTTATAACTCCATACTTGTAGAATTCCTTAATTAACTTATTTCTCCCAGGAGCTCAGTGAGTGCATGAGGACTAAATGACTTCTCTCTTACTAGACTTTTAACTTCTGTACCTTTAAAAGGAAAGACTTGGAAACATTTGTCTCAAAGGGCATTTTTTGATCTCTGAGATTTAAAGAGACCCAAGCAATCCTAAAGATAGTTAAGTTATTGACCCTCTTGGCAAGTTTAAAGGTGTAAACATCTCTGGATGCCCTAGCCTCCCAGAGGCAGCAAGCCCAGAACTGACGACATCACAGGCCCAGGGAGGAAGAGGGGAGCCTTGTGTGCTCAGATGAAGCACTCAGCAATGACGCATCATTCCAGGGATTGATCCTCCACAGAGCTCTCTCCAGGGGCACATGTTATAGGTACAGAAGGCAGACAATGCCAAGGCAAGTCCCTTCCCACCTAGGAGAGGGTATGATGAGGCTGATCTCATCCTTGTGTTTCCTACAAGCCACTTTAGTGTTAGCACTGAAAGGATGCAGGTATGGACTGCAGCAGAATCCAACCATGCCAAACAGGGTTGTGCTCATACATACACAGATGACAGATATGCTCATACACAGACACACACTCACCAGTCAATGTTTGGTAAATAGATTTTGTTAATATTACAGAGATATACACAAAATCTATTCTATCTTGTTATTCTGAAGCCACATCTCCAGAAACTATACATGGGGCCATGTGGTTGGATGCTTTTAATCACTGTAAACAACTAATCAGGACAAAATGTCAACCTGAAGGATAATTGAGTCCATGAACCGCCCTCCACTTGGATACTCTATAGTTGGAGGGGGTGGGGCAGGAAAGCTCTGGAACATCTTATTACAGTGACCACAACTTTTTTTATTCCTCTTTTTGCTGAGCTTTGAAATAAAACTTTGAAATAAAGCAGAAATCGTTAATGATTATAAAGAATATCTACTTTGTTAACATCTACAAGGAAATGAATTATTCAATAATAAAGTAGCATTTAATATTGGTTAGACAAATTGTTTGGATTCTATTCTGTCAACCACATCAATTCTGTTGGAACGATGAACGACATGCATAAAAATTTGTTTTTTCACTTTTCCTCCAATTAGTTAGCTATGTCATTATAGCCTAAGGAAGATGCAAAGTAAGTAGCAATTAATCGACACGTGACTTTTCTTTCACTGAAAACTACACTTGTATGGGAGGCCTGTTCAGGGGAAAAAAAAACTGTTTTGACTATTTTCTTGATGTTTGATTTAAGGAAATTATCCCTGGGGGTGGACGTATTTCCACTGAGACTTGTTAAAGCCAAGCAAGAAGTGACTAATAGATCTCAACATCCTTTCATTATTCTTAATTATGGACTGAAATTAAGTAATGAAAGAAGCATATCTCATAATAAGTAATTTTCAAGGGCAGGAAATAATTAAAACCTTCAGTAGATTTGACTGACCATGTACTGATAAAGTGTATGGGCTGGTGTGTGGCTCCCCTTGGTCATGTTTTCCTCCTCAGTGCATCTGGCTGCTGCTTTGTATCAGGAAAGCATTATTTTTTTTTTTTTTTGAGCAAGTGGTAGCAAGATAGAGAGGATTTCAAGAAGGAAGTCAGTAATCCACTTCATTCTAATGTAAATAAGTAACTCCACTCAAAATAAATTCAGTTTTCATTGCATCCCATGAGTGGACTTGGAACAGCCACCTGAATCACAATAACAGCCATTAGGTGTCACTTTGCTAAGTATCACATGCCAGGCACTGAGATACACACTGTGCCAGCCTTATTTTACTAGTGTATTAAAAACATCCCATCCCACCACCTTCCATTTCCTCTTCTATTCCTAAATGGCTGCACCTGCAACTCTCTTGTTTCTTTTCAAGTTCTAGGTGATTCCAAAGGGTTCAGTCCCTCATTTTATGAAAACATAGGCACATGCATAGAGCCCCAGCATAATCACAAGACAGATGGCCACACCTATTAGCCATATAGGCAGATGCTCAGGCCCAAGCGTCCTGAGAGCTACCCAACTTCCAGCAGCTGATACATTTGTTAGGGATACAGACTATCGATTTGTTGAACCTTAGAGGCAATTTTTAATGATCCACAATTCCAGGTCTTACCTCATTTTAAATACTTCTTCTAAAATATTCCTTTGAAATGCCTTCTAGCTCAGGAAGCTCATTGCTTCTTAGAGCAGTATGTTACTTTGTCGCACATAATCACACTAACTTCTAATTTACCTTGAATTTCAATCTATCTTGTTGGAAGTCAGACTGATCCTGATATAAGAAGGGCTAAAGGGCACCCTTAGTAGAGAGAAAGGAAATAAATACTAGTATAGGACTATATAGAATAATTTGAAATTTTCTTCCACACGATGGCCCTTATTCAACCAGCCAGGACTGCCTTATTACGGTGAGGGAACCCTCTACACAGTCCGGCAAAACACCAAGGAGCCAGAGATCTAAAAAGTCCAGATGTGGCACTGGCTCCTGGCAAAGACAAATCCAGTAAAACACACAACGTCAAAGACCTGGTTTGTTTCTCTTTCTTTTCTCTTCTTTCTATGGCATTGATTTTAATCTTAAACTCCATGTGGCGGTCCACTGGTTGCTCCAGGCTCTCTTTTCAATGTGGGAAAAAAAGGTAACTGTTATAATCCCAGACCTCACATTCAGAGATGAAGAGCTCCCTCTGGCAGTCCCCATAAAAAGAAATTGAATTCCCTTCCCTAGAAGTGCAAGCCAGCATTTGAAATCTTATTGACTCCAATTTTCAAGTCATCATGACTGTAGGATAGGAGGTCTGATTGAATAAGTAATTTTAGGACAATACCAGGAGCTACATTTGGGGTCATTCCCAGCCAAACTAATGACTAGGTATAGGCAAGGAGTAAATTGCCTAAGAGAAAGTTAGGGTATTATTAGTAAGAGAAAAAGGAAATAAATGCCAACCAACAGGCAGATGGATACTGTACTAACCTCCAGATATCTAATGGTCATTTATCATGGATCCTTAAAATTTCATTTGTCCCATTGGACATCCCTACAAACCAAGGTAGATATAAATTAGAAAGAAAAATATTTAACAACTAGATAAATTATAAAGACATTCAATGCTAGGGGAATTTAGAGGAAGAAGAGGACAATGGACTAACGTTACCAGGCATAGACGGGATTTGAACTAATCGAGCAAGTATGCGTGTACAGGCAGTGTTGAAAATTTCAGAGGTTTCAGAGTCTAAATAGATGAATATATTTTAACATCAATTCAGGAAGGCATGCATTTTTATCAGTAGTGTCAGTAAAATAGCATTTTCCAAATTGTGCATGTGAAGACGGGACAAGGGACTTCACTGAAGAGAGTTTGGGGAAGGTGTTTAGTCAAAGAAATATTATTTCCCTTTGGCTGGGACCTGGGACGAGATGGGAGATGTGGGTGTGGAAAGTGGAGAGGGATGGTACCCCATCCCCCTTGAGAATCCTAATGCCTGTTAGCATATCAAGGACTCTGAGAAGACCCACAATGGAACCTATAACCTTCATAAAGCAGGAAGAGTGCTTGCCCTTGTTTCTACTGCCTGGCTGCCACCTGCAGAGGAACTTCACTCTGATAGATATCTAACAATTATTGAATGAATAAATGGCTGAATAAATGAGTGAATGAAAGAGCCTAGATTATATATATATTTTTTAACTTCAGAATCTAACACTTTTCACAAAACACCTATAAACGTACTTCATATCTAGGGTTCTTGCATATCAAAAATGCTTGTAGGGAAAATTTGGCCTTAATCAACTATCCAGTTGAGTGAAGAGACCTGGATCCAATTACTGTTAGATTACTTAGAGACAAATCCCAAGCTTACTGTTAAATATTTAACATATTCTTATATTTTTCTAAGTCTTGGGAGTATATATAATGTTTTATAATCCATTTCATTTCTGTCTTTTTGGCTGCGCTTTTTGTTTGTTTATTTATTTATTTATTTTGGGTGGTGGTGGGGTTTTTTGTGTTTTTTGTTTGTTTGTCTTCAAAATGAGTATTCGAGTTATACATCTCAGATCTTCAAAAGAAGAAAATAAAAATGCTTCCCTTTCTTAACATCTCTTTCCATCTCTTCTTCAGCTGAAGAAAGATGAATCCCTTGAGGCAGATGAAGTGACTGCTAATATCCACAGACCTTCCAGAAAATCAGTGACCAAGATGCTGTGTAAGTCCCACTTTGTTTTTGTGCTTTGTTTTCTTTTGTTTGCAAAAGCAAAGGATTTGCATTTGGTTCTTAGGAAGCACTGCTGGCTTCAGGCTCAAAACTGCCCTGAACTATAACAGCAGGTCAAACTTTCTTGGATCACTCAAGCTTCTGGGACACATCTGGATGTTTTCCTTTTGGTTCTGAACCTTCAGAAGGACATGCTAAATCACCTTCACGGCAACACACTCCACGTGATCCGTGGTAAATTGCATCCTCTCTTGAGCCTTTGAGCATCATTTCCCGCCTCTGCAAAATTGGTTGGTGTTTCTACTGTTTGTGTTAATGAGTTTCACTATACACATGATAAAAGCTCTAGACTCTACTTCAAAAGTGTACTAATGAGCATACACACAAAATGTTTTATAATCCATTTCAGGGTATCATGAACCCCCTGATGCCCACGCATGAACTCCTTAGGGTCTTTTAATTCCAAATTAAGAACATTGGCCCAGGAGCACCTCCAAGTAGGCATCCCACCTATGATATTCTATAACTTTTGTCTAACCATGTACTTTTTTTGTAGCTAAAAATTTTAAAAATCATACTCTCAAAAGAATGTTATAAAAATATATAATTCATTACTAGCCTACAAGAATTACTGAAAAGGGAGAGATTTATCATATAGTTTCCAAATCAAAACTCAAGATTAGAAAGAAGTAATTTCTCAGGGCCAATACCCATATAAGGCATTCAAGGTAACTGGCATTCAAATAACTGAAAAGTCACTGATATTGACCTTTTGATTCTGATAATCCTGTCCTGGGGAATCTTTTTGCTCCTAATATAAGCTCTTGATTTTTTTTTTTCTTTTTTGCTATTAAGAGTCCTACAGTCTTCATTATCTCTTTGATCATAATCTATTCACTCACTAATGTGTAAAAGTCACTCACATTAAAGTCACAGTGAGGTATTTACCTTGGGAGAGGGTTCATTTTATCAAGTAATAAATTTGTTTCTAGTCGGGAGACAGAAACAAGCAGATTGAGGGCCTCTACTTGGGGGATAAGCTCAGGAGTTTCCATATCCCTGAAACCACAGCAAGGCAAATGACTTACTCTGAGTGGGTTTCTTACCAGCAAGAAATACCCAGGCTATTTACTATGACAACTTTAAAAGTGCTCACAAGTACAGAGCACTGTAAAATGAATGCCATGTGCCATCACTCAGCTCTAGAAATTACCAACTCCTAGCTAACATTGTCTCATCTGTACTCTGATCTCTCCCCCAGTCCCTGTTAGATTACTTAGTGACAAATCCCAAGCAGCATATCTCAGCAAATAAAATATATTCCCTAACTTCATAAGAGAAAAAAATATGCATATTTATCTTTGTGAAGTTAAAACACCCCAAAGAGAAACTATAGTTGTGCCAATCTCTGTCTGGAGGGTTGAAAATAAGAAATTGGGAGGATTCTGTGCTCTAGCAATTTATAATACGGATTCATCCCCTCCCAATCAAAAGATGCTCGTAAAGTGATATTCACTTGGGATTGTTCAATCTTTCTCGCTCTTCTCCCTGAACACATCACTGGATTTTAAATGATCAAATTCAGAGAACCTTCGAATTATTTCTAGATTAATAAGATGAATCCATATATATTTTTAAGTTTGTTATTACTCCATGAATTTAAAAGAACACTGACTGCTTAAGCACAATAATTTATTTATGTAACACATTTATATGACTCCAATAGTCTACCTGCAGCATACTTTATACTTCACAATAAAATGCTTTTTAAACTTTGAAATGAATTTAGAACTATTTTAAATATTCTAAAGGGAAACTCACATTATATAAGAAATCTTCTCTGGGTATTTAGAAAGCAGATCCTAGATTCAATACAATTCATTCTTACATTTGAACATTCTGCATTGAGGCTCCTTGGGATCTAGATTGCGTAACCATGATGGCTTAGCCAGGGTGGAAGGAAAGACTGCCAGAGGAATGGATGACTTGGTGAGCAACCTGCACCTATCCTTGCCTACACTGCCGTTTGCTCTCCCATTCATCATCTTTTTCCAGTTGTTTTGGTCTTAGTATTTGCCATCTGCTGGACCCCGTTCCACATTGATCGCCTCTTCTTCAGCTTCGTGGAGGAGTGGACTGAGTCCTTGGCTGCAGTGTTCAACCTCATCCATGTGGTGTCAGGTAAAGGCTTAGCTGGTCTACAGGCAGTCTTGCTTAGCTGCGGAAACAGAACAAAATATCATGGGGTTGTGCCTTCCTAGAGTGAAGATGCATGCTTTCAATGTTATGCAAAGATCAATTAGACTTACTGCTGGTCCAAAAGAAACAGCATTCTGTTGTCAGGGCTGCCTTGTGGAATAGCTGGACTCTAAGTGTGAGGATTGCAGCAGGGAAATAGGGGTGCTTTCTTTGGTTTCCCCTCCAGGGGCCATGGGATTGATTTTGGTCTTATTTAGTAGATGCTTTGACCCTATCATCTCCTATGGCCTCATGAAAACCACCAAAGGATGTTCCTGGGCATCAAGATGTGATTTTAGGCTACTGTAACTCTCCTTGTCAAGGATACCTCAGAATATGAGAGAAGTCGTGGTGGAAGGTCACTAAGAGCACCTGGCTTGTCACCCCAATTCCACATTTAATAAATGCTAAAGAGGGCTGGAGTCCCAAGCTGCCTTCATGCCAAAGTATCTTGCCTGTCAAATGGCAATAGCATCTGCTCTCGACACCAGGGGAAGCAAATCAGTGAGTATTACAGAGCTTTTAAGCTGTCAATGCTACCTTTCTGAAATCATCACAAATTGTTAAGTGAATATTATCATAAACCATTTTCTTGTCAAAGAAACACTCTCACAGGAAGATACCTCGTCCAAAGGCATTAGCTGGCTGATTGCGCACATAGGGCTAAGCCCCAGTTGTTGAGTTTCAAACTCAGGTTCTTCCCACTAAAACATAGTGCAGAATTGCCACCAAGGACCTTTATACTCGGCAGTGCAGCTGATGGCCTTAGGCTCTCCCCACTTCTGCCCCCTTCCCTCTGCCAGTCACTGTCTGATTCCATGGGGTCTTCTGATTATCTAACACATAGCAGGATAGATACATGAGATGAGCTCCAGATGTGCACAGAACTAAAACAGTAGCATAACATGTACCCTGAAGAACGTTTGCGTTATTTCCTTTGTCACCCCTGTTTTGTACTCAGCAGGCTATGAACAGCTTATACCCGGGCATTAGTAGTTTCATGTTTTCCCATATACAAATTAGCCAGGGCAAAACTGCAAAAATATTTACAGCTCTTTGCTTATCCTTGTGGTAAATATGAGGAGAATGGGAGTATCTAAGTAAACTGGCAAGTCAACATGAGACTTGACTAGTTGACTAGTCACCATTTATAATTTCTAAACTGTGGCTTCCCTGATGACATTATCCTGTCAAGGTACCATCTCCTCCTCTGCCACAAAGCAAACCTGATGAAGTCTAAACTGCTTAATGGTTCAGAAAAAAAAAAACTGACTAGTATTTTCATCCTAAATATATAGCATTTCCATTAGTAGACTATACTCTGATCAAATTAGTTAGTAGAGAGTATTAACCAAGATTACTGCACAATATAACCATTCCCAACTCTTCACATTTTATCTGTCAAGCCTTCTTCCCTCAGAACCCACCCAACCCATCTTCAGTTATCTCCCAGTCATTTTAAGGTCTGGCTACCAGCCAATCAGGTCCCACTAATTTGTTCATGAGCATCACAGTCCTTGAGTTTATGCCATTATATGAATTTCCATAGTTTGACAGTATCTCGTATCTCGCTCTTAGCAGATATTGTTTGGAATTGCTGTATTGTTAATTATTGAGTTTAGTGCAGATCTTGCCTCTACAACGCTATCCTAAGTCTCAGAAACTCTTTTTTTTTTTAAAGAGAGAGAAGAGAGAGAGAGAATTTTTTAATATTTTTTTTTCAGTTTCCGATGGACACAACATCTTTATTTTATTTTTATGTGGTGCTGAGGATCGAACCCAGCGCCCCGTGCATGCCAGGCGAGCGCGCTACCGCTTGAGCCACATCCCTAGCCCTCTCAGAAACTCTTAATTCATTACTTTAGAATGTACCTTGAAGTTCCTAGAATGCAGTAAGGGTTCAATCACTTTTTTCTTTCTTGAATGAACAAACAGCAAACAGCAATGGTCTCTGTCATAATTCTCCCTGCACATCCCGTGCACATGGTACATGGTACTCTCACTGCCTAAATTATGTTAATGAAGATAAGAAGGAACATGTTGCCCATGGTAGCTATGGGTGGTTGTGTAGTCTCAGCCCTTCTGTGGATGGAATCTCAACTAGATCCTCATAATAATATAAGGAAATGAGTTAGGCTGGAATTTTTATTTCCCATTTTACAAAAGTAGGGGGAAATTGATGTATCAGGGTTTGTCTAAATTTATGGATCAAGACAAGGCCAGAATAGGATATTAGTTCCTCTCATTTCCAGCCTTAGAGTCATTTTGGCCTTGGAGAAATAAAAGGGAGCATGGTAATAAGGAAGAGAGTATAAACAAGAAAATGATAGTGTACAAGGCATCTCATGGAGAAAAAAGTGACAAAACACAATTATTCAATAATGCAGAAGAGCCATCAAGGGAAAAGGAAAGGTAAAGAAAAGATTGGGAGAATATTTCTTTGAAAAGCTTTTTAGCATGATGAGGAATCTCAGCAGGGACTATGCCTTGACTGATTTTTTTCTATTCCTCCATCACTTACGGTTTCAAATTATAGATTTAAGCAAAGTTCCAGTGAGGAAAAAGAAATCTCCTTCCTCTGATACCTAAACATTTTTCATTAATGCTATGGGAACATTTTTTCTTTAATTAAACAAGTAGGGATCAAAGGAAGTTTCCAGATTCATCAGAGATCCTGTACCAGCTTACATGTTTCCAAGACTCTTTAATCTTTCTGTGTTTGATTCCTAAGTCACTAGTGATAGATCTGTTCAGAGCATTTTGTATTCTCAATTAAAGCCTTGCATATGTCATTGCTTCCAAAAGAGGCCACACCAGGGATTCCAGGCTTCTGTTAAATATTTATGCTTCACCCTTTCGTGTCTCCTGTTCAGTTTCTCCGTGACACGTTTATTTTAATCCCCCCGTAATCCAGGGGTCTTCTTCTATCTGAGCTCAGCAGTCAACCCAATTATCTACAACCTACTGTCTCGCCGCTTCCGGGCAGCATTTCGGAACGTCATCTCTCCTTCCTGCAAAAGGTGGCCCTCCCAGGATCACTCACAGGGACCACCTGCCCAGAGGAACATCTTCCTGACAGAATGCCACCTTGTGGAGCTGACAGAAGACACAGGTCCACAGCCTCCCTGTCAGTCACCCATCTGCAACTCTCAGGTCTCCACGGCCTTCTGCCCTCAACGGCCACCGTGAAGAGAACTCTCAGAGGAGCCACCTTTGATTTTTTTGAGTTGGATTTCTCCATGCCTCAGCACTGCAGGGAGGGACATTCTGAAATCTATACCTCCTTATGTGAAATTAGGGAGATAAAATGGCTCTTAAAACTCATGTACCTATTTCCAGTTATTTTTTTTTAACAAATGTGAAAACACAGATATAAGTATAAAATAAAACAGATGCCAAACTTCCTGATTTTTAGTTATCTTTATAGTATCCTAAGTGGCTCAGGCCCCTTCTCTAATTCATGAAGACAACATACATGGCAAAGCATGACTATACTTGTAACCAATGGCAACTGGAAGCCCCAGATGGAAGACATGTCATTTCATAATCTTTGAGTTGACAAGCCCATAACAGTGTTCCTTCACGGTGATCTGTTTATCCCCCTGCCCCATATGGGGCGATTATAACATGATTCCATAGAGTGCTGAAACCTTTCCATTTAAGAGCTCCCGGATGACCTGGGAATGTCCTTAGAGCTCTTAATCGTGGCACCCCAGTCTCCAAGTCATTATCCTTCCACTCCTAATTGAGAATCGGATCAGATGTAAGTTCAACTTTGAGAAGAACAGAATGGGAAGAGGGAGGAAGCTGTATGGCAGGTCGAAAAAGACTGAAATCACACTAAACCAAATCCTGGTCATTTTCAAAATTTGATCCAAACTTGTATTTCTAATGTCTTATTTCATGTATAGTCAGAGGTAGGATGTATTATCTTGGAACAAAGACAAGTTAAATGGCAAATACTGGTCTCCAATTCAAGAGTCTTACCTACTCAATCCTTTATCATCCACATAATGCTCTGCACATATAATATGGGCAAAATGTACTTCCCAAACTCACCTTCCGCTATACCACCATGAGTACTCCATTTAAACTGGATCATTTGCTCTTCTTATGCAACTACAGTAGTTTTCCCTACCTGAACATCTTTGCATGTAGAATGACTTCTTTGTCTACTGCTATTCTTCAGTGTTCATCTCAATATGGTACCTCCTCCACAAGGCTGTGTTTAATTTACTCAAATAGATGTGGCATCTGAGGGTGTTTTTTTGCTTTTATTTTTTATTTATTTATTGTTTTGGTCAATTTATCTCTCTTAAACTATTTCTACACTCTGTTTTGTATTACAATGATTTATTGCCTTGCCAGAGTGTAAATTTTTCAAAGGCATGAAGTATCTTGTGTTCATTTTTTTCTGTAACTGGAACCTGGAAATGTATCTGTTGCAATGGTAGATGTTCAATAAATATGTGGTAAAGTGAATTCGCTGCACATTCCAGTCATTTAGTCTCTGAATTTTCCACAGATTGGATGAATAATCTCATTGATAAATGGGAGTAGTGGTGTCTGACTTCATCATTTACTAACTTAATAGTGATAGTCAAGGTGATTCAGCATTAAAAATTTCTTTTGCTAATTAGAACCCAACCTTAATAAATTAGAATTCCCCAGTGATACATTGGTGAACATAATTATCTGGTCATTTGATGATTAAGCTGAAAAGATTCACTGAAACCAAATTTCAGAAATGGAGAACAAGTGAGTTTCCTTCCTCCCTTTTACAGTGGAAACATTCTGAAAGAACCTAGTAGGGTCATTATCCTTAACATCAATGACCAAGACTAAAAGGACTGTGCCATCAGGGCATGGATAGAAAAATAAATAACACTCAAGCTGAAGCTAGTAATTTTGTTGCTGGATTAAAATGGGGGGGGGGGTTATTGCTTGTTTTTTCCTCACCTTTTCCTCTTAAACATTTACATTGGGAAATTGTCATTTACTCATTAATTCTTTCATTCAACAGTCTTCACTTAGTGACCACCAGGTGATATGCATCATGATGGGTTCTGAATCTTCTGGCCTTGGAAGTTTACATCGAATAGACAAGATCATCACTTTGTTAAGCCTTACTCAGTTATTTAAGTCTAGTTGTGAAGTGTGCTAGGAAGTAAATACTGTACTTGGGACTGCATTTAAAAGGAGTCTGTCCTAGACCGGGTATTGTAAAGTTTAATCAAGTCTAGTTTGACCTATTCAGGAGAAAATCAGTTTCAAAAGGAAAAAAAAATGTTATCCACATACATACATACACATGTGTACATGTAGCTATATAAGAAGCATATACTTCAAAATGAAAATTGACAGGTCATAAAACATAGTTGTACAACATTTTACACAAAATTAGAAAAAAGTAAAAAACATGCTTTTTTAAAAATTTGTTTAATGTTATTTTTATATTGGTTTTATTTTTTAAATACATGACAGCAGAATGCATCACAATTCTTATTACACATATAGAAAAATTTTTCATACCTCTGTTTGCATATAAAATATGTTGACCCCAATTCATGTCTTCATACATGTACTTTGTATAATGATGTCTATCACATTCAACCATCCTTGCTAATCCCCTGCCACCTCCCTTTCCCTCCCACCCCTCTTCCCTACCTAGAGTTCATCTATTCCTCCCATGCTCCTCCCGTCCCTACCCCACTATGAGTCAGCCTCCTTATATCAGAGAAAACATTCAAGCATTTGTTTTTTGAGATTGGCTAACTTCACTTAGCATTATCTTCTCCAACACCATCCATTTACCTGAAAATGCCATGATTTTATTCTCTTTTATTGCTGAGTAGAATTCCATTGTATATATATGCCACATTTTTTTTTATCCATTCATCCACTGAAGGGCATCTAGGTTGGCTCCACAGTTTAGCTATTGTGAATTGTGCTGCTATAAACATTGATGTGGCTGTGTCCCTGTAGTATGTGGTTTTAAGTCCTTTGGGTGTAGACAGAGGAGTGGGATAGCTGGGTCAAATGGTGGTTCCATTCCCAGATTTCCAAGGAATCTTTCCAAATTGGCTGCACCAATTTGCAGTCCCACCAGCAATGTAAGAGTGTACCTTTTTTCCCACATCCTCACCAACACTTGTTGTTATTTGTCTTCATAATAGCTGCCATTCTGACTGGAGTGAGATGATATCTTAGAGAAGTTTTGATTTGTGTTTCTCTGATTGCTAGAGATGATGAGCATTTTTTCATATATTTGTTGATTGATTGAATATCCTCTTCTGAGAAGTGTCTGCTCATGTCCTAGGCCCATTTATTGATTGGGTTATTTGTTTAATGTTATTAATGATTGACCTCATTATCTTTTCATGAACTCCTTCTGATCTCTGAATTTTAGACTAGTGACAGAAGAAACAAGATAGTGAACATAATTAATAAAACACTGGTAATCCAACTCTTCTGTAATGAGATGCCGATTTTCGAGCTCTTCAGTTATCTACAAACTTAGCCAACTGAAGCAATGACGTTCACAATGTTGCTTGCCAAATTAATCATTCCTACTTGCAGAAATAGCACAGACTTTAACCCAGGACCCACCCATAAAAAATGACTGGAAGCCAAAGAATACATTGATATTTTATTCAAAATTCTTAAAGTGTGCTTTTCTCCCCTTGAAGAGAAGGTCTACACCTTTGATGAGTTCTTCAAAGTTGCCTGTGACTCAAATTATTCTAACCACTATTGGAAAGTGGCTTGAAATCTTACGTAATCTTTTGACAGATGAGTTTTAATGGAATGACGGCATTGTAGGATAATTAACAAGTATCATGATTCCAAAATAAAAATCCAGCATGTTTAAATATCAACTGTTCAGTGGAACACTGGTGACTGGCCTGGATTGACTTGAAAAAACACTTACTATTAAAATATTTAGGAATTTTTTTCAAGTCTGTCAAATGAGTGATAGGTTGAAATCAGTCACAGAGGAAATATTTATACCACAGAAATTAGCAAGCACTCTTAGGGCTTTTCTTCCCTCAGAGTTGGCTTATCAGCACCCCACTAGCTATTAATAAGCTGGCTTGCTGCCAACCTGCTGTTATATGTGTGATTTGTTTTTAGAATAAATGCTCAGTAACTATTATAATTGTGGAACACTTTAGGTTATGGTTTACTTATCAGAAAAAAAAAAGTCAATGGACCAGATTTTTGACCTAGAGTTACCAGATAAAGTAGGTTACAGCAGACTAATGATGTCATGAAAGGCTTATCAGCATTTTATAAAGAACTTAGAGTGAAAGTATTACTTTTAGATGCCAATATTAATAATCAGCTCAAAAAATAGCAATAGATCTACTTGCTATCATCTTATAGATCTGTTTTTAAATATCACAAGATTCATCATAGAAGATGTACATTTTCCACATTCTTCTCTCATTGGCTGTTGACTTTATTTTAATAAATCCAAAGGAAGGTTAAGATTACCCTAGCTTATGGAAAACAAGGCAGGCAAACATGGTGTGCCTATTCATGCAATCCATCCCCTTTATCTTCCCCACCCATTTTAGATCATTAAATGACATCCAGACTCAAATTTAGAAACACATATATGTCATTCCTTAGAACTTGCTTATTGGGATATTTTCCCAACAGAAGGAATATCATCATAATTTCATTATTTTCTTTGAAACTATTGAAAATTTTAATGTAGATCCTGACACTATTATCAATTCCTCAATAATGGAACTGGATAAAGGTTTACTTCATGATGTTACGGCTGAGTCCTCACAGCTTCACCAATAAACAAGGGCTATCATTCTTCTCCTCTTACAGATAAGAGAATGTGGCTTGTCCTTGCTTTAATTTTGGAAATTAGTTGAAACTTCAAAGACACAACAGAAAGTGCTGATATCTCACTGAGATATCTGTAAGGCAGCAGGGGTAATTTCCAGATGAGGACACACAGGAGACTCAGTGGCTGCCTGGGGCATAGCTTCTCAGGCTGAGCACATCACATGGCCAATCCCATAGGTAGGGGTCTAGAAAAGTAACAGTGCAGTCACCTCAACACTAGAGCACACACAAGCTGGAATGTATGATATTACTAGAAGTGGGTGAAGAATCAAGACTAAAGACCACCTAGTAAGTTGCAGAGCTAGAAATCCAGAGCTGTCTGACCCCAAGTTTAGGCTCTGCATTACTCTACACAGACTCTACAAGTCTGTTTCATTGACATCACCCACACAGACTCACAATTTAATGTCATTCCTAAATATTGTCATTTCCCTACAAATCATTAATACAGAATGTTAGGGTCTGTAAACAAGTCAAGATGGAACCTGGCATTTTGCCAGAGGGAGTGGTTTGTGAAGTAACTCCAGCGAGCCATTAAGTGTGGAGATTCCTTATTGGTTGACTGCTGTATCAAGTTTATGTTAATTAAGATAAGCTGTGTGGAATGTATATATACCCCTCCTGTCCTACAATCAAGGGTTCCCACTCCTGCTGTATCAATCTACACAAGTTCGCCTCGTTCACCCCCCCGCCCCCCCCCCGTTATTTTGCCCAGCCAGCTGGGCTGCAGTAGATAGTGGCCCATCCAGGGAGCCCCGGGACACTCGGGGTAAGTAATGAAAAAAAAAGCTGCCCATCCCTAGATAGGCCAGGAGCAAATCTGCTCGCCCCTAGGCAGATAAGGCGAGAGGAAAAATGGCCATTTTGAGAAAATGGAGAAGATTGATACAGTATGTTTGTGTCTTGTTTTGTCTCAATGTATTGTATTGTCTTTGTGACGAAAATATGGAAGGGGTGTTAAGTAAATTATTAAGGAAAGAAGGCACCCCAGTGGAACCAAGAGCAGTTAGGGCATGTGTTGATGGAAGCCCAGGAACTCTAGTCAGAAAGAAGAAAGTTCAGAGGAGGAAGAATTATCAGGAAAAAAGTTCCAGCAAAAGGCTATTACTGAATACTTTTCGTTACAGGAGGGTGCGTGAATCAGCTCGGCGGCTGCCGCGTGCGTGAGCCGGTCATGGTGCAGCAAGGACTTTCCAAGCGGCAGCAGCCGGCTCTTCCCTGCCCCACCACCCCCAGGGGAGCAGGACACCACTGCCAGAGCCCAAATCCAAACCTGACCCAGAGGCACAGTCTCTCGGGCTCTTGCTCCCTGTGCCCAGTGGCAGTTTAAATCCGGAACACTCCCCGCCCGGACTCTCCCCGGGGCCATCTGGGGCTACCCGGGAAGCTGCAGGCAGAAGACAGCCACGTCCCTAAAGTTTGATCATTTCCAAGGCCAGTAACTACAATGGTTCTCCCACACCTGGAAGCCAATGAATAATGAGCACTATTAAGGCTTATTTCAAATGTAAAAAACCTTGAAATAATGTACTAAATTGTTCAGAAGTTTGTTTTCTTAGTGGAATGCTACAGGATTTTCTTTAGCCATCATTGCCGGAGTTCCTGCCTTAGTGCCGGTAAAGATGAAGGTGGAAGAATTTCCAGTGTTGCTGAGAACCGGACGAGACTTCAGATCAAGCTATCTGCCTGCAGAACTTACCTGGACTGTGAATTTACCTTGACTGTGATTTATCCAGACTGTGAGTTAATCTATTGAGACACTGCTTTACCTGGACTGAGACAACAAACTGTATCTTTGCTAACGGTGTCATTGCTGGTATAATTTTTCCAAGGGCTTCTTGCATGGAGCCATCAATTGGCTTGGTATTGTGGCATTTTGTATCCTCCCCTTCTGCTTGTAGCAGATTATTTATGGTGTTTATGTAAAAACCACTATGGTCCCTATTTAAATTAAACAAAAAGGGGAAATGTTAGGGTCTGTAAACAAGTCAGGATGGCGCCTGGCATTTTGCCAGAGGGAGTGGTTTGTGAAGTAACCCCAGCAAGCCATTAAGTATGGAGATTCCTTATTGGTTGACTGCNCCCCCACCCCGGTTATTTTGCTGCAGCCGGACTGCGGCAACAGAACAGACAGCAATCAAAACAGGTAAGAATACAGACACAGAGCCAGACACCTAGGTTTAATACTGGCTGGGACAATGATTAACTCTGTGTGATTTTGTCCAAATTATCTAACTTTTCTGTAGCCCCATTTCCACACCTACAAAATTGAGAAGATGACAATACCTACAATGGTGTTTCTGTGAATTTTAAATTAGTTAATACACTATTTGCAATACTCTTATGACAGTGGCTGACACTTAGAAAGTACTAAGATAAATGTTTGCAAAAAACGACAAAAAGGAATGAATATTGTTTCATGAAGATATATTTCTATGCCACAATTCACTTTTAGACAATGTTACTCTCTGGGACAGCCTTCAAATGCAAAATTTAAGTGAGCTCAACACTAGGAAATCTGTCAGGCATTTTTTGCATTTGTTTCTAACAAATAAACAAGCTGCCTAAGATTCCATCACCAAGAGCTGGGACTTCATTAGTAATGAAGGCACGAATATATATTAAAGAGTGCTTCTCTGTTACATAAAAGATTAATCAATATTATGGCAGAGTCACCAACAAAACGACAAGAACAGCTAAGCACATTAATTGTTTTTTAAGACCTTCAGCCTACTGTCATCTGGAAAATATGTGCCTGAAATTTGGCTCTCATTATTAGAAGACAGAGGGTTAAGGACACAGCTCACATGATTGTTCTTGCACAGATACCAAATTCAGAAATAAAAACACAGAGACAAGCCCCAGGGCAGTTCACTGGCACACTACTTTCAATAGAGGGAGAAATGGAGATTTCGGTATACCATGTCTTTGAACTTAAATGTCAAATCTATGTCGCATATCTCTATTCACGGAGCAATTACTCTGAGGCAGATTTTGGGCCATGCGTTCTACATTTTTTATCAAGTCAGCTTTGTAATCATTCCCACTGTACAGATGAGAGAACGGAGGCTTGAAGTGACTTGAGTTACCACCTGCACAAGTCAGTAAGTGCAGGGGCCAGGACTGAGAGGCAACAAGCCTAATCTGGAATCTGCTTATAACTGGTCTGCAGACCATTCTCCCTCCACCCCATCTTACCCCAGCAAATACCAGAGACATGCCAAGTGGCAGTCACTCAGTTTGATATAAAACTACAGAGAAGAATAAATAAGTCCTTGTTCTTGGTCTACTTCATCTACTGATTCTATCAGAATTAAGCTTCACTGACCAAAAGGGAATTGACCCCCATCCTTCCATCATCTGTCCTGACTCTGGCCCTGATTCATTATGGCCTACAGCTTCTTCGGGACTCCTGTATAACTTAGGAAATGTACAGAAGTTTAGAAAGAAGCCTTCAAAATTATCTAGCCTAACGGTCCTTTTGCATATCAGCAATAGTTATTTAGATTTCCAAATTACTGTACTAGAAGCTTTTATTCAGCATCTATTTTAACCTTCCTAATTATCCTAAGAGATGGGCACCTTTGTGACCTCTGCAACATTGGAGAAACTACACTGAAACAGAAAAGTTAAGTGATTTTCCTAAGGTCACACAGCTTATATTCACTGAAGTTAATATGTACTGAAGATGGGATTTAAGTCAGTTGATTCTGAGACTATAACTCCAGATTTTTACTACAAATCAACACCTCCTGCCTAATGCATGGAAAGGAAAGGTGGCTGATCCAGCATAAGACAGTGAGTGGCAGGTTGATATCAGGACTGACTTCTCAGGCCTCAAGATCATGGATCCTTCCATGCCTCGCTTCCTTTGAGAAATAAAGAGCACCTATACCCTGTATAATTAGCATAATGAACAGCATAATCCTCCAATGTATAATAGCAATCTTTGAACCCCATCAAAGAAAATTTTATTAACAGGTTTTCTTTCTAATTTGATTGCCTTTAAAATTTGTTTGTAGCCTCAACATAGATATCAATTCTGTACAGCAGAAATATGTAGCTTTAAAAGATGCCTAGGCTGGGTGTGGTGGACCAAGCTTGTAATCCCAGTGGCTCAGGAGGCTGAGGGAGGAGGATCATGAGTTCAATGCCAACCTCAGCAAATTAGCAAGGCCCGAAGCCCAACTCAGCAAGACCCTGTCTAAATATAAAAAGGGCTGGGGATGTGGCTCAGTAGTTAAGTTCCATCCCTGGCACACACACACAAAAAAAACATGCCTAGGTAATGAGGCATGAACCAGATGCAGAGAAAGACTCAGTCTGAGATTTTTAAAAAAATCTAAAATCATACTTTGCCTCAAATTGAAAATTTAAGAATTCAGTCTTAACCTGTTCCCTACAGTTTTCACTCCCCAGAGCTGTCATCTCATAATGTTGTAAAAGAACAAAATTACACTGGACTCTTCAAAATGCCAAGGAAGACGTATTCAACGTGATTGTAATAAGGGAGGAAGACTAAACTCAACCCTGAAAGTGATCTAGGCAGGTGACGATGTTCCCCAAAGCTGGCCCTTGTCTCCATGCCAATCCAATAATGAGGTCACAGTTTTGAGTAAAAGGAAAAAGGACTTTTTAGTGCTTTGCTAGCACAGGAGAAGCACTGGGGACTCCTGTCCCAGAAGCTGTAATTCTCCACATCAAGAGAAACAAGAGAGCTTTTAAAGAGGCTTAAAGAGGGGATTCAAAGGCAACATCCCATGTGTTCTCTGTCTGGGGTTGTAATTCACCTGGTAAATGGGGAGAAAGTCATTTCTGAGAACTTCTGGTGCCATCCCCAAATCTAAATTACTTTATTCCCATGGTAGGTGTGTGCTCAAGGACAGGTAACTCGTCCTGGGATGAGGAAGAAAGGCAATCCTGTTTCCCCTGAGATTAAGGAGATTAGGAAGGGAGAGATTAGGAAGGGAAGGGGGAGAGGAAGAGAAAGAAACCTGCTGTTTTTGTTACTATTTCTCTGTAGTATAGTTTAAGTTCTGGTATAGCGATGCACAGGTGGTGATTCACAGGTATAGCCACCTGCTTTATTCTTCCTGCTAAGAATTGCTTTAGCTATTCTGAGTCTCTTATTTTTTCAGATAAATTTCATGATTGCTTTTTCTATTTCTATGAGGAATGTCATTGGGATTTTGATTGGAATTGCATTAAATCTGTATAGTGCTTTTGGTAGTATGGTCATTTTGATAATATTAATTCTGCCTATCCAAGAGCAAGGTAGATATTTACATCTTCTAAGGTCATATTTGATTTCTTTCTTTAGGGTTCTGTAATTTTCATTATATAGATCTTTCGCCTCTTTCATTAAGTTGATTCCCAAGTATTTTAATTTTTTGAGGCTATTGTAAATGGGGTAGTTTTCCTCATTTCCCTTTCTGAGGATTTGTCACTGATACATAGAAATGCATTTGATTTATTGGGGTTTATTTTATATCCTGATACATTGCTAAATTCATTTACTAGTTCTAGAAGTTTTCAGGTGGAAATTTTTGGGTCTTCTAGTTATATAATCACATTATCAGCAAATAGTGACAATTTGAGTTCTTTTTTTCCTATGTGTATCCCTTTAATTTCTTTCATCTGTCTAATTTCTCTGGCCAGTTTTTCAAGAACTTTGTTAAATAGAAGTGGTGAAAGAGGGCATCCCTGTCTTGTTCCAGTTTCTAGAGGGAATGCCTTCAATTTTTCTCCATTTAGAATGACGTTGGTTGGGGCTTAGCATAGATAGCCTTTATGATGTGAGATATGTTCCTGTTATCCCTAATTTTTCTAGTGTTTTGAACATGAAGAGGTGCTGTATTTTGTCAAATGCTTTTTCTGTGTCTATTGAGATGATCATATGATTCTTATCTTTAAGTTTATTGATGTGATGAATTACATTTATTTATTTCTGTATGTTGAACCAAACTTTCATCCCTGGGATGAATCTCACTTGATCATGGTGCACGATCTTTTAAGTATTTGATTTGCCAGAACTTTGAGAATTTTTTCATCTATGTCCATTAGAGATATTGGTCTGAAGTCTTCTTTTTTTGATGTGTCTTTGCCTGGTTTTCGAATAAGGGTGATACTAGCCTCATAGAATGAGCTTGGAAGTGCTGCCTCTTTTTCTATTTCCTGAAATAAATTGAAGAGTGCTGGTATTAGTTCTTCTTTAAATGTCTTGTAGAACTTGGCTGTGTATCCATCCTGTCTTGGGTTTTTCTTGGTTAGTAGACTTCTGATAACATCTTCTATTTTGTCACTTGAAATTGATCTGTTTAAATTGTGTATAGCATCCTGATTCAATTTGGGAAAATTATATGACTCTAGAAATTTGTCGATGCCTTTAATATTTTCTATCTTATTGGGGTACAAGTTTTTAAAATAATTTCTAATTATCTTATGTATTTCTCTATTGTCTGTTGTGATATTTCCTTTTTCATCACATATGTTAGCAATTTGAGTTTTCTCTCTCCTTGTCTTCGTTAGCATGGCTAAGGGTCTGTCAGTTTATTGATTTATTCAAAGAACCAACTTTTTGTCCTGTCAGTTTTTTCAATTGCTTCTTTTGTTTCAATTTCATTGATTTCAGCTCTGATTTTAATTATTTCCTATTTTCTACTGCTTTTGGTGTAGACTTATTCTTCTTTTCCTAGGGCTTTGAGATGTAAATTTAAGTCATTTATTTGTTGACTTTTCCTTCTATTAAGGAATGAACTCCATGCAATGAACTTTCCTCTTAGAACTGCTTTCATAGTGTCCCAGATGTTTTTAAATGTTCTATATGTGTTCTTATTTACCTCTAAAATTTTTTAATCTCCTCCTTGGTGACTTCTGCAACACATTGTTCATTCAGTAACTTATTATTTCATCTCTGGGTGTTGGAGTAGCTTTTATTTCTTATTTTATAATTGATTTCTAATTTCATTGCATTATGATGTGATAGAATGCAGGGTAGTATCTCTACTTTTTTATATTTGCTAAGAGTTGCTTTGTGGCATAACATAGGGTCAGTTTTAGAGAGGAATCCATGTGCTGCTGAGAAGAAAGTGTATTCTCTCATTGAAGGATGGAATACTCTATATATGTCAGCTAAGTCTAAGTTATTGATTGTATTATTGAGTTCTATAGTTTCTTTGTTCAGCTTTTGTTTGGAAGATCTATCTAGTGATAAAAGAGGTGTGTTAAAGTCACCCAAAATTATTGTGTTGTGGTCTATTTGACTCTTGAACTTGAGAAGAGTTTGTTTGATGAATGTAGACACTCCATTGTTTGGACATATTTATTTATAATTTTTACGTCTTGTTGGTATTTTGTTCCCTTGAACAGAATGTAGTGTCTTTCTTTATCCCTTTCAATTGACTTTAGCTTGAAATCTACTTTATTTGATATGAGGATGGGAACCCCTGCTTGTTTCCACAGTCCATGTGAGTGGTATGATTTTTCCCAACCTTTCACCTTCAGTCTATGGATGTCTTTTCCTATGAGATGAATCTCTTGAAGGCAGCATATTGTTGGGTCTTTTTTTAATACAATAAGCTAATCTATGTCTTTTCATTGGAGAGTTTAGGCCATTAACATTCAGGGTTATTTTGAGACATGATTTATATTCCCAGTCATTTTTGTTTATTTTTGGTATTTAATGTGACTTGGTTTCTCCTCCGATTAGATTTTCCCTCCCTCTGCTGATTTTCATCATTGTTTTTCATTTCCTCTTCTTGGAATATTTTGCTGAGGATGTTCTGTAGTGCAGGCTTTCTAGTTGTAAATTCTTTTAACTTTTGTTTATCATGGAAGGTCTTTATTTCATCATCAAATCTAAACCTTAGTTTTGCTGGATATAAGATTCTTGGTTGGCATCTATTTTATTTCAGAGCTTGGTATATGTTGTTCCATGATCTCCTGCTGAGATACAAATTGGTTTCCCCCTATATGTGATCTGATTCCTCTCTCTTGTGGCTTTAAGAGTCTATCCTTATTGTGTATGCTAAGCATTTTCATTATAATGTGCCTTGGTGTAGATCTGTTGTAATTTTGTACATATGGCATCCTGTAAGCCTCTTGTATTTGGCTTTCCAATTCATTCTTCATGCTTGGGAATTTTTCTGATATTATCTCATTGAAGAGTTTGTGTATTTCTTGGGTTTGAAACTCTGTGCCTTCCTCTATCCCAATAACTCTTAGATTTGATGCTGTCCCATAATTCTGGGATGTTCTGTTCATAGTTTCTTACTATCTTCACTGTGTGATCAACTTTATTTTCCAGATTGTATACTTTGTCTTCATTATTGGACATTCTTTCTTCCAAGTGATCTAGTCTGTTGGTTATGCTTTCTATTGAGTTTTTTTATTTGTTTACTGTATCCTTCATTTCAATGATTTCTGACTGTTTTTTTTTTCAGAGTCTCTCTTTCTTGAAGTAATTTTTTGCTACCTGTATTTGCTCTCTTGTCTCTTTGTTGGAGTGATCAATTTTTACCTGTATTTGCTCATTTAGGTCATTCTTTAAGCCACAGATCATTTTAATTATGAACATTCTGAACCCCTTCTCTGACTTTTCAATAACTTCGCTGTCCATGGGTTCTGTTATTATAGTATCTTGGTTTGTTTGGGGCACTTCCTTCCCTTGTCTATGTGTCTTCTTTTCTTGTAGTGTGGATCTATACAGTTTCTACCCTATGTTCTTCTAGTATCCATGCATATTGCCTGTACCTCACCTTGATGTTGGGCTTCCAGACCCTGCTGGTGTCCCTCAATGTATGCTACTGCAACTAAAGGTGGTGACAGCAATAGCCGAAGTAATTCAAGATAATAGTGGAGGTGCCCCAAGTTGGATGCAATGTCTTACAGAGATGGAGCTGAAAGGGTGGGCCTCACACTCTCTTTGGGATGCCTGCTCTGAGATACAGATGCTTCTAGGCCCTGTCTGTTGTGAAAAAGGTAGGGGCCACTGCATAGGAGGGCTATGGTGATGACTGCAGTGTTTCAAGATGGAAGTGGGTTAGGCTTGGGCTCCCAGGTGGAGTGGGCGGGTGAAACTCAGACCTACCCTGGACCTGGGTCCCATGCAAGTCAGTGTGGGTGGTTCTGGGCTAGGCCTGACCTCCTGCAGTAGTCTGCTGGTGGGAAGGGGCAGTCCTGTGCTGCAGGTGGGGCCCCAGCGGGTGCTTGCCCGTGGAGGGATGGATCCAGGCCTACTGTCTGCAAGTGCTCTTAAAGACAACAACCTAACTATCTCTTTGTGGAAACAGGAATCAAGATTCAGGACTTACACAGTGATCCTGAGGTCACTGGCCATTACAGAGGAAGATCTGGGACCCAAATCTACTGCTGTTGTGGTTTGGAATTAGAGGAGTTCCCAAAGGCTTGTGATCCTCAGTTCAAAAAAGCTCTTCAAAGGTAGAGGTTTGAGGAAAAGATTGGATTATTAGGACTCTGGTCTCCTCTGTGGATTAATCTACCAAGGTTCATAACTAAATGAATTATTGGGAGGTGATGGAAACTTTAAAGAAGTAGGACCTACACGGAGAAATTGGGTCACTGGGAGAGGGCCTGGGAGGGCTTTATGGTGTCCCTGGCCCTGTTTATCTTTCTCTGTCTCTATCAACCTATCTCCCTCTCTCCTCTTTTCTTTTTTTCTTTCTCTCTCTCTCTCTCTCTCCTTCCTGGCCACCATAAGGTGAGCAGTTTGCTCCACCACCACATCGTGCCCCACTATAGGCCCATGGCAACTGGACCAAGTGACCATGGGCTGAACCCTCTTCAACCATGAGCCAAAAAAAAACTTTCCTCCTTCAAGTTTATTTTTATCAGATATTATGTCAGCACTGAAAAGCAAACTAATACAACTGACTACCAGTGCAACACGCATTCTAGATACTTGGCCCATAACATAGAAATATGATAAGCTGAATGTTGAACTATGAATATGAAATATGAATATGAACATTGCCTTAGTCATTTCTCAAGTGAGGTCTTATTTTAAATCATATAGCTGTAAAATCTATACCAGTGTTAAGTAGCCTGTAACATGGTCCCCTGCAATGACCCCTACCTCTTGGTATCCATGTCCTCACGTAATCTCTTCTCCTAGAATGTGAGCTGGACTTACTAACTTGCTTCTAACATACAGAATATAGCAGAAATGATGGGAAATTTGCTTGCAAGATTTCCTTACAGAATGACTGGCTTCTTTCCTGAGCATTTTTTCCCTCTTTCTCTTCTGCTCCCAGAGGAAGAAATTTTTCTCTCTCTGGAGAAATCAGCCACCAGAGAGCTTGGCAGCAGAACCTTCCCTGTCAAGCCCCAGGTGAAAGCAACACCTGTGAAGACCTTACAGAACCTCACAAGAGACCCTGAGCCAGCATGCTCTACAAAGCCATGTTTGCTTCTTGATCCAGAGAGACTATAATATAATGTAGATGTGCAGTTTTAAACCACTAAGTACTGGCATAATTTGTAAAATTACTGCTATTATGGGGAAAATGTAACAATCTTGAAATAGTTTAAGGGAAGTAAAATAATTCAAGTATTAGCACAGCTTTATAACCTAGAAACTTTCAAACCATCTAGAGACCATCTTATTGAATTGAATTTAATTGAATATAATTGGGCCATCATTACAGAATTAACTCAAATGTCATTCAGATTCGACCTACTCTGAGCATATTTACTGCTGATAAAATCATTTTAATTTATATGTTTTAAACTCTCCAGGCATTACAGTAAAAAAATAAAAAAGGAAGTAGCACATGGTTGTTCATAATTGCTATTGCATTTATTTATGCACTAGAAGAAACTGTCATTTACAAAGAAAAAGAAATTGCAAAACATCTGTTTGGTACAGTTTTTATTCCTATCTAATATACATGCAGAGAAAAATACTGAAGACTCCCTAGAGATATGAAAAAAATACTTTACCACCCCCAAGTGGACACACAGATTATTTTTACAAAAAATAAAATTTTAAGTTTGCATTGTCATAAAAAAATAGTAATAATAACCCATCAGATTCAAAATCTCAAAGGGGTGAGGACTTGAATCTGTATAAATTTCAAATTTAGAACCCTAGAACTAGTGACAGAATTAAGTTCTCTCTACCATTTAGCTTGTGCTTATTTTTTAGTTATGTTAGTTAACTGCTTACCAAGTCACCTCATTCTCTTCTGACAACTCCACTTGATTTATTCTAGAAAGTCTTGTGAAACAGCAAACTATACAAGAGCTCTAATGTCATCTACACCATTTTTAAAAATATTTTTTAGTTGTAGATGGACACAATACCTTTATTTTATTTATTTACTTATTATGTGGTACTGAGGATCCAACCCAGTGCCCCATATGTGCTAGGTAAGCGCTCCACCACTGAGCCCCAGCCCCAGCCCAGCCCTCATCTATACCACTCTTAATGTCAGTGATTTTCAAAACCAGAGAAACTGCCACTTTCTAGAGAGCATATTTGAATAACCCAGAAAGCCAGGTCTGATCCCCAAATTCCTCCAATTGTCATTTCCCTTGTGGATTCTGATATACAAAGGGCCCCTGTCAGCCTTAAGACTCACGAGTTTCCTAGGTCTGATTTGTGAGTCATGTCCCTGAGAATTCAGTGTTAAAATTTCAAACTAAAAGTCTAAATCAACTCCTTTTTAAAAATTATTGTTAAATATTTATTATTTAAGTCTTCACACCTAAGAAAACAAATGAAGCACAAAACAATATAATGAATACGCAAGATCTCACCAACCAACCTAAGAAATGAAATGTTACAGATAGAGTTGAAGCTCCCATGACAACTCCTTATCTGCATCAGTTTTACAAAGTCTTGTAACATGATTTCAGAACAAGACTTGAGCTTATATCCCAGCCTAGAGTTTTACCCCTGCCTTTCTGTTGGGTGTGGCAGATATGTATGCATCTGCTTTAGGATTATTTTTGCTTCTCCAACTAATGTCAAGACCCTTATTTCTCAAAGTATGACCAGTGGGCTACCTGCTTTGGGACCACTCAGGAGTTTAGTAGAACAACATACCTGAATTTACTGAAATGGAACCTCTCTGGTGGTATGAACTAGGAATTACCATGTAATTCTTAATGCCCACTAAAGATTGAAGACTACTGGTTTCAGCCAATATATCCCAGGAGGTTTCCCAAAAAGGTTGTTCTGCTTGTGAGTTCTATGGAAAATCATCAGATGTTTAAATCAGAGCAGCCAGGGAGAAGTTCAGAATTCTAGGGAAAGAACCTACTATAGCATCCTGTTACCATGCCAGGGCACTTTTGCTCCTGCCTTTAATTATCCTCATCACCAGCAAAGGAGGAGGAGTTGTACATCAGATTGGCCAGAACACTGGAATATTGACTGGACTATTTTAATTGGATTCTATTACTGCAATTGAAAAGCATAGATATGGATTAGAGTACCACCCCCACATGCTTCCGTTTGGAGACTGCTGCTTTCCTAAGTGTGCAAATATGGCTGGATTATTTTCTCTTCTTCCCATTCTCTCCAAACACAAAGAGATGATGGCCTGCTCTACAGGTCTGAAATTGCTCTCCAACCGTCACCTCCAATTCCCTTTATCCACAACCCTTGCATAAGATGGTAATGTTCAAGACTTACATAAGGCCAGGAGAGAAGGAAGCCCCTTCTATGTTTAAGATGGTAATGTTTCAAGATTTACATAACAGGGGGCAGAGGGGGGAGAAGGAAGCCCCTTCTGTGCTTTAAGTTGTACATTGTATTTCAACATGGTCATTTTCAGAGAGCCCTACATTGGGGTACTGACACTTGAGCAGCTCTTAATAAAGTGATATTTCTAGTCTCGCTGCATTTTTTCCTTTTTGGGTATCACATGTCCACAGAAAAAAGAGATGTCCTTCAATCTAGGATTTGGACATATTTTAGGAATCAGAATCATAATTCCCTTCCTGTTCCCCTATGATTTCATCCTTAAATCTGCAAAGCATATTCTATCACCCTTTTAAGGACTCATAATTCACAATGGTGCATTAAAGTCTCTGCACAGTCTGACAGTGAACAAATTTGCTTAACCTCATTTAATTTGAACTTTTTCATGTCTGTGTGCTCATGGCATCCATTGAAATAATGTCACTGACACCACATTTTGGGGAATATTAGTGCAGACTAGGGGGTGAGCAAACTTTTATTGCAAAAGGGCGAGAGAGTAAATATTTTAGGCTTTTCCAGCCATACACTGTCACAACTATTCAACACCGTCATTTTAGAAGGAAAACAGGTGTCAAAATAAATGAGCCTGGCTGCATTCCAATAAAATTTCATCTACAAGGACAGGTGGGAGGTTGCTCAACCCTGGTGGAGACTAAAAGTAGACAAATGATTTGTTGTTATGGTAGCAGTTTTTCTTCTAAGGTCACAACCTGATCTTATATCTTCCATAAGAAAAAATATTAGAGGAAAATAACTGAAATTATTGATTAATTTTCTTTATATATATATAACAATTAGAGTTAAATTAGAGTTTTTGCTTTGCTTTTTACTATTTTGATACCTCTCTTACTCTCCACTCTATCTACATGCAACGAAGCATTCTAACTCAGATAACTGGTTTTCTGGAGAGTGAAATTCAAAAGCACAGAGCAGAAACCTAGGATGGGAGGAAAAAAAAGTGTCATGGCCAAGAAAGCTCAGGGGAGAGACACAGAGGATCCTAAAGGGACAAGGGAGCCTTTGCCCCAGTGCGTTTCTGCTACTTCTTGCTTTACACATTCCTCGGAAACCTTTGCCAAGGTGGCCTGACTGGTCCTTGGAGTTTATTTTGTCCCTCATCTTCAGGGAAGTTCTTCTCCTCTCTGGGATGGAGAGAAGTTCAGGGAGCACACAGAGAAGCCTCTCAAGTTTCCATTCATAGTGAGAGTGAATGGCCAGAAATTCTATATTATTCTACTACTTTCTGCCTATGCTTCTGTGTCTTGTTCTTGAAAATAAAAAATTTCATCCATTAGATCAGAATTTGTTCACATACCGCAACTCTTTCACCCATTTACGTGTTTCCTTTTTAGAGAAAAATTCCATCCAGGTCTGAATTCTCTGCCTCTGTTTCCACTTTTTCTTGGAATCACTCCCTTTTCTTTCCACTACTGCAGGGAAAACACAACATACCAAGCTCACCAGTGACCTCCAGGTGTCAGCCGTAAATCCTCTTTTTGCTAAACCTCTTAGCAGCGTTAATTTATTTGATCCTCTTCCCTTTTGAAACACTTTCTTTCTTGGATCCCTGGACACCATACTCACCTGCTGGACATTTCTCAAACATTTCTTCACTGCCGCTTTAAAACAAGCTACCTTCCCCTGTTTTCTTCACGGCACCTTGACCCCCAACCCAAACCATTCTCCAAACAGGAGAGACAGAGGATGGTGGATTTGATGCTTCATACTTAGAATGAAACCCGAACCCACTCCACTGAGACTTTCTCACCTCCACCCCATCTCCCTCCACCCCACCTCACCTCTATTCCATCTCCTTCTCCCCCATTTCCCCTCCACCCCGTCTCCCTCCATGTTGAATTGCAACATCTTCTTCTAGCTCATTCCCATCTCGGCCTCTATACCTATGGTCCAGTCTACCAGTGACTCACTTCTCCCAGATGTTGGATGGCTTGCATCTTTACTTTGTACAAATCTCTACTCAAACATTACATTCCAGATAAGACTTTTTCTGACCCACATTTTTCAGTTAACTTCTCCCTCTTCATTGCCTATCTCCATTATTCTGCTTTAATTTTCTACAAGGTGCTAATCACATCTTAATTAATATATATTGATATAATAATTTGTCATACTTATTTGCTTATTTTTTGTCTTCCCCAATAGAAAATAAATGCCATGGGGAATGTTAAGTACAAAATGTTGTAAATATTCAGTAGATATTGGTTGAATTGGCTGGCTAATTAGGTATAAAACAATTGTAGGGCATAATATTTGGTATTAAGGCACATAAACCTAATTCTGAATACAGAGTAAGAAACAATAGAAAGGCAAGCATGTAACTACAAAGACATAAGGCAGTCTCTGGTATAAAGAATGGGGGAAAAAAAGAACGAAGTAAGCAAAAGTTTATGAGAGCCTGGTTGAGTTAGAAATTACCTTCAGTAGGAGAAGAATTTATAGAGCAGATGACCTTAGAAAATGCACAGTATTTTGATTAAAAGAAAGAACAGTTTGAAAAATGCTAAAGAGGTAAGAAAGCATAATCATTCATTCATTTAATGAATATTTATTGATTTTACTATTATGAGCCTGCTGGGCATTGCTCTAAATGCTGGGGATTCAAGAGTGAATAAGACAGAGGAGAATACAAATTACAGCCTCAAAAAGTTTATCTTCTTAGTGGGAAGAGTTTGACAGTAAGAAAACAAGCAAAGAGACATCTCAACTTCAGATAATGAAATCAGCAGGGTTAGAACAACACTCTGGGGGACGGGTGTTACGGTTTAGGTATGAGGTACCCCCCTAAAGCTCACATGTAAGAAAACGCAAGAAAGTTTAGAGGTGAAATGATTGTCATATGAGAATTTTAACCTAAACAGTATATTAATACCCAGATAGGGATTAACTGGATGGTAATTGTAGGCTGGTAGGGTGTGTTTAGATGAGGTGGGTCATTGGTGACCTGACTTTGGGGTATATATTTTGTCCCTTGTCTGCTCCCCCACGCCACTTCCTGGTGCCACGTTCACAACTGCTTCCCTCTGCCACACTTCTGCCATGACGTTCTGCCTCCCCTCTAGCCCAAAGCAATGTCATTGGCCACCTATGGATTGAGATCTCTGAAACCATGAGCCTCAAAATAAATTTTTCCTTATAAAATTGTCCTTTTCAGGTCTTTGGTCATGGCAATGAAAAAAAAAATTGACTAAAACAATAGATAAAGAGCCCAAAAGCACTGGAGAAAAAAATGGAGGCACTTCCTGGGATGTACTTGATAGAGATGTTCTCTTGGGGAAGTCCTCGACTGTGAAGCAACCAGCTCTGCAGAGAGATGAAGATAATCCTAGCAAGCCAAGGGGACCTCGGGGGTACCCACCCTAAGCTGGGGCAGCGAGTTGTCATTATTGCTGATGGCTGTGGTCTCTGCTGTTCACCTCTAAGGCAGCTTCAGGACTGCTCTTCATTGCTCTTGTATTAGAGAGGGCCTTGTGATTAATTCTGGCCTCCACATTGTAGTAGAATAATGTGTTATCACTTAATTGTTGATATACAATCTGCCTGTTACACTTTCCCTCTGGAATAACAGCTAACATTTGATAGTAGGAATGGAGAATGCTTCACTACCCTAGCTCCTGAAATAAGCAGAGCCCTGTGTGATCCACAGTGGACCAATAATAACACCTGATACATTTTTTTGGTGGGGGGGTGGGAGGGGATATGCTTTTCTTTGTCTTGGGTAGATATCTAGGAATGGGATTGCTGGGTCATATTGTAACTTTATACTTAACATTTAAAAAAAAAACTTTGAAGCTACTTTCCAAAGACCATTTAGCCATTTGAACTTCTACCAGCATGTATGAAGATTTCAATTACTCCATGTCCTCACCAACATTTGTTCTTATGTGTGTGGGTTTGGTTTGTTGTTGTTGTTGTTGTTGTTTGTGGTGCTGTGGTAGAACCCAAGGCCTTATGCATGCAAGGCAATCATTCTGCCAACTGACCTATATCCCCAGCCCTTTGTTTGTGTTTTAGGTCGTTGACATTCCAACAAATCTGAAAGAATATGCCACTGTGGTTTTGATTAAGGAACATCATGATTTTAAATAACTGCATAAGCATAGTTGCAAGAAGAGCACTAAAGAGGTCTTTCCAGGGACCGGGGCAGTGGCTCAGCGGTAGAGCACTTGCTTAGTACATGTGAGGCACTGGGTTCGATCCTCAGCACCATATAAAAATAAATGAAGGTTAAAAAAAAAGAGATGCTTTCCAAAGTTCAGATGATTGATAAATGATAGACAAGGAAGTCAGGGTAGAAAGGGTGTGGACTACAAATTCCCACATAATATGAAGAACTTGCCAAACACTGTGCTAAAAGACCTGACCAAATTTTACTCTGGCCACCACCTGCAGCAGGCCATGTCCCTCAAGGTGACATGCGGTGCTGCCAAATCAAGCATTGTACGCTGCTTCAGCCCATATTACCAAACCACTTTTAGTATTTCTCCAATTACCGCCTTTTGCAATCTTCCATTTCTTCATAGCCCCCAATCCTGTTTGGTTTCCCCTTTTTCACTTTCTTACAGCCCCATTATTTGCTGTCTGTTTTCTCTTTAAAAATCTCTGTTACCTTCTTCTTAGTTGCAGTGGTCACGGTAAACACTGGAGTCTCTCTCCTCTGCTGGAATAATCAGTAATCACAAATACCTGATGCTTTTCCTCTTTAACAAGGAAAAGAAGACATATTCCAGAAGAGATTGAAATATCTTGTGGAAGGATTATATGTCGGGAATAAAAGTGTTCTTGGTTTTAGTAGCTGGGTGGGTAAGGGTGCCATTTATTGAGATGAAAAAAAATCTTGAGGAGAAATATGAAAGAAAAATAAGGAGAAATTTTAAAACTGTCTTGAAAGTTCAAATTTTGGTCCAGTGATACACACCAGTAACCCTAGTGACTCCAGAGGTTGAGGCAGGAAGATTCCAAGTTCAAGTCCAGCCTGGGCAACTTTGGAAGACCCTGTCTCAAAATTTAAAAAAAAAAAAATTAATAGGGCTGGGGATGCGGCTCAGGGGTAGAAGATCCTGGTGTTCGGGTCCCAATATTGAAAAGAAAGAGAAGGAAGGGAAGAGAATAGAAGAGAGAAATAAATTATAACAATGCAGATTTGATAGACTTATAACATATCCAATTAGAAATAGTAAGAGGTAGTGGAATGCATAAATATGGGATACAGGAAATAATGCAGTATGTGGTTATAAATTTGGGAGCCTCTTTATCCATATGGTATTTAAAGCCATGGGGTGGATGAGATCAGTGCATGAAAATGTGTAGACAAAGGAAATGGTCCAGGAACAACAGGTAGGGAAGTCTAACAATTAAAGGTAAGACTGAGAAGGAAGAATACACAAACAAAAAGAGAAGGAGGATATAAAGAGGCAAGAAGAAGATTGGGAAAGTGTGATAGTCTAGAAACCAGGAGAATAGTTTCATGCAGAGGGAGGCCAATGACACATGGTTAGTGAGGGAGTTCAAAGAAGTATCCATCAGTTTTAGCAGCATGATGACCATCCGCAAGAATGGTTTAGAGAAGTCGTGATGGTAGAAGGAAGATCAGAGATTAGAATGGATCAAATAAAGTAGAAGAGACAAGGAACCTGGTGCAGGTCCTCTAGACTAGCCCTTCAAGACTGACTGGAAGGAATAGAGAAACATGATAAAGAAGTAGAATTTGGATCATGGAAGGGAAATGTAAAATGTGCAAAACTGTAGTATATTTACATGCAATGGGGATGATTTGTTTGAATGAAGGAAACTGTGATGCAGGAGATGTGGGGAAACTACAGAAGTGGCATCCTTGAGAAAGTCACAGACACTAGCATAAACGACACCAGAGGATAACGGCTCTTGATAAAAGCAGTGAAAAGATGGGAGAACGTAGATACCGGCCTAGATTAAAACACACTATGGATTTGATAATGTGTGTCTGAGTGAGTCCCCTCTGCTTCTATTTTTTCAGGCAAGGCTATCAGATAAGAGTGAGGGGAGTGGGGTGGGGTGTTAAGGTATCTGAGAGGTAGACAAGAATTACCTCCAAGAGGAGAACACAGATTTACCAGGATGAGAATTCTAGGCAATGTGAGTGCCCATATGGAGTCTGTGCTCTTGAAATTAAACTGCAATGGATTAGTCACCATATTGCTATGTGTTTCATTTAGGGGCACATGTTCATCTGTTTAGGTTTCGAAGGTAAGGTAAATAATTAATTCAATCTGCTCTGGGTTGAGCCAGACAATCACAGGGCTGGAACAGCAAGGTTGATGAGGGGGTTTACATGGGCAGAGTGACCATCAGGGACCAGAGAGTTCCAATTGGGTAAGTGTGAGAAAAGTGCTCACACCTATCCAAACCGAAAGAATGGACTGACAGACACAATGTACAGAGAGTGAGGCTTTTAAGACAGTATTGCAAGATCAGGTATCTGGGTGAGCAGGTGCACCCAGGGCAGGTACATTAGCACTTGACTCACTACTGCTCAAGGTCCCTCCCCAGTTGCTTGTTGGCTAAGCCCTGTGGAGTGTACAGACTTCCAATGTCACCTGGGTTTTATTGTCTCTTATTATTTAAAGAATTGTACCTTTAATTATCTTCATGTAATTTTGCTCTCTTGTGGCAGGGGGGCCTTCTTGGGCTGAGCTGCTTCATGCATTTATCTCTGTTGGTCACGCCAGCCCCTTCCCCTTCCCCCCACCTCCTGTTTGTCAAGGGGCTGTGAATCTGTCACACTCTGGTGTTAACTGCTCTTAACTTTCCAGTTTGTTCTCCCTTCCAGCTGCTTTTTTTTAAAAGACCCCAAGTCATTTTATCTTTAAGGCTAAATACTAAATTGTAAAAGAGACCAATGGACTTTCCCTCTCTCACAGTAAGCAGGCGAATACGGGCAAGAACAGTCAGGGTGCAAACTGGTGAGGTGAATGCTGTGGAGAGTCAGCTGGGGTGAAGACATGGCTGTAGCAGGAAGGCTAGATTAATCAAGTTAGAAGCAAAGGGGTCGGTCATCAGAGAGCAAAGATGACTGAGAATAAGGGAGTAGCAGAATAAGACGGTTGAAATGAAGATTTCAGGAGTGATACAGCAACTGGAGATGATCAGGTCTAGGGTGAGAGGAGCTGAACATTGGAAGATGGAGGTGATCCCAGTGGAAGATCTTCCTGATATTTGAAATTACCAGATATTCTGGTAGCTTCTGCAAAGTCTTTACATGGTATTTAAATGGAGAGGGAGACATTCTTAGTCTGCAAATTTTCAGTATCAAAGGCCAAAGTCTTGGATTGCAGACTTTATCAATATCTGCAATAAATTGCCACAGATATTTTTTTAAGTCTCTGAGAAGGACCATCTATGGAATTGTCAGTTCAAAACTTGCTTCACCACATAGTGTAGCACCATTGGTCACGCTTAACCTGACCAAGAGTCTAATCCAGTAGTTCTCAACTAGAGATGATTTTTCTCCCACAGGGGGACATCTGGCGATATCTAGAGACATTTTTGATTGCTCTAACTTGTGAGGAGGAGAAACAGTGCTGCTGACATTTAGTGCAGAGTGTCCAGGGATGAGGCTAAGCATCCTGCAATACCTATGACAGCCCCCGCAATAAAGAATGATCTGGACTAAAATGTCAGTAGTGCTTAAATTAAGAAATTCTGGTCATGTTCTAAAAGCTGTTTGGGGAACTATCTTTCTCTTTTACCAGGTAGATGCACTTCTGAGACATAAAAGGCTACAGTGAGTTTTGTGTGACAATATGGCATGTGTAGAGTCCTATCAGGATCCATTTCCTAATCTCTCCTCCTCCACATACCTATGTTTCTGATGCAACTTGTTTTCATTTCCAGTTGGAGCTACAGAAAGCATCTGTAATCACTAAGTCATTCAATTAATTACCCGATGCATAAAATTAAGGTAATTAAAGAGGAAGAATTAGGTCAATCCTTCCCAATTGGCCACACTCTAGTTACCTGGTAAGTAAGCTGTTAATCTAATTGTGGAGACTCCCTGGGCTCAGAGAAATGCCCCAAGGTATTTCCTGTCTTTTCTAAGACATTTGCAATTTGCCAAAGGGCTCGCAATGGGAATTCTATGTTGAGTATCCAATACCTGGGAGCCTAATTCTGAATAATGTGATGCTTGTCCTAGACCTTTCCTTAAAGTTTAGTGTCATGGTAGGTATTTATTTCAAATACTCATTCCTAGTCCCAGCTCTGTCACTAATTTATGGTGTCACTCTGGTGAGGACACTATCTCTCTCTAGATTCAATTCACTGCCTATAGCATGAGAGAAATAGGTGAACAGGTCATTTTGAAAACCAAAATATTAATAATACCAGAATCATTTTGACAGGTGCCAGGTGACTCAACAAAAAAAGAGATCTGATATCAACCTTTAGGATTCGCTCTAAAATAAGGGAAAGACAGATACCAAACACATATGTGACCATACATACAAAGGCACAATATTGTCAAGGCCCTCCTACTTAAAATATGGTTCTTGGGCCAGTTTTGTCAGCTTCACTGAGAACTTATAAAATCAGGAGCCTGGGTTCCCACTTTAGGCTTAATCAGCATCTGCATTTAGCAAGACTCTACAGGTGTCTAGTAGGTGCATTACATTGGAGAAGCACTGGTCTAGGAGCTAAGAGGGCTTTTATGGACTTTTTTTTTTTGGTATTAGGGATTGAACCCAGAGGTGATTTACCATTGTGCTCCATCCCCAGTCATTTTTATGTTTTATTTTGAGACAGAGTCTCACTAAATTGCTGAGGCTGGACTCAAACTTTTGATCCTCCTACCTCAGCCTCCCAAGTCATTGGGATTACAGAAGTGTGCCACCTTGCCCAACTCTATGAACTTTTAACAAGTTGGGGTGGGAAAAAAAGGGGAAAAGATTGAATAAAACAAGGGCAACAGTTTAGGTCCCTTTGGCAGATATTTGAAGATGACAGTGTAAAGCATTTAAGTAGAAGAACATAATCTAAAAGCTATGAAGATTCAATTGTCCATGTGTGAACAGATTGTAGAAAGTAAACTAGAAAAGGTAAGACAGTTACTAGGTTGTTGAAAAATTTCAGGATAATGGTATTATGAAGATAGATATAATAATAATTAAGACTTAATTTTTTTTTGTATTTCAACAGCACTCTTGCAAAAATTATAAGATCTTGTGATTTCAATTTAAGATTTAAGAAATTTAAGATCAGCAAAGAGACCTTAAATCTCATTCTAGAGAAAAGGCCCAGTGGCCCACGGCTGAACAGAGCTTCCAATCACTCCTGCAAGGTAGGCAGGCCTGCGACCCACCAGCAGAAGAGGAGCAGCTGCCTGCTGAGAGGCAGAGCCGCCCCCTCCCCCTGCGCTGGCAAGGTAGAGGGAACTGTGACCATCCACAGAGCAGGCCCAGCGGCCTGCTGAGGGGCAGAGCCGCCCCCCACCCCCAGCGCCTGCCAGGTAGGCGGAACGGTGACCACCGGCAGAAAAGGCCCAGTGGCCCACGGCTGAACAGAGCTTCCAATCACTCCTGCAAGGTAGGCGGGCCTGCGACCCACCAGCAGAAGAGGAGCAGCTGCCTGCTGAGAGGCAGAGCCGCCCCCTCCCCCTGCGCTGGCAAGGTAGAGGGAACTGTGACCATCCACAGAGCAGGCCCAGCGGC